>NW_008825614.1:4263944-4312641 GCF_000699105.1 Pygoscelis adeliae
AACAATCATGGGGCTCCTTGGCACCTAAAGGAATGATTTAGGACATAAATTGCTGTCTTACCGAGTGGCCTTGAAACCTGTTATGTTTATACAAGCACATTAGTAACACTTTAATATCCCATAACAAATCAGTAACTACAAATACGTCTAACATGTGGTGAGGCAAATTAAAACCTATCTAAAGTCTTTGGGTACGATACCTTTCTCCAAAAAGAAAGGGATTATTTTAGCAGTTCAAACCCAAAATATTTTGCCGGCGAGTTTGTTCATTAAAATGTGATCCATTCTGAACACATCAGGTCCCTTTAAGACTAAAAGTCAGAGCTGTGTGCTCTGAGCCTTTTCATCAAGATGACTCATTCATTCATGGGAAGCATGGATTGTATGGCTGGCTTATGGTAGCACTCTAAATTAGTACTCACACAATGGAGAGCTTATACAATTGCAGCAGTCCATATCCAGTAAAACTGCCTTAGTGCCTTGAATAATGGGCCTTGCTAAGTCTCTAACAGTTCTGTAAGAACCTCTAAACAGCTGCACACAACACATGACCTGTGCCATCTTTACAATGCCTGCTAACCATGAAAGCAAGCTTTGGGAACTATTTCCTCTGCACCCTCACCATTGGACAGCATCAATCCCTTTGCTTTTTAGAGAACAAGGGGATTTTTTCCCCCCTTCTTTCTTTCTTACTCTTTTTTTTTTCCCCCTTTCCAATCAGCTCTCCACTGATCACCCTTCACACTTTAGCCTCTGCCCCAGAATACTCCGGACAATAGTACTGATTCCATCTGTGCTCTCCATTAAAGCCCTCGTAATCCTCCTCCGAACAGCTGGACGCTCAGACTCCACACACAGACACTCCTTCTGTGGAACCGTTTGGCTACAATTACGCTGAGGCTGTGCTTATTTCAAGTTCCTGCCTGCAAATGCCTTTCGTAGGGTCCCCTGGGGCTGCACGGCAGAATGTCCTGACGCAACAAATTCAACAATACGTTGAGACAGACCCAGGCTCAGGCGATAATGTGGTGCTTAGTCACCTCAGTGCCAAGCAGCATTTAGAAGATATTTTTTAGACAAAAGACAATATTAATGACAAGCTCCAAACTCCCACCGTGTCATTAAGTAATCATGAAGAAGCATCTTCAGTTAATCAAACGGTTTCGATACCTTTATTTTAATGTCAGAAGCGCTGCAATACCTACAATACCTACGTTTTGCTTAGAAGCCTTTTTCAAGAGCTGCAGTGGTTTGGCTCTCTCCTGGAACAGCATATATTCAAGAGAATGATCTGACAATGTCTGTCATGGCTTGAAACGACTGAGTGTTAGGGAAGGACCAGTAGATCACACCCACAGGCTGGTCTAGCTGCATACCTTGATCTTTCCAGGGACTTAACTTTCCTCAGACTCAACCAGTGGAATAAGTCTCCATTACCTCTCACTTCAGACGAGGAATATGTTAAATATGTGTTCAGAAAAAGGCAAGAATAACTCTAAGTTAATGATTTTTACAAGAAGTCTATGCTGATATTCTAATTAAAGTCAACAGTGAGTCCTACAGATCTAAGTGCATCTAATGTATGACAATGTGAGTGTATGTTTGTCTGCGTCTGTAGACACACACGCATCATCTGTGCCCATACAGAACTATAAACACACACATTTTTCCAGTAGATGTGTGTGCACACGTCTCACACACCACACAAGCAAATGAGGAAAGCTATCTATAAATCTCATTTCTGGTATTTATTTTAAAATGTAAATGTGTGTGTATGTGCACATGTACTGATATTTACACATATATATATACACACAGTACCCACGAAACAGATGCCCCACACACAGGAGTCCACACGCATATGCAAGCATATAGGCATGCACCATACAAGAGATGGTGATACCCAAGGGAAAATTTAAAACAGAATGCAAACCGTATTTATCACACACCTCTGACAGTTTCACTTGCACAGCATACACTCTCCTGTCTGAACAGGGACAGAATCGTATAACCCCAAATCTCTCAGAAGCGTACTTTCTCCGCAGCCAATTGACAGACACATGCCTTTTCCTTCCCAACTTTTCACATAATACCACTGAGCTGCTGTATTACCCATACTTAGTCCTAGGCCAGAGGGACTTCTGAGCTTCTCTATTTTGTAACCCATGAGGCCTAAAATGAAAGTTATTTTATTTTTTTTTATTAACAGAAGTGGAGGATTCACAGTTTCATCATGTGGCCCACAACACCTGCATGTAGCCTTGAAACAACTCAAGACATGAGACTCCAATCATAACATTATTTATAGAGAAGCTATTTCAGGTGAGTTTTGTAAGTTTATTTAACCTATGGTATGAAGCAGTTTTACAGGTAGAGGGACTCAAAATGTATACCAGTAATTCTTCTAAAACGCTCCAAAACATATTTAAATTGAATTTTTAAAACATGCTGCTTTCATACAATACGTTACAGTATAAGGCAGCGTAAAGGTTTTACTGCTATTAGTTGAAGGTACCAAGCATAATGCACAAGTGGCAAGCAGCACGCCTCTCCTAAACAAGTCAATAAACCCTCCCTACTGCATCAGTCCAGTGCGTATTTACTGCTCTCCCACATGCATTATGTATGTGAATACAGATAGGCTGTCCATAGTTAAGGCCAAGATTGGCTTTTTGTTGTAATCCCAAGAATTCAAAGTACATGGTTCAAAGCACAGATAAATAACTAGATTAGATACTTTTTGACTAGTTCCCCCCATCTCATGAGAGGTAATTTATCCTCCAAAGTCTTTACAGGTGGTCGGCTGTTGAAGAACATACTTTCAGCTGAATTGCAGGTGATTTGGCCAAGATCTTTTTATGATACGGGATTTAGAAACAGGCGCTGATTGTATTTTGAAAATTTTTCTAGGGCTCCTTCATGCCACATCGCTGTGTCCTAGAAACTTCAAATGAGGTTTATCCAAAAGATCTTGGCAAGATCTAGCATAAGGAAAGGCAAGTTTGGGAAGTAACTCTCAGGTGCATTAAGAACGTCAGAATAGTCCGTCAGGCTCCAGCAGATTTTAAGGAGTGCCAAATATCTGAGGAGGAACTAAGCTTCTCTTTTAAAAAAAAAAAAAAAAAAAAAAAGTTTTCTCTCCCAGTTTTCCTTGAGGAAACAGCCTTAAAAACATAAACAAGTTCCTAAGAGTTTTGTCACAGCATTTTTGCTGGATGTCTTTTCTCAATTGCTATTAAGTTGGTTTTTTTCTTGTCTGTCCTAATCACCTCTGGCAGATAGTCCCCATTTCATCAGACATAAAAACACCTAATAAAATTACCTGCAACCTTCCTCTTTTTTCTCACACTCACTGGTCAGACGGACACCGACACTAACATTACCTCCAGAAATTCCCGTTTACTTTCACCTCCTCACCACTCACCTTGAGTGGACTCAATAACTAGTTGTCAAACTTCTAGTTATGGGAAGGGTGTGGAATTATAAATTTCAATTTAGGCACATAGAAGGAGCAGTTAGGAAGGAAAAGCCAGAATGATTGGCTTTCCTCTATCTTCATTTACCTGGCCTGAAATACCACGCCTAATCCTGGAAAACTTGAAGATCAATCTAACTGCCCACACGGGCTCTGTGGGCTCTCTGGGTTCCCCTTTCCATTGTTCTTAGAACCAGGGCTCCCAGCCATAGCCCTGTAATGCTACAAGAGCTTCCCAGTACAGGTTCTTCAGCCATGCCCCACTTCAGTTCCTTGCATAAAATATTAATATTTTGTTGCTAGGTGGTACGGCTATTTCGGTAATGTTTTAAGTCTATCAAGAAAGCAGAAGGCCACCGAGGTAGAAACTGAGTGGTGTCTGAGCAGTGATACCAGGCTCTCTTAACACAGGTCTAAACCACAAAGTTCAAGTCTCAATACAAATCTCCACAACGAATTCAGATCTGGCATTTAGGCTCAGCCTTTCATAAAAACAGGAGAAGGTCAACTCCCAAGGAAGCTGTACCACAGTTTGAAGGTTTTGGTTCAAACCTCCTCTAAACAGAATGACAGTTTCTTCCATTTCAATATGATCTGTTTAGCAGATACAACACTCCATACTCCCCTTGTTTCAAGTGAGCTGGAATTTCACCGGACGGTACACCAAACAGTCAGCTCCAGGGTTGCTGCTGAGAACAAGCTTTTAGAAAAATCATCTGTAGTTGCTTTCCAACTGAAAACCAACCTCTGACCTAGTGGACCACTGCTAGATTTACTCCACATGCTTTACTCATATAATGCGGCCACTGACTGCATGAGCTGTGTGTCAGGAGCAGAATTTGGAGTTTTTCCTCTCCCACCTTTTGAGTATCACTTGTCTCCATAGCTCCAAATCACTTCAAGATAGGATAAACTCCCCCCCTCCCAAGCCCTGAACTTTGTATAATGTGGACTGGACATCATAATATACAGTCACAATTACAGTATTTTTACTAAACAATACTCTGATTTTTTAGCCCAAGAAATGCCAGAAGTAAAAAAGTCTGTAAAAATCATCTATTAAGGCTCAACTAAAAGTCTATGTACTTCAGTTTTATTAAGAATTGTATTCAAACTGTTTATTGATATCACTGGAATTGTACTGAAGCAGAACTGCAGTAACACAGGAGGGAATCCAATCTAACACTCTGAAGCTGTAAAACAGGATGTTGCAGGAAACAATATTCTTATTTCAAGTAAATCTTTTCTTTCAGTTTCAGGTGTCCTGCTTTTTCTCCCCTATTTTATTGGCCAAATTCCGCACCGAGGTATACAAAACCAGTTCATACTGACAATGGAAGGAAGTACACATGTGTACAGGAGAGGAGAGATTTAGTCTTTTCTGATTATGAAATAATCTTACTTAATTCATCCACGTTTTCTTCGATACTACAACTAGCATGGAGAGAAATCCTAACGTATGTAATGTGCACACCAAGAAGGTAAGATGGCCAAATGGCAGTTTTATGCACACATTTTTTTCTAATGAAGTTAGCTAGACCACAACTTAAAATAAACCTTTTATTTGTCATGTCAGGGTAGCTCAAAAGTTTATAGAATCTAAAGCTTTTAGCTCATGGGGAGGCAGAAATAGATTATTTTAAATATAGACCAAATTCCTACATATGGAAGATTTTGGTCTCCTCTTTCTACTGATAAAAACGAATGGGATTTCACATAGGTTCACCTTATCTTGGATAAAAATCATGTCTTTAAGAACTTCACAAAATGTCAGACCAGTTCACCAGATAGTGGAAAAGCACTCATGCTGATTTACAATAGACGATGATCTGACACAGGACTCTCAGACTCACAGCTGAAACAGTCGGTTCTGTAACATCCCATACTGTATGATCAGCCATCAATTGTCTTTGATTCCCATGTAGATGTTCAGTTGGTTGTCATAAAATTCCTCATGCAAATCAAGGACAGTATTTTATCTTTAGAAGACACCACATTTCTCTGGGTTTTATGAGAATATGCACTATTCTAGAGTGTGAAAAAGGATTACTGAGAATTCCGGAAAGATGTAATAGACCAAATCCCATGAAATTTGTCTGTTTTGGGCTGCAAATCTGAATGATCTGATTTGCTGTACTTATGTTGAGCCCAGGACAAATCAGTGAATCCATCCATACAAAGCTCATTGAAGGTTTAGGCCCTTGGACATTGAGAGCGTAGAAAAACAAAATCAATAGAGAGCATCCTCACCAGGCACTGAAAAGGCCTTGGGACTCCCAGTGGAAAAGTATAAGCAGTGATAAAGTAGGCAAGGAGCTAGAATTGGGTGGGGGAAGGAGGAAAATGAATATCCATTTTGGTAAATGGCCTTGTAGTTCTAATTACAAATGAATTTACAATCCACTTAACAGAAAAGACCTCACTGCAAGCTCTGAGAAACATTTTAAGAAAACCAGGAACTCCTTATAAACTTACAATTGTCCATGAGTAACCAACTATGCGCCTGAATTCCTGAAAGACTGAATCTTGTAAAGAGAACAAGATAGGCCCATATTAAAACTTTTAATGACTTTAGTTAAAAAAAAAAAAAAGGAAAAAAAAAAAAGGTGGAACTTTGCAGCCAGCTGGCTCCATACCGAAAGCCAGGCTGCACAGCTTGAACTTAAAGCTATCTTAACATAATGAATAAGTGCCAATAATTAGCATATGTAGTGTGAACAGGTTTGCTGGCACAAGCAAGTGAAAAACTCCAAGGTAAAGTTATTATTAGGGAGTAATTAGCTCTGTGAAGTAAATGAGTGAAACAATAGCTGCCAGCACTGACAATATGGCTAACATCTGACTATGTGGAAGATAACATTGTAAAGTATTGCTCCCTGAGCTAGAATCTGTTAATAACCATATGTTAGTGTAATTAATGCAGAGTCTTTCTGACCTGTTGTCACATAAGAACAATACTTTCTTGGAAACATTCAAACAGGCAGCCCTATGCTCGTGGATGGCAAAAAATAATTTGGGAAGTTGCTTACAAACACCTTTTCTTCTGCAATTTTTAAAAAGAACTAAAAAGCAGTAAATGGGGGAAAAATAAGGAAAAAAACCACTTATGAATCAACTGCTTTCAAGGTTGATGGCAAAGATTTCAAACCCTGGATCAGGGCTTTCCAGACCAACTAAATCAAACCCTAAAGGATACTCTTGGATTTTAGGGGTGCTCGTAATCCATGCCCAGACCAAGTTCTGTAATTTGATTATTTACATGGAGTGGCTTAAACCCTTTATCCAAAAAATCCTTGAACTCCGGAGTGTTCAAATCTGAGACCGGGTTCTGAATTTTTTGGCTTGAGCCCATTTCTAAATTGAATAGATCCCTCCAGGTGTCTGACATTCATCAGACATTCTGCCAAGGTCTTAATATATTGCTAGACAGGGAGGGTTTCCACTTGTCCCCCACACAGGACATTTTCACCTTCAAATGAGATGATTCTGTGACTACAACGTGCAAGGCTAAAGATAATTTCTCTTTAGAAGGTACTAAAAAATCATGCCCAGAACTTCTGAATTTTCATAAAAAATGGCACCGATGCAATATTTTCCTCCCTTCATATCAACAACTCAAAATGTTTCAAAGAGGTCTAGTAAATACAGTTTGCTCAACAAGCCTTACATAATTACTGTATTTTCAAGTCATCATGCTGATGTAGCATATCCTACAGAGTATGCATATCCCACAAAAAGCACCCTGTCTCTGAAGCCCTCTGGTACAAAGACCTTTGTAATTTAATGTGAACGCATCTCTGTTCCAATCGAGCATCTCATATGCACCTCGTTAGAGCATGCACACTCATTGGCTCAGAGCAACAGTTATATAGAGAGGGCAAATTGTGGTCATACATCCCAAAAGAATAGGCTTCATTTCCTAAAGAAGAAGTTTAACAACTTTAAGAACCTGGCCATATTTAATTTCAATTAAAAAAAAAAATCCAAAATTTAACGCAAGCTTGTTCATACTTTCCTTTTTCCCTTTTTTGTGGGGCAGCTTAAAAAAAACCCGGAAGGTTTTTAATGCTTCACAGGCTATTATGGCCAGGCAAAGGAGCCCTGCATGTTTGAGATCTCACACATTCATCTTCTCACTAAACATCTGTTTAAGGCTTGTGTGATCTACCTGTCAGCACCAGTGATCCATAAAGTGTTTGAACCTCCTGTCACAAACCTCAGTGCTGGTTTGATCAGAGGCTTTGTGCACACTAATCACCCCCTTTATCTTTTCTAATGTTAGGAGAAAAAAAACACAGCAAGGCTGTCTTCCAAACCTGACTGTAATTAATCTTTCTATGGGGGAACCTGCCTGGTTTGAAAAAGCAAGATCTGATGGGCTGCTGCTCTTTTCCTGCAAGGGCCTTATTTTTCCTACCAGGCATCTTTACACTTGAGTGGTACCCTTTACAAAATACTTTAACTATATCCCAGTGACAGTGAAACAACCTTCAAGATCATCTTATGAATGAAACCACTGGTAACTTTGCTGAGAAAAAGAGACCAATGAAAGGAGTTTGACAGAAGCATGTTTAAACGATTCTCTCTTTTTAACTGCATGGGAAAAAAGGGAATCAGAGTAAGAACTGGTCCCCTTTTCATGTCTCTCCTAAGCTGCTCTCTTCACTAATAATCCCACCGCTACCTTTCTTTTACTCAGCTGCACAGAAGCGTGCTGAAAGCTGCAGGAGTTCCCAAGAGGGAACAGATAACACCAGGTGCTTTTTGGTTTTATTACAGCTTGCCTTTTGCCACTATTTGCTTTCTGTGGCATAAGGGGAATAAATGAATGCTGTGCGTGATATAGACTACAATTCAAAGCGCACTTTTGATGAGGCCCATACTGAATGGGAATGGGACAAATAAGTTTAAATTTACTTACATCTTTTCTGATAAAGGAAGCTTCCTTCGCTGCTCAGCATCCCTGAGTCCAGGCATTAGTAACAACTTAAAGTCTAGTGAGCAGACAGCAGGAAGCAAAGAGAAACTGATGCTACGAAACCAAATTTGGGTACATATTTCATAGCAATCCTCAACCGAAATAATGTCAAAAACCTTGAACATACATGGACAGATTGATCCATGTGTAGGCAGACAGAGTTCGTTTGGATAATTATCTAACCAGAAGGAAGAACTTCAGGGATTCGTGCAATAAAGTAGCAAGTGACTGGTGGGCGGTGACTATCATGATCACACTGATGCCCCTTATCAGCTAAGGCTCTTTAACACAAGGCTGTGTCTCGCAAAAACACTAACTCTCAGAATCCAGGTGAATTCAGAGAGGGAAGTAAGTGAAGTTGAGTGAATCTTTCTACTACTGTCATCATTTATTAGTTATATTGTGAGAAAGTGCAAAGGACTCCAAAGGTCCAACATCTGACCGCGCATGATCAGAGTCCTGCACATTCTTGTATCTTTTCTTAAGACAAGATACCACAAGTGTGAAACATGATAACGTAGAAAGGAGTAAATGTCTACCAAGATTATTTAGGGTGCTGTGCTTGGCTCCGATCTAGATTTCATGGATTTGCTAATTGCCTGCAGGTAACAGCAGCATTAAAATTTGAGGAATAGTTCAGGCAATGCAGAGGCTTGGACCGTTCTGGAAAAGTTACTCTACACGTTTGGGGCACTTTGGAATAAAGTGTAAAACAGGATAGGAAAAGTGAACAAAACAATGAGGTGAGCATCACCCGCAGAACAGATCAGGATCAGAATGAGCTATAAGAGAAAAAATATGAGCACTAGATCTGTGAAGAACCTTGGAGAAACAACACCAAACTTTAATTTCATGTTATGGAAAACAAGGAGCTAATGCCTAAGCTGGAGGAAGGAGTTGGGTCCGATAATATCGACAGAAGTGAACGGATGATGGTTAAGTGTTTGGGGAATGGCCTGCCAGGGAGGCAGGAAGACAATGGAAGTGTAATGACAACAGGAGACTCGGCAATCAAGTCGTAAGATTGACAAAGATGTGGTTGAAAGTTTTAGTCGGAAGAAAAGAAAAAGTTGCATTTTAGAAATGCCATACCAAAATAATCAAGAAGATTTGGGACAGGAGACAGTGGAAGAAGGACTCAAAATGGTTTCTTGGAATATGAATCTGCTTGATAGGGAGGAAGATGATGTTGCTACCAATAATACAGAATAGAGGAAGCAGAGAAGCTTTGGGAAGACAGCTAATGAGTTCATTTGAGGTTAGTGTCTCTGCCCAAGATTGATGTTCCCTCTAGCTAGAGATCAAGGCACTTGAATCACAACTAATTTATCACCTTTTTTACTTGCTGGCCATGGAGAAACACCTGGTATTCCAGACTGGTGCGCTATATTGAAGCTTGACAGCTAACTGCCTATAGAGTCCATCTAAATTTGATAAAGGACACAGGTCAACATCCAGATAAACTCCGTACCATATAAACTTTGATTATAAAGTGAGGACAGGACTAAACGCGTACCTTATCCAGTACACAATCCTATTGATTTAAATCTAAATCTCATTGACTAATTAAGAGTTCAGAAGGTCTGAGATTCTATAGAGGATATAATGTGCTGTAAACAGTATCTCGGGCATGGATAGGATTACAATAATATTAAAGAACATCTGAACCATCCTATGTATTTCAAGGAAGAAAGGGAAGATATATCAATTCTTTACAATGTCATTAAAAAGCAATGATGTAACTAATAGAAGAGACGGATTTTTCTTTTATTTTGCTGCTTTATGCTTTCTAACCCTTACCCCATCTCATCATGGTATGATCGTATTGCTTGATAAAAAAGAACGACAGTCTTTGTTTAAGTAAAATAGCTCCTTCAGAGATCATTTAGACCTTCCAGTTGGTTATGTCTAAGGAAAGATATGGTCTTCTCTTGCTTAGCTGTAACAATCAGGTTTCTATATTTTAACTTAAACAAGATGACTAACTCCTCCAAACTTCACCTTCCCATATGCATAATGAGAATAATGCTTATGCTCAATGATGTTCTGGGAAGTTAAAAATAGTTTTGCCTTTGCAGAGTTGTGTGCAAGTGCGCACACACACTTGAAGACAACAGGGTTCTCTTGCCCAGTACCCTATGAAGTTCATTCTCCTGAGGTTTATTGGCTTTGGAGTGTACCTGCAAGCACTTACCCAAAACTCACATCCAAGTTTGTACTCATTAACTTAAAGCCTGCTCCGCTGCATTTCTAAGGAGAACTGTTTGGGAGAGCTGGCTGAAACCTGGTCTGCAGAGGTGCAAATAATCAGCTGAACTGGATCATATAGTAGCAGTAGCAGTAGTACAAGAAGAAGACACTTTCCCTGCAGGATTCAGTAGATAAAGAAGCTACAAACACTGGTCCCTCCACTGATTTTTGCCTTCTTCAGATCATTCACACCTCTTCCAGTCCTCTGCGATGGAAATAAACACTGCAAGAAGGCATTCAGCAGCACTATCATATCCAAGAAAGATGTGAACAAAACCAACTATAGTTTTATTATGCTACAGTCTAAGGAAAAACTAAGCAAACTGCACTTGACACACTCTGAAAATTATTACAATTAAAACCACTTCTGTCCCAGTGGTTTGCTGAATTGTCAATGCTGACTTACACATGCACACACCCAAAATGTTTAGTATAGAGACGTCAGCCCAGCTGAAAAAAACTGCATTATGCTGGTGACATATACTTTTTTTCAGTGGCAGCTATGAATAAAGCACTCCGGAGTGAATCTCGAAAGGCTGGAAATTTCAGTAAACACCTAAGCCTCCTCTAAAATCAAAAAGGCAGTCTAAGAAGATCCCAATTTCTTTCATATGTCTAGCTGCTTCTGACACCAACTGAACAAGAAATTAATTCCCATCCTGTTTTTCCTCTGAAGCCCAAGAGCACTTTCATCCCTCTCATGGTATGTGAGGCTGCTAAGTAAAATCAACATAAAGTTGTGAAGTAATGTAAGTGAACTCCAGAAATGCAGAGAAGTATGTTTGTGAGTATGTGTATATTGAGGAGAAGGCAAAGAGCATGCAAAGGAGGTTAAAGAAAGTAATAAACTTTAACAAACTCCCAGAGGTTTCTGTTTTGACCACTTGTCTTATCGGAATTTATTTTCCCAAAACAACACCTGCTAAAGAGAAAGAATTTAATTACTGCTTTTAATGGGTGCCATAACAATACCCTTTCTAAGACTTCACGCTTAAGATGCTTATGGGTAAAAATCTTTCTCTTTCACTATAAAAAAAAAAAAAAAAGTTTAAATAAAAGATTTTATCAATACAAGTTTTTATGCCTTAGCCTGTTTATCACCTCATTTTAAAACAAATATTGAATGCCTCCGTTTCCTGCACAAATTCAGTGAAATGCATTTTTACCTAAGAAAACCCGACACTTCTACAAGTAGCAAGACAGGCATAACTGTCTTGTGAAAAGAGCTGTCTACCCTATGAACACCTATTTCCCATGGCAGCAGGAGATTAGAAAAACTGTGGAAACTGGAAACAAATGGGGAAAAAAGGCAGAGCCCACTATATTCTTTCATTCCAGAGGGTTAACAGTTACAGTTAAGTTTTACCTGGATCTATGCTGCTTTTTCTCATCAATATTTTCAGTTGTAGTTGGTATAGATGAAATTACGCAGTTCTCATACAGAAGGATATGTTTCTTTCACTTGTAAAATTTAGAACTTTGACAAGGACTACCAGCATCATTTCTGCATACATATTTTCTGAAACATGAGCTAGTGTCCTTTGCTAAAGGTAATTTCTCGTCTGTCAAGTATTGTGTTCCTATCTAGAAAAACAGCATATGGAGCAGGTAGAGAGACTGAAAAGTAGAAAGGGACAAAGCAGAAAGTATTGTGTCAACCTCAATAACCATTCCACAGGGCTGGAACAAGTATTTTATTTTATTTGCCATCCGACAGCTTAACTTCAAATAGGTGTTTAATTAACTCAGAGTGGCAGTCTAAACGTTTAGCCTGAAGCAGCCTGACAAAGAAAAAAGTATCTATGTACTGCATTTGCAGATTTAAAGCATCAGGCACGAGAACAAACTGTTAATTGCACAATGCAGAGAATTCATATGACACACGCACATAAAAGTGTAAAGATGGAACTCCCAACATAGCAAAGTTTCTGCTATGCCAAGAACTTGATGCAAGCGTAAAGAGCCTAAGGACAGAAAATGAGGGCACTTATGGCTAAAACCTGTTTCCACAAATAAAAATTCTACCGGATATGAAGTAACCGATTTATTAAAAAAATAGGAAAGACAAATCTAGGAAAGCATTTTTATAAAAATACAAGCACAATATGTTCAGAGGAGGATGAACAGGATTAAGGATTTTTAAAACTCAATCCAAAACACCTTAATATTGGTTTAAGAAAGGGTAAGGGCTCACAATCACCTAACAGAAGCTGGGCGTCTTACTATGAAGATGGGAGAAACAAGGAGGGCAACATATGTCTTGCCTCCACTACTTGACATCCTATTCAATGGCAGAGGCACAGATTTAGACAGTCCCCCCTCTTGTTTCTTGGGGACTTAACAAGGGACTACGCCAAATTAGAAGGAAATGAATGCTCTGGCAGCTGACTGATTATTTCCAATATTTGACTTCCTGCCCACCACCCTGCAAAACAGGTATATTCGCGGCATGCAGTGATACACGGTGACCCTTAAAATCAGACGGTCCTCAAATATTTTCTGTTAAGGTATATTCAAAGCCTTGGCAATGCAATAATCCACCTCCCTCTTTAGTTTATTATACGAAAAGATGTCACACTGTGACTGTTTTAATCAGCGAATAAACAAAGTGCCCAGCACCTGTCTTGGCTTTTGTTATCATAATAATCCTGTTTTGTTTTTTAATTCTAAAACATCAGCAACTCTCCTGTAGGTGAGCATGTGTTTATGCCGCCCCTACTGTCGCCTTTGTGGTTTCATTATTAGCAAGCCATTAAATGAAAAACAGAAGAAGGCGGCGGAGAGAAGGGAAAAGCAGGCCTGAGGCACAGCCATTTGTGCCTGTTAAATACAACAAGCTGGCCTTAGGTAACCAGAGCCCTGAGACTGGCATGAAAGCAGGTTAAGTATCCAGAAACTGAAAAGAAAGCAAGTCAGCAAATGAAGGACTCCGAGTCGGAGCAGATCAATCCAGGACAAAAAAACATGGGCAGGCATCCCACTGACGCTTAGCACAGCCAGAATGGAATAAAAACCTAACAGTGGTCAAGGTGAGGAGAGGGTTCATGCATAATGACTGGTAAGTGCCTTACACTCTGATTTGTTTAGGCAGTTTTCATGGAATCAAGGGATGCTTGAAAAAGAAATGTACGTGCTGACAAAGTCTTGGCTTTGTTACAATGAATGGCTCTAGAAAAATTTAAACACAGAAAATGTTAAAAACGCAAGGAAAACTGTTTTCTCACCTTAAAGGTGACAGAAGTTGACCCTCACAAACTTTTTGCCATTTATTCACTCACATTTTACCGATGGATCAGATCAGATTTTCCACATTAAACTCTACTGTCGTGATGTCAGTGGAATGGCACCAACACAAATCTGACTCTGAAACTAACGGATTGTTTTCTGCGTGCTTCCCTGCCTCATTCTCACCCCACAACCACTGCAGTCTGTATTCGATTTCTATCACTGAAATGGGAAATTCTATAGAAAAACAGTAAAAATAGAGACAGAAGATAAAAACCTAGAAGGCCTTAATCTCTGATAACTCTGTACTTCAGTTCACATTTTGTATTGCGGCCCAATGGGAGACGACTGACAATCTGGGTTCTGTTCCTGGTTCTGGCAATGAGCTACAGCCTAACAATGCGCAAGCTGCTTCCCCTCTGTCCTCAATTCCCCTGGTCTGAAAAACAGGATGCTTTAAAAAAAAAAAAAGAAAGAAAAAAAAAAGAAGGAAAGAAAGAAAGAAAAATATTCCAAGATCCAGCGATGACGGTGCTACGTAAGATCTGGATCATACACTAATACTAATATCCATGCAAATAGGCTGTGAAACACAAGTAAAACTTAGAGATTGAATGTTATGTTGTAGAGCTATAAGTAACCACAAGGGATGAAAAGGCAGAGAAGAATCACACCTGGCAGTTATGAAATGGGGGATGATGCTTCCAGATCAAAGTTTCCATGCACATGCAGTAACATTTGCATTTTAAGTCACAAGACTATTTGGACATCTCTTTCTACTATTTAATAGGCAGTAACAACAATTTATCATAGTGCCTCTAAGATATGTAAAACAAAAATAGCCAAGCATTGTGGGAAATCTACATTGCCAAAGCTCTCTGAAATAATCTGAGTGAAGACAAATCATGAGTTCAAGAAAGCGTCCTTCATGTAAGTATTTCAGTTTCTTTCTGAAGCAGTAGGAACCTTAGAGATAAGGACCAAACTTCCTACCCTAATCTTTATTTCTAAAAAAAGGGATTGGGCAAATAGGCTCAACATCTTAAGGCCCACTTTTCCCAGGGACTGGATAGAATTAGATCTGAGTAGGTTTATCTCAATCGAACTAGGATAGTTTTTATTAAAAAAAAAAAAAAAAAAAAAAAAAAAAAATCCATATTTTAACCAGCAAAGTTTAATCCCTTCTTTTCCTGTGAAAACTCAGATAAGTTTGATTTTGCGCCTCTCGCTGTCTCCATATTCCAGGTATTATGTCACTGCACATTAGACTGTGTCAACACACCGTGACTTCGTCCCTGCTAATGCAAAACCTCAGAAAACATGGAGCCAGGAGATAATTTCAGAGTGCTTTTTTTTCTCTTTTTAATGTAACTCGGTATTTATCCTTCCATATTACTGACATTTCCATTGAGCGATAGTCCCAAAACGAAGAAAATCAGTCTTTCGCATGCAAAGCCGTCTTAAAGCAGACTGTTGAGTAGCAATCTTTCTGGGCAGGTGAGCTTCACACATGTCTCAGGAAGCATTGCTGTCTTGCGAAATCCAAGAACAGCAATGACAGGCTTCCAAGGGAGCCTCCTCAAGTCCCCTGTTGGTGGAAAGAAGGCTTAACCTCCTACAAAAGGGCACCTCCTGAAGGAATGGGGAGATGATGTCTGAAAGAAAAACGGGTGCGAGGGTCTTAGAAAATGCCCCCATACTCTAACAAGAGCTGTCTGTGAGAGAAGTTTGCATGCCTGAACATAAGAAATGGTTGCTTTCAGAACAGTTTGGTTTTTTAAAACAGTCGTCTTTTTTTTTTTTGTATTTATGTATTAAAACAGTGGCTCAGGTTCCTTGAACATAAAGAAAATTAATACAGAGAAGGAGCTGTGTGAACTTGATAAAACTGTTACATCATGTTAGTCTCTTTTGCATCTTGGTCATTTATTTCAGCACAAAATGTCTCTAAATGCTCCTGTTTTGTTTTTACGATGTTTTACACTAGTACAGGAAGAGGGAATTTCAGGCCCCTGCCATCTATGTGTTAAGAAAAAATAAAATAAAACTTCATGGGTTTTGAGTCAAATAATGTAATGAACGATGTTTATTGCACTAGGTAGCTAAACATTAACAAAGACAACACATTTTAAGAGAAAGAACCAATTTAGGAAACCATATTCTATAGCATTATTAAAGTCCCATCTTCCACTGTTAACTACTGCACGCTAAAGCAAATGTCAGCATGGGGAGGGTTACATATTTTCCACAGATGCTGCCACTGCCACAAAGTTAGGCACTAAAATAGATACAATGCTAGTGTCACGTCTAGGCTGTGCTGATACCCCTGCCGCTGCAACTGCCGGTTGGTCTGCACCAGGAGGAAAAACACACTTTATATAGAGGATCTCAGAGGCACTGTAGATGACATTCGGGAAGTTCTAACAACTGATCAAAGCAACAGAAAGTCATCAGCAGAAGGTATGTCTCAGACTGAAACCAAGAGTCCATCCATACTCGTTCCCTAGTATGGGGAACATTATCTCTGGTAGATTGAAATGATGCAAGTTATTCGACTTTTGCAGATTCACAGGGCAGCCTGTACAGATGTAGCGTTCTCTGGAGGTTTTGCTTACCCTGTAAATCATTACGCCGATATTCTTAATTGTTTGGCACAGCTCCCAGGACATCCATTACATCTCTTCTGACTAACGCATATTTATATCTGTTCACCCCCGGGGCTTCTAGCCAATAAATGTCCTGGCATAAAGAGAAGGGCATGAAAATAATGCATTATAGGTGAGCAATACTCAATCAGGATATCTGAACAGCGTGGGCCAACTGAGCTACTAAGAAACATGGTACCAGCCTCTTGCCTCTCTTTGGTTTGCATTGCTTCTCTGGCTGTCTTAACGTCTAGAGAGTCAAGAGGATGATACTGGAGAGTGCGGAAGTCCTATTCTAAACAAAAACTGAAAAGAATATTAAATGTACGTTAGACAAGTTGGTAGCATGGGGTACTGATTTACACATACCTTCTGCCTACAACACACCTAAGTTCTTGCCACAACTGACCAGACCTCCCCGAAGTTTTCCCATGCCTAAGCCAGGAAACCCAGCTTACGAGCAGTGGGTCCTCCTCAAGAGCAGGTAAGACTGTGTGAAAGAAAAAAGTAAGACGTGCATGAAAATATCTGTGCAACCTATAACCCACTGGACTGAGACCTGCTCCGGCAGATGCTGAAAAAGTACCTAGTTTCTAATCCCTGGTTCCCCCTTGAGAAACTCTGAGGAAGGTTCTCCCAGCCATCTGACGATGGTATTTGTGGAGGCGGAAACAGTGGAAAAAAGGGAGCTCTTTTTGCAGAAACAGTTTGCTCTTTTTAATCCATTCCCATGGCTGCATCCAGGCTCTGAGGGGAGTGCAGTATCAGCAAGGTAAAAAGGAATCTGTTCTGTGGCAAAAGACAGGAGGAAAGGCAAACACACCCATAACCAAAAGAGAGACAGACTTCAGCAATGAGGGCAGAGGGATGGAGGGCATTTGTGCAAATACAGATTACATGTGCAATTCATTTAAAGGCGGTGGCATTTTTATCACAAAGAAGAGTTTAATCAAAGTCTCAAGAGATCTGCCATAAAGGAAGCCCTTGCCTTGCTGCCTTGGCTGTCTGAAAGAAACACCTGTTACGCACAACAAAAAAAGACAAAACAAACAATAGGTATAGAAGGAAGGCCATGGTTCAAACAATGTGAATTGGAGAAGCACAGTTTTCTCTAAATGAAGGGCTAGAATCCTATCAAATGAACAGCTGGGGAAAGCATAATTCTTTATATTTGAGGGAAGTTGCACAGATTATATGATGGCAACAAATACAATATACATATCTGAGCTCTGCTTCCTAGGCACCAGAAAGGACAGGAACCTCCTAAGATATCCCTGAGTGGAAGAATAAACTTGCTTGAGCCCAGCTCCAGGAAAAAAGATAGCCGGCTTTCAAAAGAACACAATGGACAATTTTCCTCCCACGGGGCCTTTGCAAGAGTTTCTGCTAAGAGGATACTGAGCTCAAACAACCATCACAAAAGACGCAGAAAGCAAACTTGTGATTTCAACAAATCCACCTCAATACACAGCGGGGATGTGAAGAACACCTAAACCAGACGCATTTCTTTTTAAATAAGAAGTGTGAATATTATTAACATAGAATACAGAATTCTTTGTCTGTAAATTGATTATAATTTGAATTTCTTTATTCTGATTGTTCCAAAAAGACAAGAATTCTTAACTGTGCAATAAGAAATAATACAAGGGAAGTAGACTTAAATAACACCCTGAAACTCATGACACAGAAAGCTAAAATTCTTGAAAAATAACATTTCAAATCTGCCTTTTATCTCGAGTAAAGAAGAAATACAAGAAATAGAGCATAATTCTAATTCCAGTCACTAGTATATATCAGCTCTCCAAAACTTTACTTCCTAACACAATGGCAAAGAAAATCCTGGATCTATCATGTATCTGGGGAGCTATCCTACCAAAGGAAACCTCCTGCTGCCAGAACCGGGTTCTGTGGAAGAACAGAGCCAACCTCTATAGGAGTGTCTATAGCTATACAGCCATCCAAAGAATCACAGAAGGGGAAAAGAAGAAAGCTTGAAAGTTTTATTTCTTTAAAGCTTTCTAATTTCAAATAATTTGAGTCCATTTCTGCTTACTTTGTATCTCCCAGTGCATGCATCAGTCTGTCTGCATCACTGGGAAATACTGCCATCACCAGCGCCTTGATCTAAACTAAGGGTTCTCCCTATTTGCCATGATTTCAGCTGACGAGGAACTGTCAGCAAGGCTGAAGAATTCATGAAGCCTTGAACAATTCACATCTAAGATCAGCTATAATTTTGGTAAGTATTAATAACCTGTGGCCCCCACATGGAAAACATCCCTATTCCTTCCTCCTTAAATCCTTTAGAGACATTAAAAATCGACGTCCAGAAAAGTAATCATGTTTGTAACTGATATCTGAATTGGGGCATTCCAAATGCATGCATGAAAATGTGTGCCTATGCATGTATAAGGCAGCTTACTTCTGTGTATAAGGTGAGAACATAATCAATCAGCTGTTTAATATATGCTTACTTGTTCCTGGACTACAATCCAGGGTTAAAGAAACTGGAAATGATGCTTAATTTAGACGTACATGATTCTTAAGGATGTTAAGAACTTAAAACTCATTACACACAGTATATAAAAAAGCCCCTCTCGCTGACACACTGCAGCTCAGTAACGCTTAAACCGCAGACAAGATTCTACACACAGTGTGAAAGATAAGAAAACACATTCTCGCCACACAGAGCTTTAAAGAGACAAATGCTTAAACAGGCTTCCATCAAATACTCAAAGCAAGAGACTCCTTAACTAAAAGATCTGTGGCTTTGAATTTTCTACCTTCAGCCTCGGTTTCCTTGCTAAAGCATAAAGAGTGTGGTAAACTAGGGGGAAAGAATTGATTAGTGGCAACTTGTGATTACAGCCGATCTGGTCCCAGTGCCACTGAGGGAGAAAAGGGGGAGCAAATGGAGGGCGTTGAAAAGGAAGAGTCAAACTCCATTTTCAACATAGCCAGCCCAAATTTCAACAAAGGCACTCAAGCAATCTATCTCCCTTTCCAAGGAGGACAGCAATAGAAAAAAAGTCTTCTCCATTTTGATGGACACCAAAATAAAAAAAAAGGAAGAAGAAAGGAAACGAGATACAGAAAGAGAGGGGCTTCATAGTATGGGCTCCTATCCACCACAGCCAAAGAACTGTTTTCTCCTGCTAGCCCAGGAGAACGTAGCGTTCCTCCTGTAACTCAAGTGACATTCTCCCATGCTGCCATTTTGGGGTTCAAGCTGTGCTGACAATACATTATAGGTGGTTGGTGCATCAGTATTATGTGTTTTTACGGCCATTAAAACCACACAGGAACGCAGTTAAAATAATGCTACTTTGGATGAAAAGTCAAGGACTCAAACATTAGGGAATGCCAGAATTAAGGTTGTCAACATAATTTTTATTTTCCTTCTTGTGAGTACAGTCTACAATTATATTATCATGAAATTCTACTCCCCCAGGATACCATTTTTTATTCAATATGTATGACAGATACATGGGAATAAAACAAGGATACCTATTTAACCTAATTCTGGCACTTGCAACTTTCAAATGCCTTACTTCATTACCTAACTAATGTATTTCTTTGTATACAATTTTCACAGCATACAAAAGTATAGAAATCTCTTTATTGTTTCTGTCCAAATCCATTTTAAATTGCTATCTATGAACAATTTTGTCGAAACTATCCAAGTTTCAACTTTAGAATAAGTTGCTGAACACTATCACTATCATCTTTCAGAGAAGTCAAACCTGATAAAAACTATTTTGTAATACATACAATTTTAAATGAGTTTCCTCACTGTGTCAAATATTTATAAGTACTGTATATATGCCAAGTACTGTGAATTAAATTTGTCCCATTTAATTATTATTATTACCTTTCATATAAGTCTTCATTTTAGTTTTTATAACTTTAATATGTTTATCTTGGAACTTCAATTCTTTTATTTAACTTTTAAATAGAAGAAACTCTGACATATACTTCTTAGCCTCTCCAAAGCATATTTCAAACCAATTTGAAAGAAAATCTGAAATGGTTCCTCACAATTATTTACCCAATACACATTTTATTCAAATTTCTTATGTGGAAGTTGAAGTTAAATAGATACTAAATACAATATGCAAAATACAGACAGCTGGCATGAGATCTGTAATTCTCTAGTTCACCTTTGCTCAACAGAGACTTCCACAAGACAACTGTACCTTTCCCTCTCTTTCTCCAAACTTCTAAGTCAGACTTTGCTCACGTTGCCCCTTCAATCACCATCCTTCCAGTGATTAAACGGTCTCATTTACTCTTCTTACAAATACCAAGCATAAGGAATTGCCCTCCACTTTAATTTGTAAAATACAATTCAGTAGCAGATAACTGATAGAAAGTGGACAACAAAAATAAAACCGTTTCCTCTGGCCTCTTGCATGCTGTTACCACCAATGGTGAGCTCATCTTGTCCCCTAAACTATGCAGGGTAAGGCATCATCAGCTCTGAGGAAAATCCAAGGTGGTGAAGACAGTGGTGTTGATTCAGTAGGTGGAACCATACTTTTCCCTCTGAATCATTTTAAGCCATTATTTCAGCAGAGAGTTTGAAGTACTCTATTTTGAATGAGCCATCAAAATGAAGTCGTGACCACTTAACATGGCAAGAGATGAATCACAAAAGTAAGTCATTGCCAGTAGAAACTAAATGATCCTCGAATTTCTCCCTCTTGATAATATAGGTATGGGGGCTGGTAGCAACTTTGGGATGCCAAACATAACCTGTCTCTCAAATATAGCCGCTTTGGTTAGAAAAGCAACCATTTTAGATAGAACAAGCTGGGCAGAATTAGATGTCCAGATGCAGTGCTTAGAATAATAACAAAAGATAATGGTCCTTATACATCAATGCTCCCAATGTTGCTAGGAGAAGAGGTGCAAACCTGGCAGCAGTCATGAGAACGTTTTTTGTTTAAGTACTACTAGTGGACACAGGTCAAGACTATGTATCTCCTGTCCAAATTCCAGTTGGGGAAATGACACGCTACTTGCTTGTATCTCCTTGTTCTCCCATTTTAGGTGAAGACCCACATCCCATCTCAGCTCTGAGTATGACGTGTGCTTGTATTTCTACTCAATGTTTGCAAGGATGGCTCTAACAGGTTAACTCCTATGATGCTTGCTAAGGCAGGTTGAAGCATTACCACCTCCAGTGGACCAACCAAACCCTACGTTTTCTGTTACTGCTGTCATTAGAGAGTCAGTACAAGAAAATGTACCCTCACAGCTCAGCTCCTGCAGGTCAGAATCTCGTAAGGTAAGTATCACCAAATAGTATCATCAACAAACATGTACCAAAAAAAGTTCCCTCTTCTATTCATGCTGTGTATCACTGAAAAGCACAGCAACTCCTGAATAACCCTAATAACCGATTTGTATTTTAGTTAACGCCAGGCAATCCCAAACTTATTCCATAATACCAAAGAGGAAATAAATGAGATCGTAATTTGGCTTAGAGTTTCATTCTCTTTGGAATGTTTTAGGATGTCACGTGCTATATAAACTAAATATTGCTTGGCCAAGAGGGGTGAAACTCCCCAATTTAGAGAAATCACCAGAATGATATGCAGTCATGAATTTTCAAATTTAGGTTTGTTCTGGGGGGTGAGACCCTACAATAAATGCTCTCAAATTATGCAGCTATCTGAGTCATTTTGCAACTGGTGACCCTTATAATGATGTTCTCATTTTCAGAGCCAATGTGATGCCACACAGAGATTTGTCTGTTAAATTGAATCTTTGCCTCTAGATAGATAGATAGATAGATATAAAGTTTATTTTGAAATGTCTCCTAGTGCCTCTGAGTCTGACTGATGTGAGATGTTATTTTGAACATGCCAAAGCATCTGAACGGCTCCAGTCCTTTCTTTTCAGCGTGCATTCCTTGATAAGTGGCAAAGCTTCCCACTTATCAGTCACTCAAAGTGACTGTGGCTGTCAGTTGTGTACAAAGCGCAATCAGTTTGGAAGCAGAGACACCAGCATTTTTCTTCTCAGCTTGAAGCAAACACGTTTTGACTGCTAGTCATTCAATTTTAAAGCATCTTCAATTAGGGGTGGATGAAGATATAAAGAAAACACATCCTAAACACCTCCGCCAGCCAGCAGTAAAAAATTTATTGTTATCTCCTGCTTTACCTTACTGCAGAGGCAGCAGTAGCAGCCTTTTTTGGCTGCACAACAAAAGTGCTCATGACTACACACGCTCCATACGGACAAGATCACAGCCATAAAGAGTTCATGTTCATCTTTCCAAGCCACTTACACAAGCTACCGTGGTACCTTCTGCTCCTGTACCTCTGCTGCCTGCTCTGTAAATACCTGCATGGGTACATAAATGTGTACATAGCTCACATGCACACAGGGACACCACCCCACACATTTTGAACACAAACATTCACAAAATGACATACGCGCGCTCTACAGTCAATAAAACACTGACCAAAACCATTAAAAAGACCACGGAAATAATGACAAGGAGGGAAAAGAAAAGGGAGGGCTGGCAGAAGGGAGGAGTTGATGCGGAAAAGGGTGGGCAGCTGCGTAAGGAAGATTGCTCAGTACTGCCATGTCAGCGAGCTGGAAGTGGAAGGAAGCAGTAAAAGTTGTGGGGTGCCCCAGAGAGATGCTGAAATTGGAGAGGGGATCTGAAAACAACATGAAAGACAGGGCCCTGGAAAGAGAGGTCTCTGAGAGAATGCTTGCTGAGGGGAGAGATCGAGATGAGGCCTTGGAGTACAACGCTGCCAGCTGCGATGACTGTATTTGACTGCTGGCATTTTTCTTACAGTTCTAGCTGCTGGATTATTTTCGGTGTTTCAGTGTTCTGTTTTGGTTGTTTTAATAAAAACAATTTTCTGTCCCTCCCTTGTGATTGTGTGAGAGAACTGGAAAATGGGAACTCTGAAAGCTCAGGAACAAAAAGGAAATTAAGACAAGATGCTAAAATTGCAAGAAAAAGTCACGAAGTTCAAAACAATCTTGTAATTTTAGAACATTTGGACTAGTAACACTGGAGAAATCTTCATTATCAGCAAGTGCTGTTGCAATCATGTAGCTCAGCATAGGCAAAAAAGCTGATTTATCTGATGAAAACATGCCCTTGCAATCTCAATAAATTCAAGTTGTACAAATCCCAAGCAGATTCTCCTCGCCTGCATTGGTGCAACTACACCAGTCAGCAAATTTGGATTGTATGAGAGTGTAGGAAAGGCCTGAGACCGAACCATCTGCGGATGCTTGCTCTACAGGTAATCTTTGGAAGTAAAAGCATGGTACATTGGTGCAAAATGTTGCTCTGCACAGAAATAAGTATAGATAAACACCTCTGTAATTTTTTACGTAACCAAACTTTTACGGTAATGGAAGTGAAGGCCAATAGGTTACTCTGAAGTACATGCATCATATCCTTCAGCCAAACACACACGTTATTTGCTGAGCTTGAGAGGCCAGCAAGCAATTAGCTCATTCTGACTGCTAGCCTAGATTTTTCTTTTCACTCCTCCCTTTCCCGATTTCCTCCCCCAACCTTGCCTTTTTTCTTTTTTGTGTGTGTGTTTTTTTGGGTTGTTTTTTTGAATAATTAATTTCCCAGGGGCTTTTTCCTGCTCAAGGGACAAGCGAGTTATTCTGATAACTGATAGTACATCAGCTGCAGAGCTTTTGTGAGAAACAATTGTTTGGCCTCTTTGCCGGCAACCTCAGTTGTTTGGGAAGAGGTTGCAAAGTCATGGGAAAGGCTGCAGTGTGAGTCCTTCTTGGGCCTATCTCACTGAATCCAGTATGCCCATGTTTATAAGTTGCAGGAAAACAGCTGCTCCTGACACATGATGAATTTGGACAAAATGTCCCCAATCTACGAGCCTGTTCGGTTTGACTGTGCAGTCACAGCTTGTCATATCCACACTGGCAAAAAACAAAACAAAAAACAAACCGTCTCAGTGGATGGAGCCTGTTCTGAAAACATTTTGCAGAGTGAGAAGGAAGATACTTTCTCACAGTTTCCTACTGAAGAAAGGTCTCATTAAACTCCCACTAATATGAATAAGAGCCTTTTCACTATGTTCAGTGGGAGTTGGATCAGACCCTCACTTCAACAGCTTTAATGTCTACCAAGGAAACCTTTTGTCCTCACCTCTCTCTGATATGCAAAGAGGACTCTACGGAAGAACTAATACTGTTCTCCTGCGCAACGGCTTGCAAAGGGGTCGTAGCACCACGGAGCACTGCTCTGCTATCACTGACTTCTTAGAAAATCAGAATTCCCAGGGAAAATGGTAATACAAAATCAACAGACATTACTAAATCTGTAACCAAGCAGTAGTGTAGTCGTTGTTCATTTTTGTATCTCGAGTGAAGGATTCATCATCTACAGCCCTTTAAAGCCTCCTAGAGAACTCTGGGTTACAGGCATGCCAGAAGCTGGGGACCAGGAAAGAAATTTCACAAGTCCTTATGGTTGCACTGGGGAGATAGATACCAACAGGACAAGAATTAAGGGTAAGGATCTCTACCCTCCTTATTACAGGCACAAAGTACTCCAAGTATTTAGCTCACATAGTAGCCTGCTGGAGTTTGCTTTCCAGCAGGAGACAGAAAATGAAAGGATGAGCTGTGTTGGAAGTATAATTTAGAGTGCAAACGTGTTGGGGCAGGGAACAAATCTTCACACTCCTTTATGTACAGTCAAATGGTCAGTGTCTTCTCACAACAAGAAAGAGAAACCGGTACTTTTTACAACTAAACTTCATCTGAAACAGGTCAATCAAAATCTCAACGTTTTCTCAAACGAAGAGAACACAAGCAGGCCTGAACATTCAGCCAGTTCTGGATAACAGATGATTGCTTACCTGAGGAGTTCAAAAGCAACAAGAAATCTAAACAACAACAACAAAATTATCACCATAGATAACTGTGTGGGTAAATTATGGTATCTAAAGCATTCTGGAAGCAGGTCTCTCTACCAATGTTTTGGAAGGCTGGAATCAACCCAAAGCCTCTTGGTGCTTGGAAAGTTTTGACAATAACAACTGTGTCATTTCAAAACTTTGCATGTCAAGCTTAAGAAATATTTTTCTGAACTTCTGTGTAACTCAGAAACCAAATCCTTCTTTCTGCCCCAAAAATATAGCTAGGTTTTGAAAAATAGATCCGGCTACAATAAGGACTAACCATCTTGCAAGAAATTCCAAGTGTTCAAGTTTTTATTACATTCCAAATTGGAACAACACCTTAAACCTCAGAACTTAATGAGAATAGGAATATTCTGATTTGGGAACATACTAGCACAGCCAGGCCTCTCCATCTACCAACACAATTCATGGGGAAAGGTACACAGCCAGCTGACAGTGGGTGGGGAGGATGGAAATCTGGATCCAGACTCACAAGGGGAAGCCTTATTTGGAGCTGGGAGGACACCCAAGGCAGCTGACGGGTTCAGGAAAGCCAGGAAGCCTGCAACCCAAAGGGGCACAGACTCTGGAGGGCTGCGGTGCCCACACTCCCTGCCAGACAAGCTGCTAAGGGTCCGGGAAAGCCAGAGGTCATGGTAAGCTTTTTGCCTGGGAGCAGGGCCTCCTGGCATGCCTGCCACGTGCCCCCAGGCACGCCTGCCACATGCCCCCAGGCTCTGGAGCTGCCTGCACCATCCGGCCAGGCACCAGGCAGAAGTCACATCCTGCCTGGCAGGAGGAGCGGGCTAGAGGCACGCCTTTCTAGCTTTGCATCAGAATTTAGTCAGGATCCTCTTGTTCTTCAGAGGTCCGAACTTTCTAACAGAAATCCCATTAGAACATCTGCTCACAAGTCTCTAGCTCTGAAGGAAAAAGAAAACCCTCTATTAAAACACACAGAGTTGTCAAATGGTTGCTGTCTGGCAGGAATTGCTCTCAAGTTTCAGACAGCACTCAGTTCTTGGGCTAAGTACACCACCCAGAAATGAACACGAATTAGTAACCAAGTACTGGCAGTATTAAACTAAAAACTCAAACAAAACTGTGGCCCAAATGTTAAAGATATTATAAAGCAGCGCTGTTGCTTCTTGCTGCTTTGAGATCTTAGTTTTACATTATTGGCAACCTGAAGTGTTCCAAGATCTTGAGCTGGGCTCTCCAAAAAAAATTTTGACTAAAAATCAGAACAGTTTAAAAAACAACATTTGGCCTCCGTTTTGTTTGCCTTCTAATTTTGGAACTTGTAGTGCTCGTGGTTTCAGATTTTGCCTGAAAATATGAGAGCTGGAAGTTTACATTTTGAAGAAATGAAAGCTGGCATTTTTGTCATCACATGACTCCAAGAGCTGGGGCTTCAGGGAAAAACATAAAACATTGTCAGGCTTTCTACAAAATTGTGAAATTAGCAGCATCAGTTTTATCACAATTTAGGCTGCAAGGTTGACCTATTTTATCAACAGTGCCCTACTGAATATGAATTGCTTTATGAATTTTAACAACCATATTTCATTTTAAATATAGTTCAATTAAAGTGACATTCGTCACTAAGCCTCAAAGCAAACTATTCAATCGTCAACCTGGGCTAGACTTTTTCTCTGAGCAAGTGGAAAACGTAAACTGCACCACCCCACAAAACTGTATCTCAGAGGCACCCCTCAAGGCACACCACAACGCATGCTCATTGCCTGTCCTGGGGAATAGCTCAGCATCATGAAAAAGAGGCATCTAGCCTTCAGGTTTCCTTCACTCTCTACCCACCTGATGGGACAGCTACAGACCCCCAGACTTCACCATGTTCTAGCACAAGGACACCAGGAAGTGGGTTGTGGTCGCACAAAAGAAGATGGGGAAGTGACAGTGAGAGTTCCCCCGAGGCCTTGAAGGACAAAACCAGATTTAATCCAAAAACTTGCTGGGCCATACTTGGTGTCTGCATGCTCTTTCCTCAGCCTGTTCTACAGCTGCAGATCACCATGGAGCTGTTCTGAAACACAACCTGAGATCTTTGGGGCTGTTGATGCACAAGAGTTAACAGGACAGAACACGCATTCCAGTTCCATTTCTGGTAAAACAGCAAGACTGAGGTGTGCAGGGGAGAAGACCGCGAATACTCAGCAGGCAGAAACTGTTAAAGCTAAAACCTTTTCCATACACGTACATATGAAGATTAAATAGAACAGAAAGCAGTGTGCATGGGAGGATGCATTCCAAAGTGGCGTAAAATAAGATGGGGGAAGGTTTAGTTAATTACTCAGAGAAACTCAAACCTCTTCACAAATTAGGTCTAGAACATCCTGAAAAGCAGAAAAAAAAATATTATATCCATTTGCCAAAACACAAAATCCTGTACAGATCATATATTAGCATTTTGAGGTCATACGGATTCTTAAGTTTAACTTAATCTGCAACTTTTCTCCAGTTTAGCATTATCTCTTTACTTAACTCTCTACATGAAGATAAGCTGTCTGTCTTCTGCGTTAGTGAAACTTCCTTCCAGTTAATTCAGAAGAGGTGGACTTGAAAAAGACATAATGTCAATTAGAGACTCACGTGGCAGTACATTTTTCTAAGCTCAGGTAGCTAACGCATCTTTCTTCAGCATCGCAGAAGTGGCTAGTTTAATTGAGCTGCAGTTACACTCAGCATTTGCAGTCCTCTAAGGAGGAGAGACACGTTGCAGTCTCTCCCTGCTTATGTATTGTGTGTGTATCGGTGATTGTATGCTGGGGTACGGAGAGAGGGAACTGTTTCCAAGTTAGCGCACTTAGAGAAAGGAGTCATAAATCATGGGGTCAGTCAGGTTGTGCTTTTTTTTAACCTTAGGGTATTATGTTTTCAATACAATATTTCAATAGCTTTTTTCTGTGTAATAATTTATCTGGAGTTATGGCAACTCTTACAAGCTTAGAAAAAATTGGCTCAAGTAAAACGAATCCTTTGTCATAAATAGGTTGTGTTCATAACTGCAGCCTAATCATTCAATTGCACGTAAGTCAAATAGTTATCCAGACTTTGTAGGAATATTTCCCTGTCAATAAATCTCATGCTATTTAAAAACTCCGGGCCAATGTGACAGAAGCCTGTTAGATTAATTAGGGGAAGGTCAGAAAAGCTGAACTCACAGCTACATTCATGTCACAGTTTTGTTCCACCTACCATAACCTGATCGTAAACTCACAGACCGTTTTAAACATGGGCATGTTAGGGTGACTTCATTGTCTCCATTTATATACAAAGGCAGATTTCTTCAGGAATTGTTTCTTCTCTCTGACAACAGTCAACTAAGCATGCAGCTGAGAAGAAATGTTTTGCTTTGTATTCACTGTCAATAAGGGGTTTTTTTATTTTTAAATGTTTTTCCCTATCGGTGACTTCACAGTAATCAGGCTCCAACCAGGGTTCATGAGACTACACAACCATACAGACTGCAGAACCGTCAAGAGGCAGGCAGTAGAATCAAAACTTCACTACAAATAGGTCATCTCTGTGGGAATGAGAGGACAGTATTGTCTCTCTGCCTGTTCAATTCTTGACCTTTACCATGTGACCATCCAAAAGGAGGGTGCCCCAAATCTGATGGGTTTTGTGTGAAGCAGACCCCGGAGGTGAAATTCTGACCTTGGCAGGGTCAATATTTCATCCGAAATCCCTTGAGACAGGCCTCCAAATCATTTATTCGGCTTGCAGCTTGTATCAGATGGTAGCTAGCTGACTTTCATTTACTACTGACTTAGGTCAAACTTGGACCAGGGATCAAGAGATGAAAGGCTTTATATCTCATTATCAATAATCAGTGTTCTCCACTACCCTAAAAACGACATACTTCATTCTTATCTACAAGGCCTTAAAACTTAAAAGGGTTGGGGTCAAATTATGTTACTTCAATTTATTTTTATTCACTGCTTATAAAACAACTTCCTCTATCACTGCCATAGCTAAATGCTAAAAATGTAAATACTTCCCTTGCTATTGTAGAGGTTCTACTATTGTTTTTCTTTTTAAGTCTTATTAAAGATACAGAAATGAAGAAAAATCCCTCCCACACAGAAATTTAAAGAAGAAAAAAAAATACAGAGGTCAAGGCCAAGCCAGGCCTTACCAATCTCAAAACTATTTTCAGCAAAGCACATCTTGTATACAAGTTGCGTTATAACAGAGTGGTGGACCTTCCCCAGAAGTTTTTCATAGTTACACAAGTCCTGATACTGACAGAATATCCTCTGAAATGATAGAGCCAGTTTTCCTTCTCGTGAGAAGCCATACAACTCCTCTGATTTTTCTGGAATTATATTTTCTTAGACCAGTTACGGATATGGCCCATAATTTTAGGGAACTAATTCTGAAATACTGAGATGCTTTGGAAGGAAAATCCTGTTGTTACTGAACAAACAGAACATAGCATCCGCTTCCACAGCGACTTGCAATGCTCTACACATAACTGCATACTTAAACAGAGATTTTACCATGACTCTAGATATCTGTAAAATGTCAACCCCCTCCTTTGTTATTCTGTGAAAACTTTCATGGGCAAACTGATTTGCATTATTCCCAAAACAGCGGCATGCATATATACACATGGAAGAAAAGTAACGAAATAGAGTCAATGGCATGAAAAGAAACTTCTGAATACTTTAAGGAAGAGAGAGGTTAAATAAAGTTTACTGGTTATGCTGGGTTAACGACTTTTTTCTGCTACTAGGAATAAACCTGTAGATACCTAGGACCTACACAGTTGCTCTCCTGAATCTAACCAACCTTTTGACCAGTTTCTCATTCAGACAATACTTCACCCGAAGTGTTAAAAATTTCCGCACTTTCAACACCTGGGGCAGAGGGAAGGAGGGACACTTGATTACCGATCACTGAAGAGAACTGCTTCTGCAAAACCTCAAAAACGGAGTTGTAGGAGATCCATTGCAATCCAACTCTTTCTGGCAACATTTTTGCCACTCTTGATCTACGGCTGAAAGAGGACTTGGTCCTGCAAACCCTTGCTCACATGACCAGCTCCTCTCACATCTGCTTCCTGATCCTATAGGAGCAGTGTTAATCATACAAGGTCTTCCAGAAACTGACCTTTTTTGCTTAAAGACAGGTAACACCCTCACGTGTTCCCATACATAAGATGTAAGCCATCTGCAGAGATTCTTGAAGAAACTATGACAATAATGACTGAGGGAAAGCATGTGGAAACAGAAAGGAGAAAAGAGAGGTAACAGGGGCATGGGTGGAGACGCGGTCTCTGACCTGGATCTGTTGCTGAAGAAGGTTAATTTTGTGTTGCTGCTGCAGGAGCTGCTGCTGTTGTCTTGCAATCTGTGGAGAAATTGCACAGAAGAAACGTGAGATATGTATCATCGTTCCTGGAGTCGGTACATAAGAAACTTCCATCCTGCTTGGTTCTTTAAACTGCTCTATTAAGCTAAGAAACCTTCAAGTGTGGGTGGCGGCAGCCTGGACTGCCACTGAAGCAAGGGGCTCATGTTCAGAAGCAATTCATAGCTAATACTGGTGTGAAAGGAAATCTTAAAGAAAATGTTGTGCTGGATATTAAGAGAAGGACTGATGCAAAAATCTCTCCTCTCTCATTATCTGAAATGGCACTGCTAAAATCCCCAAAAAGGGAGCACTCATTTGCTCCAACTTGCTGGAGGAAGAACAATACTGGCGGAGAAGCTGGAAAATAGTAGGAGAAGGCAGGAAAGGCAAAAAAGTAGGATGGACAGTAATATTCTTTTTGTATTTGGCACCACCTATTCAAAAATTCCAAAAAAAGGGAATCTGACACCCAGGAGGAAGGTATTAGTGTGCGTATTTCCTTGATGCAGAAACAGACACAAAGAGACTGGAACTGAGTTTGGTTAAATCACTGACTCTTCAACATGTGTATCAGCTAAAAGGAACTAAGGGGGCAGTGCAAGGCTACACAGCTCAACGCTGAAAGTGATTTACAGAAGTTGACGGAGTAGTTATAAGTCTCCTCTCAAAGTCATGTGTGTTTTCCGTAAGGACTTCCATCCTCCCTCTCCATTGACTAAATGATTGGGAACCTTACTGTAGACACAATTTACACACAGTGAAGGAAAAAGCAGACAGTAACAGAACCAAATTAGAGTTCTCAGAGGACTGATGGAGATAAATCATCACATATCTCAAACTTAAAAAGCAAACTTGAAAAACTTTCATTTGAGTCATCACAAAAGCTCTGCTCTCATGAATAGCTAGCACAGCAGTACAAACATTAGGAGTATTGCTCTTCCCCTGTGGTATGTGTACACATCTCAGGGTCAGATGGGAACTTACACATACTTACTGGGAGGAATTTTGTGCATTCTTCCCCTTAGGTATTTTCTTTCATTTCTATTGTTAAACTATTAGCATAAGAAACACTCACTCATAGTTAACTCCACATCTAAAAGATTAAATGTTTTCTTTCTAGGGCCTCTCTTTAAGCAGCTGAAATAATTTTTAGCAAGACATTTTTTTGAAAGTTTGGTTATTTTAATTTCTATATAACAGAATTATACACAATTTCTTAAATTAAAAGGAATCCTTGTTATCCTAATAATAATCCTGCAGCATTTCTTACTGCCTTTTTCCATTCTCTCCATTTTCTTTTTCACTTTCAGATTGTTCAGCCATGCTGTAGCAGTAGTGACTTTAAAAGGTAGGGCAAAGGAAATACCTCCTGCAGGATGTCTCCTCGTGGAAGAATCTTGCCAATTCCACCTTCACACCTTCATCTACCTTCTCCATGTAAACAACAGTGTGATACAAATTCTCTAGTTTAATAGATAAGTCACTTCTGTTCTCCCTGTGTGGGATTTCAGGTGTGAGGCCAAAATACAGAGTATATAAGATAAGGTTTTTAAATAATCAAAAATAAGGAAAACCAAGGCTAAGATGTCTGCAGTGGTTTACAATCTTAAGACTTGCTTGGTACAATACAAACATTGAAGTATGACAGCTGTGACAGATTTCAAAGAATTCTGTGAGTTTCATAAAATTCACATAGCTGCAATTCTATGATATAAACTCAAATTTCATTACAAGCTGAAATAGATGGTCAGGCAGACCAAAACGCTTTCACATAAGAGGTATCAGGATGGACTCCTGACAAAATTTTGAACCAGATGTCTAAGTATTCCCTGCTCATGTTCAGGTACAAAAATGGACATTCATTTCTGTTAAAACTTGCACAGTGCAAGTATGTTAGAAAAGTTGTGTTCTTGCATAAAATATCATGTGTCCATGTGTGCACATTGGAACTGTCCATGTGTGAAAACATGTTTGCATTTTCAGTGGAGGGCATATTTGCAAGAGCTGAAAATCAACCCTCTCAGGCGTAGAAGAAAAAAAAGTCGCACTTGCTCAATGACTATATTCTTCTCCCCCACTTTTTTGCACACTTGGCAAAACCAAGCCTTTCATTTGTCATATTACAATCCAAATGCCACATTTTGTTCCTTTTATACCCATTCAGCATCACTCAAGTCAAGCAGCATTGGAAGATTATTCAGGAGGGCTGAATTTGTACACTTGTTTACACTTATTTTTAGAAAAAAACACTATTGGAAGAGAATACCTCCAAACTGGAAAGTGTATCTTTAAAAGACAAAGAGCGCTGTTTTATATATTGCAAATTAAAGCATTCTTCCAACACGTTTTTGTTTAAACTTCTTCACCTAAGGAAACAAATGGAAAAAAAATTCTGGGTGGAGAGCAAACTTAAGAAGTATCAACCCTAAAAGATAAGCTACTGGAAAATCCTCCTAGAAAATTATTTAAACTGAAAGCCACTATAATAATCACTCACCTGTTCTTGTTGCTGCTTAGCCAGCTCCATTTGTTGGCGTTGTTTCTCGATCTGTGATGCAGCCAGTTTCTTCTGTTCATCATGAGCTGCTAGCAGCTGTTCTCGCAAACTGGTCAGCTGATTGATCATACCCATGAGCTGCCTTTCTTTCTCAGCGAGGCTTTCTGGAGTCCCTGGGCATCATATGGTGAAAAAAAAAAAGGTAAAGAGAAGAGAGGAAATTTAGAGCTAGCCAGGTTTTTATTTTGCAGCTTCACTGTAAGCAAAGTTTTAGTAGAACCAAAGAGCAGCAGCAAATTGCAATATACTGCACATTAAGCCCTGTCCCTCTACAGCAAAATGAGCCATGGAGGATAATTCTGTACACAGGCTTTGATCTGGTGTCCCCCTCCAATGTTTCCTTGCCCTTTCATCTATTTTCCATTGCCTTTTTACCAGATTAATAGGGGGAAAAATACTGCCTGTTTTGAAAGAGTTTCAGATTTTAGACATTGTTTACATTTTGTGGGGATCAAAATCAACACTTCCAGTTTTGAAAGACAAGTACATTTTTGTCAGAAACTTAGGACAAAGACACATCAATGCTTCGACGCTTACAGAAACTGTAAGGTGTGTATTAAGATGCCTCTATAATCAAGGGGAAGCAGAGAAGTCTCCTGGGTGCTGGATACCTCTCTAGCTCCCCATGCCCAGCCTTCTCACTGTTACTAGCACAGCACACAACAGCTGGCAGGACGCTACCTGTTATATCACCTACAGCTGCCCTGATTAGGATGAAATTATATAGTATTTAAATTGCCAATAACTACTATCACTGTTGCTGCCACTGATGAGTATTTTTAAAGGAAAAAGTCTTGCATAAACATATGAGAAAAACTAAGTTAAATGCAACTCACCGTCTCTCTCATTTGTACTGTCATTAGATGTTTTTTATAGGAGAGTTCAGCAGACGCAGACAGAGGAACTGACTACCTCGCCCTCATAATCATTCTGTAAAAATTCTCCTTCTACCCAGAAGGACAGTGGTTATAAGGGAAGGGAAGAAAAAAATCCAGGAAAAATCAAAAGCTATGAATCATACACTAAAACAAAAAATGGCACTATTAGTATATCCGGTATCATTTGACTTTGAATTTAAAAGACCAGAAAATATGTGTAGCAGCTAATCCACAGATATCTCCAATACCACCACACCCTCTCACATGAGTCAGATCCTATGAAACCCTTTCTCAAAAAAGCTTTAGGAAAGGACTAAGGCTATCAGCGTCTATGCCTCCTCTGAAAATAGCCAGCTTTTGGGACAACCCTGCCACACAAACCTTTCTCAAACACAGGAAGCGTTCTTCTGCCAATGTCACCAGTGCTCTCCAAGTGAAAAAAAAAGCAGAAAAATTGGCGACTATACTAAACATGTTCCTAGCCAACTATCAGTCAGACATGGAAAAGAGCTACTGGTAATAGCTCATTTAGTCTACCCCCCTGCCAGTGCAGGAATGTTCCCTACAATATATTTACTACAGCTTTCTAGATTGGATTGAAATGTCTGAAATGGTGAATCATCTACTGCTTTCTTTGGAAGACTGTACCACAGCCTCAGAGGTGTCACTGTTAGGGCTCTTTGCTCAATAGTTAGTTTAATTTACATTCACTTAATTTCAACCTTGCGCTCCCAAGCAGCATCCCATTTGCTATGTCAGCCAAGTCTAAGCCCTTAAATGCATTAGTAGACAGCCACGTACAAGTGGGAAAACACAAAGAATCAACATTTTCATATAAAGGAAACTGTAACTTGATTAACTTTTTATGAAGATGCTAGAGATTTATGTGAAAATATTCTCATCGTATAACAAAGAACTACAGCAGAATATTCTCAGATATAGTCTCCAAAAAACCTGTGGCACAAGCTGGAAACTAGAGAAACACACTGAAACAGAAACCATAGGACTTTAAACCTGTTCTGTTAAAAGCTGTGAGAAAGAATGGAAGCCAGCGCTAAAATACTAACACTGCTGAAGAAAACACTTTTAACTTAGGGTTTTTATTTCAAACATTGGAGACAGAGAACTGCTACAAGTAGTGCATTTGCCACCTGGCCATACAATTAATCAGAAATTTCTATTGCCCCGCTTCCATCCTTCATTTCTTTTTCCCTAGGAAAAAGGGTGCAGTGTTTCCAAGTGGCATAGAAGAATTATTCTAGAAGGCAGCCCCTTCCTTGTCCTGACCGCGGCTAGCATGTCGGTTTACTGTAATGCTCATCTAATGAAGACTATCTATGTACTGATACTTGCAGTATAACACACTGGGCACACTGAAACATCTGAAAACCAAGTATTTTATTTATTTATTTATTCAGCAGATATTTTATTCCAAACTTTTACTGAGGGTGGGTGTGCACGAGAGAGAGAGGGAGAAGGACCTAGAGAGAGAAGGATTGGCTTAGTGCTGAAGTTAGGGCAAGGAAAAAGAAATCACTGTGAAACAAACTGTTCGACAAATACACTGACACACATCAAAGATCTTCAGCCAGAACTGGTTCATCAGTGTATTTTGAGCTCCTACAGTAGCTTTCAGTTGGGAATCAAAAAGCACTTTGTAAAGTTAAATTAATCCCCACCACACCTTTGAAAGGTGGAAAACTGTTTCCATATGTGTAAACTGACAGACAGAGGGATCACAGAGTTAGTTACCGACAGCGGCAGAAAAAGAAATGCTGATATCCAGCCCTGTGCTGCAAAGCTCAGGCTGTGCTTCCCGAGAGAGAGCAGAACACTCCACGTGCCACCGCCCTGACCGCGACACGAAACAACTGCACAACTGCAGGGCCATCCACCTACTGCAGTCTCTTCTTTCATCTGATTTACCTAGAGAGGAGCAAAAAACTTCTTCCCCGGGAAAACAACAGCTTTATTTGAATTGCAGGAATGAGAGGAAAGTCCGGATGAACTAAGAGCAAGCGGTCAGAGCAATGAAATGCCGGTGCGGACGCCGGAGTTGCAGGCACACTGTGGCCGTGCAGCTGGGGGACAAATCCACCAAACTCAGTTGCTTCACTGTTACTCAGTTTTTAAAGAAACTTTGAGATGCCCAAAGTGGGTGCTTTATGTACTAACTCAGTAAGTACAATGCATAATTCCTTTGGCTTATAAAACTGGAGTGGAAGTAGCCTGACAAAAGGCAGCCTTCTTACATTATATTTCTTGAGCAATTTCAGTTTGCTAATAAACCGAAAGGGAGAATTCATCACTGTCAACTTTAAAAAAAAAAATCGTTTGTTGGAGAATACTTTCTGGAAAACATGGCTTAGTAGGTACTTTATTTTCACGTGATTAGCCCGTCCTTCCAATAACTTCAATAATACTTAATTATAATTTCAATTCTTTAAGGTATCATTCCTTGCAAAATAAGTACTCGGATAGCCATACTCTCAAGTGACCCGCACAAAACCAGAGGCAAGAGAGATCAGATGTGTGGGTCTACTGGGAGATGGTGCGTTTTGGGGTAGATTTCCCTTGCCATACCCACAGATCTGTATAAGCCCCACTGACGATGAATCACAGATAGTTTTGAGGTTTCTTGCAGACAACTGGTGGCTTATAAAAACGTGAAAATTAAAAAGAATAAAAGTACTTGAATCAGACTGTCTTGATCATAATGTGAAGTGTTTGCATTTATTTATGTTACCCTTATTACCTAGCACACCTTTTCTGTAATTTCTTTTGTGGAAATGGCCAACGAAACTGCCACGAAACAGTTGCCATTCATAAATTACTTAGTTTGCATCACAAATGAAGGCCAAACGATACTTGACGTTATTATTTAATGGTGAGCTGAGGGCAACAGCTTGGTCACTAGGTAAGTACATTCAGTGATCGGAATTTTTTCCGGTGTATTAAAACACACTGCAGAGTTAGAGCACCAGTTGCCATATTTGTAACCCTTTCTAGATGCTGTAGATTGTGGGTAGGCAAGGATGGTGGACTTCTGTCCTATCGTCACTATTTTCTCTCTGTTAACCCGCGTGAGATCTAAACCTTTATCGTCGTGTGAAGTGTCTTGGCAGCTAAGGGATTTCCATTTTAAGAATTCTGTAAGCTTACAGGGCAAAACGTATTTTTCTCAGTATTTTAAGTACCTACAGCACCAACCGCATAAAGACAGTTGCTTAAATTATGCTACTCGGGAATTAATGAACCATCCCCGTGGCTGCTAACATTGCTAGAACTTGGGAGGCGGTGCAAACCTCAGTGAGGATAAGTCACCGGCCCCAGCAGCTACCTTCAGCCGCTTCATTAGTAAACTTACTTAGAGCTGCTCCAAGTAGTACAGAGTTGGGAATGGTTCTGGAGCTGGCCTGTGCTCTACACACAGTATCCGTACGGTTGCAGTGCTTTCACTCTAGCCATGCAGCGTGGCTGGGAGAGAAAACAAGTGCCCATTATTGCAGTGTACAACTTGACAGCAAGCTAGACCTACTTCACACAGGTATTGAGTGAGGAGTAAAAGGAGAGTGGCTTACATCAATGACTGCCTCAAAAATTACTCTTAATTACCGTCAGATCCACAACAAATAGATACTGCACATTTTATGTTTAACAAAGCTTTTAACCACCAGACCACCTGCCTTTCAGGAGATTGCTGTAGGTGCTCATACTGTTCTCTCTGTACTCTATTACTGCAATGGCAAAATGTGGATTTTTCGCAACTTATCAAAACAACTCAGGCAAGAGAGCAGTATACGCTACGGGTTGATACAGTGAATGGCCCAAGAAAAGATGCTTTCCAGATGCGTCAGCTTATTCTCTATCAGCACAAAAAGAGATTCGGAAAGAAAAAAAAAACATGTTTGTGGATGCAACACCCACAGCAGATGGCAATAAAAAAGACGACTCAAATTAGTGGCATTCTGTATCGCCAAACCTAAACTTCATCTCAGATCAACACTATCCATAATAGTGTTTAAGTAGTAAAAGAAATTTACTCAAATGTGAAATAAACTATTACACATTCTTAGTTCTGATTCACAGTCTCAGACTGGCAGTGACAGTAACATTTTAATAAACATTAGAATGAAGACACCAATATGACCAAATGACACACTTAAAGTGAGAAAATGAACAGGAGAAACCTTGGCATATCCACCCAAAACAGAACCAAAGCAAAAAAAAAAGGCAGAGAAACCGCTTTTGCGATCAAAACAGTAAATACTTTATTATAATTTATTAGACAGAATGAGAATGTAAATGAGAAATTAGGAAAGCCAATATTTTCTTTAACAGGCATTTTAAGCTTTTGCTGTGAATGCTCAAGCGATGAGAATGTTTGCTTGCAGCCAGCCTACGGATCTGCTCGCAGCCGCGCAGCACCCAGCGTATCTGCAAGGGGCAGAGACGTGGCAAGGCTCTCCTCGATCCCTCTGACATGTCTCAATTAAACTGCTAGGAATGTTATCAATCAGGGGTGCTCGCGTGCACACTCACGCACACCCATACAGACAGTGAAATTTATCCCCCGAGTCAGTTTACTATCAAAGTAATTACGTAAATAGCTTTTGAACTGTCAGCATCTGTCTTTCAAAGAAAAATCAAAGAAAATGATGTGCGAGTACAAAGCCTGGAAGACAACACAATAATATTGTATTACGTTCATATCATTAACTATGGTTACAAAAGAAAAAAAAATCCTCCTGTATCTACAAAGCTTTGCGGGGGGGATTAAATGGAAATAAGAATATTTTGAAGTACTCTGTATTCAAGTTAAGTTAAGACGTATAATAATAATTAGAGCATGCAGTATAGAGCATTTTTTAATTTCAAAGCATAATTGTTCTTTTTAAAGGCTGTGAGCAGGTAGAAAGGTAGTGGTATGCATTACTTATTTATATAGGAGAAAACTGAGGCGTGAAGTTTTTAGAAACTTGCCTAATGTCATTCTTAACTTTATGCGCTGTAAGCCCTTTTATTGCTGGCCTCGCTAAAGGCACCAGCAGAACTGTATCAGTAAGGCCAAGAACTTCCCCACTGACTTTAACAGGGATACATGTTATATAAATAATTAAATCTTTACTTGTCCCGGTTTGATATCAGGTAGGGTTCTAGCTAAAGGGACCCTAACGAATGAAGCAATTACTGACACCATCCAACAAACGAAACGACAGAACCATGCTACAACACAGTTTCTGTGTAACTTTGCTCTCACGTAACAATAGTGTGATGAGGACATAACTACAACCCATACACCAGCTAAAAACTGAGCGATGTCCATGCGTTTCCTGCAGTGATGTGTTTTTTCAATGTGATTTTTAAGTTAGGGACGTAACAGTTTCGATAGAAAAATGAAAACGAGCCAAGAAGGAGGTTCTTCAAACTGAACAGCCTATTAACTAAGCTGTTCTCAGGAGAATTAAACTCCTACTAGCAATAACATTATTATATCCAAAGAATAAATAAAAATATCAGCAGTCCATAAAATAAGTATCTTTCCTTGGGAGTTTTATTCCAGTATCTTTTTTGAGAATTTCATTCTCATCCCATTGTCAACTACTTTTCTTCCCCCACCCCAGTTTTAACTTTGCTCTGTCGCATCAGAAATCCAAACCCAGTATTACTCTGCTCAGTAAGGAAATCGGGAAGGTAAAATAGAGAGGCCAGCTAGTCGTCTTCTACTTAAAAGCAAACTAATCTTTGTCACGCTCCCCCTAAAAAAGTCTATTTAAAACCTGATAATAATTTTAAAGAGGAGTATTCTCCCCTTGCTGCACAGACGGCCGTGCTGCTGACGTCACCCAAAGTTGTATATGTGAGGCAATGGGGAGCTGATGTTACGTGCCTTCAGGAAACGTAGTCTGATAAACAGATCTAACTGGCTGAGGTAAGTTCAGAATTTAAACTTTTCTTTCCTCTGTCTTTGAACAGAAATATAAAATGTTTATGACCAAGCAATGAGTATATACTTTAAATTATGTACTTGCTGGTATGTATTTGTGGGTGGATGTGGGTATGTGCTTGTGCACGTGTGCAAACTCCCTTGATGCTTCCTTAATCGATACTTCAGAGAGTGTTTTATTACGGACTTGCACATAGCTTTTCAGGCCAGTAAATCTTGGAGCTGCCAGGACATAAACATCTAAAAACTGGCATTTTCCATTAAGCATTTAAGCTAGCTTTACTACACAATGACTGCCACCACTTACAACTACCTGCCTTGCTAAATTAAATTACTTCACATCTGATTGATATGAGAAGTCAGTATAAAAAAAGAAAACTTTCTGACTGCTTTTTATTCAGCAAGCCGCAGCCACCAAAAAAAGAAACAAGGAAAGAAAAAGCCCAGAATTCAAACTAATCTGTCTGTACCTACAGATTTATGTAATGAATCTTCCCTCTTTGACAAATAAAAGTCCTTTTTAGAACAGCAAGCTAGAAGGAAGTTATTTATTTCAGCATACGGACAGTCTCAATCTTTTAGGTTTCAGTGGCAGACTTTGCAGAATGAATAAAAGCGAATTATGAACAATTACCATCTTTTGCCATTACTACCCTCAAGAATTAATATTCTGTGGGGACAAAAACTTAGCCGCCTGCTCTGTAACAGACCAGCGCATTATTATTTCGCAATGCTGGAAAGAAGTTGTCAGTGAGTATTCTTCATTTGCTGTCAGAAGTAGTTTTGGTACAGTAGACTGCAAACAAAGCTTGGTATTCAACCAGGTTAGTAACTTATTATCAAGGTTACAAAAGGAATAGACAACATTTGTATTGAGACTATTTCTCAGAGGTTGTTCATTGTTTTACTGTCTAGACAACAAGCTAGAACTAGACTAGAGAAACAGCATTTGCTGCTGGAATTTTATGCAGCAGCAGGGAAAACAGGAAAAAATATGTATGTGTATGTATACTTGCTTTGTTTTGACAAATTGGTAATTGTAGCTCAGCAACATTCATCTCTATCAGCACACCTTTCAGGCAATTTTAGTACAAAGAACTGCTATAGGTCCCTTTTCTCATCCAACCCTCCGGACGATTTTTAAATATAGTGGTTTGGCCTCCATATGTTCAAACAAAATAAAGCCACTGGCATTTGCTATTTGAATTAGTTCAATTTTATTCTATTTTCTCTATTAACAATCACTTCTTAAAAATAAAAGTTCTATTTTATTTAAATAGAACCGGAATTTTTCTGATCAAATTAAGTATCTTTACATTAAAAAAAATGAATCTGGAACAGCCCGGATTTGCTGCTTTGTCACAAATTAGCCTTTTTTGCATTTTAGATGCTTTAAAAAAAACTCCTCCAACCCTCCTTCCACAGATACCGCTCTCAACTAACCTCCCAGTCTAGGGTCAAATAGGAGCAGCTCCATCCAGTCACAATCTCCATTTCAGGCTTTCATTTGGCCTGAAAGAAGTTCTGCGTTGGTGTGGCTCAGTTGGCACTGTCTACTTCTCTGCAGCCTGAGAGTATCGTATTGCATTGTGATCAACCTCCACTATTTCGGCAGCTGCCAAATTTCCTCTCAAAACTTAGGTTCCCCTGTGTGCCACTGGGCAGGTTCCCCCCCCCCCCCCCCCCCTTTTTATTTTTATTAACAAAGGACTAAAGCTCACTCTCGGCAATTTGCTACTATTAAACACCCCCAAAAAATAAACACAGAGAAGAAGATACTGAGTAGGTTGCAATAAATATTGAATTTATCACAGTTAAAAGCCGACAACCAGACATATCTTACCTCCTTCACTTATGACTCTCTCACCCTCCTTCTCTCCCCACTCCAAATACAATACTATCCACAAAAAATAATGCAAAAAAAATCTGACACAAGTTTGCAAACGTTTTTCAACTATTAATTTGCAAATGCAAAATTCACACAGCTCCTAAGAAAGTGTGCAGCTTTCATACATCTCCTGGGGATCTGTGCTTTATTAGTCAAAGGTTTAAACCCAGTGTATTCCCCATGAATAATCTCTCTCCGCTTCCCCCTCCTTCTTCCTGTCCACATCTAAATGCAGAATCCCCAGCTTCCTTGTCTTCAGTTTACAGATTATGCGATCCAAAGTGTCACTCACTGGATTACTGCACATAACCTGAGCACTACCCGAAGCTTACTTGTCTTCAACTTGTCCAGCATTACTTAAATGGAATTATCCGTCACAATCCATATACCGAATCTGCATTGCCCACTTATCTCAAGATTCTGTGTGTCACCTACCAGATTATCCGTTTTAATCCATACATTGAATCTACATAACATATGTCTTTAATTCATGCGCTCTGATGAGCTATAGTATCACTGAATGGATTATTTCTCTTTATCCATTATTGGCAGTCGTAAGACCGTTCACTGCCTACTCTCTCATGCCCCATCTTCTGAACATGTAAGCAAGATTACAGTCTTCAGCAAACACAGCTCTATCACACATCAAACACAGCTTGATATAATACCTGCACTGATACTTCACGTAACTTGGAACCCAGTTCCTCGCTCAAAACAAATGTCTGTGTTATTATGCATTAAAGATTAGGACTGGTAGGCTAATCTCACTTCCAATTACACCCACAAATCTGTGGTTACTCCAGTACAGTCTTTGGAGTCATCTAGATTTAAGTGGCTACAACAAAGAGCTGATTTTACCCTAATGATGATCCCTTTCACAGTGAGTGCAGAAAATGCTTCACCTGAGTTGTTTAGGAACTAACCTGTACAATAGAGAAGGATTTTCAAACAACAAAAAAATACCAGGTTCAGGCTTGCCCAGTCTTTCTTGAGAGATTCAGGTGCAATCACTGTTAACAATGCCTTCACTTCAACAGAAAACCAACTCAGAAAGATTAGAAACAAAAGTCAGTTTAGCCTTTTGTTCCACACACCTATTCAAAATTCGCTAAGTGGGGAACATATAAAATATGTATTATTATTTCTTGACAACTCTTGATAAGCAAGAGATGGACAAGATTAGCAGAAAGGCTTTGTGTACACCCGGGAAGTTTTAAAAAGAGTTCTCATCATGGTTAAAGCTTCCTCGCTCACCTGAGCGCTAGCAAGACTGTGCACCTCATGATGCACCTGGCCACCTGGGGGGCCAGCGCCGTTCCCGGCTCAGTTCAGTGTGCTCAGAGGAGGCCCAACACCAGTCAAACAGAAGCTTCACGTTAATTTTCTAACTATAGGGATGGCCACTGACATTGAAGAGTGGGGAAATAAACTTCTTATGCCTTTTCCTATCAACGGTCCACCCCACATGCTGCATCTGCTGCAGTCAGTAACGTTGCTTTGGAGGAAAGCAACCACTTTCACCCTGCAATGCACAGGTATCAGGCGGCTACGCTGAAAGCAGAAAGGGGTATTAGTCTCATTCCTGTAGATGATCGGTTTGAGACCTGAAGTTCTCTCTGCTCCACTGAATCCAATAAACTGCATTATCCACAAATAATCCAGAGGCCTTTTGAGCCCTGTTCTTGAATATGACGGATGTAAGTAAGTTTGAACAGGCTTTAACCAATTCAATGTACAGTTTTACAGCTTTATTTTAAAATATTTCCATTTAACGGCATGTTTTGTGGGTTTTACTATAGACTGACTTGTTTTGAACAGAGTAAAAATTCCATGGATTTGAAAACAAAACTTCTTCTTAAGAAATCTCCAGTGCCAAACTTGTATTATTTATTTAGCCCCACAGTACCTCTCTAAACAGAGGCATTTGAGTTAAAATTTCTACAGATATGACAGGTTCTAGATTTTGCCCCATTTTAAGAGTATTCCCTTGCAGTACCTTTCAGTCAAGCCCTGGAATGAAATAGTACATTTCCTTTTCCGACAGTAACTGGACATACATAGATCCTTCTAACTGTGGTCTTGAAGCTTGCAGCTAGACCTCTGCAGATATTCAGTGATGGTTCTCCCATTTTACAGGCATGCAGATGAAGAAAGGGGGGCTTAAAGTAACCGCCGAAAGTAACAAAGCAAGTAAGAGGAACAACTGAATACAAAACACAGGAGTCTGGTGACTTCCAGCCATTCACCAACTCCCCTGCCTTTACTAAAATATTACTGCTTTCTAACTTAAAAGAAGTAACACTAATTATGAAAATAAAGTCTTCCGCTTCATCTCCCTTTCTTTTAATCTCTCCCAGAGAATAAAACTCAATAGTAATAACACAGACTTGGGCATTAACAATATGTAGCCTAGTGCTGAGACTTTAGCACATGACGTACTAAAACTCCCCCAGATCTAATGAAAAACACAATGAAATTTTGAACAGTTAAATGGAAAAAACTATTCAGTGCATAAGACAGTTGGGCAGTACAGCTTCTAGTGCTGTCCACATTCCAGGATGTATTAATAATAAGACACTACTTGTGCGGGGTTTCCAAATATCACTAACAGAGAAATGGGGGGAAAAAAATGCAGCTGCCAAGCCAAATATAGAGAGAAGTTAATTAAAAAATCACAACTGGAAAACTTAATAACTCTTATGTTCCTACAGAAGGACAAAAACATTTCCTAGCATAATATATGTGTGTTTGTACACGCATACATGAGTATAAAACAGCTCAACTTGCACACCTTTCATGTTGCCTCACTAAATACAGCTGCAATACAGCTGAGCCATTGTTTGTTGGCCGCTCATGGCTGGCGGTGCCATGAAAACCACATTCCTGGGCACTAAATAATCAGCCTGCCTGACCCCCCAAGAACCTGTAAGTCAAATTCATTTACCCCCAGAGGGCAATGCTCTATTGTATCCTCCCTCCTTTCTAGCCACCTAGGAACAATGGACAATAATTGCAACTGTCACGGCAGTCAGTAGGAAAAATAAACCAGTGCCTGTTTTCACAGCTTACTGCCAAACCTGATCCAAACACCTAATAACCATGCCCCCAACCATAGAGCCACAGTTGCACTAAAAAGCCTCAGATGTGAGGCTTTTAAACAGAGCTACAGAACAATAACTCGACTTGTGTTCAAAATATGAAGCTAAAAAACAAAAATTAAAGCAAAGAAAACTCTTCTTTGAGGCTGTGCTGTTGCTCCCCATCCTCCCCCCGGGCAAGACTGAAAGGACTGTTGAATGTCTTTCGTGCTAGCATATAGCTGCTGCTGCTGCTTTCAAGTTTAACTTGTGAAAGGGAAAGGGAGCAAGGGAGAAAAAAGATTGCCCTCCAACAGAACAAGATCATAAGGACTGGGAACAGACCGCCTTCTCAGTGCGCAGCACTTTTCAGAGCAGCTTTACGCAGTCCAAAGGCAGAGGAGAATCGCTGGGAGTCCTTCTAAAGGCTCCAGCATATCAAGAGTTAAAGAGGCTCCAGACAACATGCAAGAACTGCTGAAATACACACCCAAAAGTGGATAGGAAAGCCGCCTGTGTACTGTGGGCCTGAAACATCTTAAAGATTCATCAGTTCATGGCAGACGATGATGTTATTTTAAAACAATATGCTTTTAAAAACCAGAACTCAACAGATAAGCCCAGTCGCTACCCTACCTCTTTATGACCTGTTGCTTTACACACACGGAGAAAATGTGCTCAGTGGGAATAAAGAACCCAGGGTTTGGCCCTCTGTTATAATAATAATATCTCAGCCTATTTGGGGCCGAAGCACTATATTCTGTTTTAAAGTTATTCTACATATGCAATGAATATACATTTTTGAATTACAGCCTCTTAGGGAGAAGCTAGGGGAAGCAAGTGGCATACTTTCCTACTTGTGTAAGTCAGTGGACTAGTGCAAACTAATGCCCGTGGCTTATCGGTGGCAAGCTGGAAGCCAGATATAATTAAAATAACACTATCTTTGCACGTGTACCAACACATTAACCTCTCAGAGCACGTCATGTTGTATTCTTTACTGAACGCTGCCCACCTCTTGTGCAGAAGGTCCTTAAACCTGTCAGGCACGAGGTTTGCGAGCCTGCCTGAATGAGGATCTTGGTATCAGGGACAACATTAGTAAGCAAACAAACAAAAAATAAAGGTGAGAAATGAAATCTAGTTTCTAAACATAAAAGAAGGGTTTAATTTTAATCTCATTCTACTTTCACATTTCCAAAACAACATTGGCTTTGATTTTGCTACTCCAGATGTACATTGATATAAATGGGAGAAGAATCGGAGTCACTGTTTCTTTTCAGAGTGATAATGGCTGCTCTGTAAACTAAAATTTTTGACACACATGTATTTCGAGTCGGCTCCTCATCACAATCACTGGGGAAGAATTATAAAAATATTAAATTACATGAAAACAAACAACTACATGTTCCCTAAAATGACCTCACATATATAGAATGGGGAAATATCTTGGCAAAGCAGAAGCTACTGCTGCTGGAGAGTGGTCAAATTTTGTCATTTTCCTTCTGGAGTACGGCTTTAAAAGAACATGCTTTAGTGCACAGATGTTGTACACTGTCTTTTAAAATCTGCACTGGCTAATTTCGGTACCTAGAGGTATCATTACACAAACTTTGCTCTTTTTTTTTTTCCCCCTACACGCAGAAAAGTCAAAAAAATCTCCATCATCAAAATCTGTCCAAAAATTAACAAGGACTTCTGATCACCCTCAGAGTTCAGAAGCTGAGCTCTGCTACACTCTGATACCACATGAGCCTGTATTTGACATGTGAATTGACTTTTTTTCCCAATCCAGCAATAGGATGTGTCCTCATATAACACAGAACGATATATGCAACAAAAGCTTTATGTAAGTTCATTCACTTAGGGCAATATACCATTTCATTTATTTATATTATCACAGATGGGAGAGCATACATTTCATTTAAGCCCCAAATTACGATGTTTCAAGGGGAGGGGAAGAAGAGCAAACAAAGTAAGTGCCATAAAGCCAGCGATACCTGTATATTCATTCTCAATTTGCTTTAGCACAGAAAGGACGTTACCTTTTATTTCTCCAAAGTTCCCTGATCCCATGGCAAGAAGCTTGTCTTTCCAGTCCTTTGATAGTAGCTTTTCAATACTGGGAGTTTCTGAGTGAAGGGGGGGAAAAAAAATGTAAGCAAATCAACATGACTGTCTCCACAATAGAACTCATTAAAAGTCTATCTGCTAAAAGTAAGGCCAACCCTATTCTGGGCCCCAGTTCGTAATGACTTCATCAACAAACTGATAAGAGGGGAGGGGAGGAAAAAAAAAGGGGGGGAGAAAAAAAAAAAGAATGTCCTTTGTCACCTGCTGTTTCAAAACCATTAGCTTTTTCCTCTTGTGGAACAAAGCCCCGGTAATTCTGTATGACAATGGGCACATATAAACCTGCAGTTCATTGTTTTTCAATTTGGTGAACAAGTTGCTGCCTATAATGGATGCCTGTCAATTTCTGGGTGTTAGTCTGCAGTCAAAAAATAATTATGTTGATAAAATGCAGAGTAAAGAGAGAGCGAGAAAGAAAGAGAGAGAGAGAGAGGCAAAGAATTAGCTCCTAAATCTGCTACATGTAATTATATCCCTCTGAGTGTTTACAATTACATCGACTTTATAATGTGTGTTTAAACATCGTGTGGTGGTAAGCATACTGTGGAAAGATTTTTCCGGTAACACGCACATTATAAATAATAATAAAAAGTTGGGTATGAAAAAAGCTTTAAAAGATTGCAAAATCCAGAGGGAGAAAAGGGATTGCTTAGAATGGAAACCCATTATTTGCTCATTTCAGATTCTATCACTTCCTTTAAAAATAAAATAAAATAAAATAAATTTGTTCAGTATTTTCAGGAAAAATGGCAGCGAGGGTGTGGATGGGTCTGATATTTATGTCTATAACTCTTGTATTTTGACCTCTTTTTGTGTGGAATTTTAATGCATAAGTAAATATAAATGCTAATAAAATTCAGAGAACATTAAACTCAATTCCAAACAATGTAATTGTATATTCTTGTCAGCATTTAGATGGGTACACAATTACAATAGCTTTCAATCCCACGATTAGCACTGCATTCAGTTAGAAAATGGAGTGCACTAAAAGATAAGTGTCCCAGTATGCGCCATCTAAATAACAATACCCACACTTATTATCTGGATCTAAGACATATACTGCTATTCTCCACATTTGTGTTTATGTGTATTTGTATTTGTTCAGGCATTTGTTTACCCCCTACCAGGAGCATAAAGGGAGTACATGTTAACTTATCAAAGGGACCGTCTGGCCTAGAGACCATACAATTATTAGCAACTGGTTAATCTTCCCCACAGTAAAAACCATTATGAGCAACCTTCATTATCTTGTTTGGCTAATTCCGCCTCCTTCCTTGAAGCCCCAACTTGAAGCTCCGAGGAAGCGGCGCTGCGCTACCTCGGCGAGGCTCTCCGCGGGGC
>NW_008825614.1:4313908-4342030 GCF_000699105.1 Pygoscelis adeliae
GGCTTTGCCAGTAAAAATCGCGCTGAGTTTGCGGCGGAGCCCCCAGCCGAAGGACTCGTGTTACAAATGAGAATCCCCGCAACCTGAGTCCGCCGGTGATTCCGGGAGAGCTGCGACAAACAAGCGGAGAATAATGAATGCGATGGATGGCCATGTATCAATGACTGAATTTCTGCGAGAATGGTAAAGATCTCAGTAGGAAATCATGATTAGAGATGTGAAAGGCCAAATGGCAAAATCCCAATAGTAACAATGCATCTGTTCATTAATGTGTGAATATGAGTAATATGAAAATTTAACACAATTATAAGCCCCTCAGCAATCCTGATGGCATAAAATAGATTGTGGTGATCTAATCAGCGTTTCCCCGGTTGAAATACTGTATGTTAACTATTTAAAATAATATTATATAGATTTTTTTCCTTTAAAACCCCCCACGTAATCATATTTAATTGATGTACTAACTTAGTTTCAAACCTCTCTTGACTTGAACTGCAATTTTTACGTGAGGCACTTCAACAGAATTTTGATACAGAATCCGCAAATAATTCTCCTTCTGCTGATACTTAAAAAGAACTTTAATTCTGAAAGACAATAGCTTCCCCACCCCTATAGCTTTATAGAGCTAAAGAGCTATATTAAATTACAGCTAGTTTAAGTCTATTATATACCGTGTTAACATATTGTACTTACATAAAATATGCTATTCATATACTCAACCTATCACATTTCAGTAACTGCTCGTGAAATACATTATGCACCATATCTTGGAAACAAACATTTATTATGTCATTTATGTACCCCATTAAAAAAAGATTTGAAATTTACACATCTTAAATAAAAATAACAGTTTAAAAGGTTACAACTGTAGAGCTTCCATGGATTTTACAGAAACAAAGTCATCTTTTGTTCAGGTTTTTTTTTTTTAGACTTCATTGGGAAGATGCTGCTTTCAAATTAAGAAAAGAAATAAACACAGTATCTTGTTTGCCAAGTGCTCGTTCTCTGGATTTATTAGAAAGTCAGTAAAACTTTTAATGCTTGCACATATAATGCGCAGCCTGAAACTGGGAAAGGTGGCCTGCACACAGGAACTGCTATTCCTAATCCCTACTCCAACACTTACTCTCCTCCTAAGATTCACCAGAACAATGTTGCTACATCCGAAATGTGAACCATATTGTGACAGATTTTGGATCTGCATCAAGACAACTATGTATCATGATAATCAATCTATATTAGCATCTCCAAAAAGCTACACACAGTGCGCTCTGCCGTTCCAAGTATCATGACTCTTCAGAACGTCTCCTAATTCCATCTTCGTGAGGAACCTGAGATTAGCCCCACTTCTACTTCTGAGGCCCACTTGAGCTGAGAAGACCCCCCATTCCCTATTTGGAGCGTAGCTCCTACGCCACACAGTAAAACAATTCCAAGTCTATCTACAGCACAGTATGAATGCAACTACAAAAGAGTTGTTCACGGGTTGTTTGCGAACAGTAATTCATTAATGTTTGGGAAACATTTTCGGTCTAGAAACACTATGAAAAGTGTTAAGTGTTATTACAAGAAGAGGATTACGGGTAGGGCACCAAAGAGAAAGACCGAGATGGAAAGAATAACAAGAATCGTTAAGTAAATGTTGGCGAAGAGGAGACTGACTGAATTAAGAGAGATACAAATTAATCCACAAAAATGATTTCTGCTGTCTCTATTCAGCACATTTATCAGCCATTAGCTCTTTCTAGAGATATTTACGGCGCATTTTGTTTCTCTTGTTTCCCCCTTGCCTCTGTTGCTTGCATATGCTTCTTCGCATCACTGCGTATGGCAATACCCACTGGTGAATGGCCCTCCGACTGTGCCAGCCATTGTGGCAGCGGCGCACTGGCTCCTCCGTGCCCCCCGGCCCCCCCGCGCCCCCCGCCCCCGCCGCTCTCCCTCCTCCCCTCCCTCCCGTGCCAAGCACCATCGAGACCGACTCCCTCATCTGCAACAATGAGACCTGGAGGCCGATGCCAGCAGCCAGTAATTCTCACGCAGGCCTTCGGCGCACGGCATTAAACCACCTTCTCGGTGGTGCAGCAGTCCCACGTTAACGGCTCTGATTTGCATGTACGGATGCATGTGTGCATCCATACGTGTTGGGCACACATACACATATGCTGAATTGCTCCAACAGTACTGGAAAGCAAAGCATCTAAATAAATGAACATAAAATTGCTTTTTAAAGTAACTTTTTGTACGCTAACAAGCATGCCACTGTCCCTCTACTTCTGTATTTGATGTTTAAATATAGCTTCATTGACTTATTTGCTTAAAAGACTTAAAGTTTTCACGCTGAGGAAGGAGCGGTTTGTTCCAGGAAGTGGCTGAGGCTACAAAGCCGTAGCAAGAGGCACCATTTTTAGCACTGTCTGGTAGACTTCTCTTTAATTTAGTCTACTTCCAGAAGTTGTGTTAATTTTTTCAGGCATTGTAACTCCCCTTTGGGAGTGAACTAATCCTAGCCTCAATTCAGTGGCAGCGCAGATGCACGCGTACCTGAACCTGCCTCGGCAGCCTTCCAAAAACTCAGTCCCACAGCACAGCGTTCCCTTCAGGCCTAACCTCTCCGGTAGCTCTTTTCAATCCATGCTCCAGGGTCACAGTCCTGGAAATCCACTTACAAAAGCTTAGAATGGTCTTCACTGCCAAATCTCTTCCTATTACCTCTTTCTGCTCCTGCTGATTATTTACTAAAAGCAAACTAAAAGTCTTTCAGTCTCATGCAGCTGCCTGCTTCCAGAGAAAGGAATGTAATTCCATCATGCTGTCACAAGGTGCAGGACAGGGGCTCTCCGCATAAGGCACTTCCAGAAGAGCCATATTTGAAGAGGAAAGGGGAGAGCAAAGCTCTGACGTTATAAAGAAGAGACAACTACGATAAAAAGGAAGGAGGCTGAGGTAAGTCGACCGCAAGTTAGAGGAACAGTATGAGTCCTGGAGCCTCCCACTTGCATGGTGTCTAAGCATGGGTGCTCTCCCAAGGAGATGCCCAAAGCGCTCCCTCCTCCGTAACTACTGTGAACGGCTCTTGTCCTGGGATGAAAGAGAAAGACCCCTTAGAACAAAGTAAAGGAAAGATGTTTGGCCTCAGCAAGGATGATGACATGAAGTGTAGCAGAGTGGAGAGAAGCCAGGAGTTGCTCAATACCCAGCCAGACCACCAGACATTTCCTGCCAACACATGTCATTCCTAGAGGAAGAAGTATTTGGTCGGCACAAATGATCATGAATAAACTTTAGCACTGGCTGATATACCTTCCACTTCTGGCAAGCACCTTCCTTTATATTATGAAAGAGCTGGCAAATACCTTCCATCCATTATTCACCCTTTTCTTCTGCTACGGTCATAAATACGTTACACCTGTTGGCCACAGTTCCACTCACCGTTTCCACAACCCTCACCTATTGACGCGCCACCCCACTGGCGCTCTGCTCTGCGTTCACGCACCACAACAAACCCTTTCTGGTTTAAATCAGGAAACAAGATTAAGGGCAGATTTCTACTCTTCCTTTAAAAGAGCAGACAAGCACACATACAGGCACCAGAAATTTCTCCTTTTGTGCACCCGGTTTTTATTACAAAGGTCTTACCTATACAAAATCAGAAACAATTTTCATAGCAAAGAAAATAAAGCAACTATTATGAAGAAATGGTTGGTATCAGCAGGTTACATAGACATACAGCATCTGCATACACATATGGTTCTCCCTCAACAGAATCATGCTTTTAGGGAACTACTTGCAGCTAGGCAAGACACTATGAATCATGAGCAGGCACAACACAGAATGTATTTAAATTTGGAAATCAAAGACCACACAACATACATTTTTCTCTTGCCTTCCAGGAAGCACTGCAATTTTTCACCAGTCTAAAAGCATTTTAAACTTTCGGAGAAGACAGTAGGAAACACCTCTATAAATGTAAATATTGTTCAAATGTAGGACATAGTTGCTCAGGTGTGATAACCAAAAATGTGGTGCTAAATAAAACACTACCTGGGGATTTTCTGACTGGACAGAAAGTAGCGCGCTGTTGGGTCCTTTGTTTTGGGTTTTTTTTTTAATGCACAAAATGCTTTTTGGTCTTTGGGCACAAACTCACAGAGCCGAACGAAATATTCAAGTTCTGAGGAGATATAAGGAAGCTATGGTGCTCTGGCCAGCACATAGTATGACTCTTACTACACCACTCCATCACAACCACTATGCAGAAAACAGCTGGGCTACATATGTCCATGGGTGGCTTCCAAACCTACTAAAAAGCTCCCTTCTCTGGCAGGGATAACCAGCCTTCCTGCTCTTGGAACCTCCAGTCCCATCCCAGCCACATGTTAGCTCCCATAGCATTTTATTTCAGAGGACAAAATCAACTTCTGTATCCACAGGTGACCGTAGTTACCTGTGGTGCACAATGACATCAGGTTACCATAGTATTCTTGTTGCACATAGTTGTATAATTTTGTGTATGCTTAATAATACAACAGTTGTTTTCAAGTTGCTGGCTCTCTTTTGCAATACTCATCATGCTGCATTAATGAAGTATACACTATATGAATGATAAGACATTTTTATTGTGATTTCTGGCACAAGAGTACTGCTTCTTGTGCTAAAAAAAATAATTCACATAGCCAGAAAAGGTTCCATAGCACAATAAATAAATTATTCAAGATTTTAAAATCAAAATCAGTAATCTATGAATGCCACTAAAAACATGATTTTACTCTGTCTACAAATATACAAGCAGTTATTTTTACAACTGCTCACCAGTGCATACTGCCAGTCTTACAAGAAAGTTACCTAAAAACACAAGGACGTTTATTAGGAAGAAAAGGTTAGAGTAGTCTTCAGATACACTATACTACCAGTTGTTGAACTAATTATCCCTTAGGATGTAAGCGAGGAGCCAGCAAACCACAGCACAAGGCAGGAACACATGGCTAAGCAGGACAGGGGGAGGGCACGGGGACTTCTTAAGCTAGGTTTGAGGCCAAAACCAGCATCTCATTCAACTACACCCTCAGGAACAGTCAGGCTATTGTCTGAAATTTTTATAGTTTCCATCACCTGAATGCACTGGCAGTTGCACCGTTAACTGTGCGCTTTTCAGGCTGTCTTGTTTCAACAAATGGTCACCTCACTCATTCGCTCCAGGAGCAGTGTCACACTCCAGATATGACATGTACAATGCAAAGAAATCAAGGCTGTCTTGTCATACCTTCTGCCAGTCCTTCAATCTCCCAGCAGCAGAGTCTATGTTCATTTTGGGGTTACACAGGCAACAGTCAAGATTTTCTCAGCTTCCATCCCCTTTATTGGTATACAGCTTCGGGACAGAGTCTGCTTTCAGAATGTGAAAAATTCAAGTATTTCTAAAAGTCTGTCTGCCATACACTCTTCTGGATTGACAACGTTTACATAATAAAACGTCCACAAAGCCCTTCCGAGGCCTGCACACCCGACAAAACCACGTCTTTCACGAACACAGCGTTGGGTCAGGGAACAAGCCTGCATCCCCGCTCTCACCTCAGAACAACAGGGAATTCCAGCTCAATCTCTTGTTATTTCCAGCATGCTAACTTGTAGAGTACATACTTGATTGCCTTACATACCTTAGCGACAACAGAGCCCATCAAGGCTACTAAGTGTACGTTGATTACCCTCTGAACAATAGTAATCTAGGGTTGCAAGCTGCTATATGGTAATTGCCACCTGTTCCACTGTTGTGGGGGTGGCATTCATATTTGTGTGCCAGGGCAGCTGGACAGTGGCATGCTTCACTCACACCTCCATGAATCTGGCCTTCCACATCAAGCCTGGAGCCGCTGCTGGTTGCCTCAGATTTGCATGGAGATGGGGCTGCGTTCACTTGCAGGATACCCCCAAAACCACTATTTCTGAAGAAAGGCTGGAACAGCGTAGTTTGTAGTCACTGCTCAGTTACCCCCCATCTAAATCCTTGTCCTTGCAAATACATAGTAGGATATGGCCGGTCCGAGAACTGATTCAATCCCTGCCTTTCCCATTTCTGTAGCAGAGCAACTGTGTTCCCCCAGAGAAGGGCACACAGAGGCACTGTGAATGGCACTGGATGCCATGCACAGGACAATGTATCTTTTGTCACTGAAATTTGTTGGGACTCAGTGCTTTGGATTCCCAAAGGCATTCAGGAGCATAAATCTCATTCTGGAAAGGAATTAGGCTCCCGACTGCCTTTGGAGATCCAGGCCAGTGAGTTGGCCGAAAAGAGCCGATCGTGAACACATTCTGCCAAACGCGGCATTTCCCTGGCACAACTGTTGCTGGAACATCTTTTTCAGCATACACAATCTTTAGAATGATCCCAAGTCCCCGCTACCACCATCTTCTTCACCCCTAATTAAATTAACAGACAAGAATGAAGCAAGTTATTTAACCTTGCCGAACTTAAAAAAATAAGTTAAATTTTAAAAATGTTCCCCATACTTTCCTGACATACAAAAAATAAATTAATAAATGGAGCCGAGTAACTCGCTTTCAAACACCTGAGCAGCAACCTTTTACTTTTTCATTGATATTACAATTACACCAGTAGGAATCCTTATGAAAACAAGGACAACAGTAAAACAAAAAAAAATTCTCCTACGCATGAAAAAAGAGAATTTTGTCTTAATCTCTGTTCTTCAACTTTCTAATGCCTCTTTAATTCCAGGCATCTCTAAATGAAAGGAAGAATTTATTTTCTCAGGAGTGGTCCACCCAGCAAAAAAACCTGTGTCAGTTGACAGAAGGAGGCACTATACCAAGCCTGAGCTTCACTGAAATTCTGAAACCACAAAGATGTTTTAGTATTTCCAGAGACTATTTCAAGAGTAACAACATAAAAACAGAGACATCTGGAATTAAATACCATTAAATTTCTCTTCAGTTTTATTTTTCTGTCTCAGTTGGACAGAGATACTCCACTGAAATACATATTCCCCTGAAATACATTTTTGTATTAGTGCTACCACACAGCCAGTTTCTAATTAAAGGGGCATAATATCTTGTTAATATTAACAGAGGACAGTGTTTTTGGTCTGCTAATTTTTTACGTCTTCAGCACATCCATAATAAGCAAAAGGGCTTAAAAAAAGCATTCAATGAGATGACTATACATTAGCTTTTTATGGGCATCGACACATCATTAAAGATGTTCTAGGGAGATTCCAGAGCTTATCCTTTGACAGAAAAGACCTTTTGTGCTGACTTGTCTCTTTTTAAGTAATTAAACCCTTTCTTGAAAAACCCTAAAACAAAACCCCAAGAGAGCCAAAAAATATATAATCTAAATAACCGTAAAACATAAATTGAGAACTACAGCGTTTGGCTAGAATTTCAAGGAAATCCTCCTGAAGCTCAACCATTCCACTTTTCAAATCCTAAATTCAACAGCAACAATGTAACCCTTCACACAGGGTTACTATAACATTTTTACCTGAAAATCTCAAGGCAGCTTTTTAAAAATGGAAAAAAAATGAGTCCTGAAGTGCTCATAATTTTCCCCAAAATGACAGAAGCGAGGACTATATGTGATGAAGCTGAGGAGACAATTTTCTAAATAGCCTGTCTTTCAGCCCTTGCCACAGCCATTACTTCCTACCACCAAAAAGTATGCCGCTCTGGCCTCCAGATGATCAGCCACAAAGGGAGCTGTTGATACCTGGGGCTCCTTACCTCTAGGCCTTCCTTGCACGTCGCCTTTACCTTGACAAAGAGGGAAGAGGAGCCTTATTTGCCAACACAAGAGAGCAATAAAAAAAAAGAAAAAGAAAAGTGAAACAAGCAATCTTGTCACAAAGCCACAACTTCCGCTGTTGAGGCCTGGTTTGGGGTTTGGGGGTTTTTTTGGTTAACTATCACTGCTCTCGGAAACGGGCGCGCACGGCTCCGTTCCCCGTGCCCGGCGCCCCTGCGCGCTCCGGGCTCCGCCGGTGCCCGTCCCGGTGAGCGCCGGGGAACAGAGCTGGCAGGCCGGGTGGGGAGGGAAGAGCCTCACTTCCAAATGGAAGCCACGAAATGTCCTGCTGCAGCTGCACCACAGTGCATGTTACTGAACTAATCATCGGTTTCCACCCTTCTCCCCCACCCTCTTTTTTTCCTTTTTTTTTTCTTTTTCTTTTTTTTTTTTGACAGCTGTCTTCCTATCTTCCCAACAGGTGCTATTAGGCCCTGAACAATGGCGAAGGCTTTTAAGCCACTGCTGTTGACAAGTGAAAGGGAACAACAAATGGCTCGGTAGTGCTCTTCTCCCCGGGTCACTCAACCAATGGTAATAGTTATTATTTTTATTTATTAGCTCTGCGGCACTGTCCTCCATTGTACCTCCTCCAACCTCCCCTTTCCGTGACAGCAAGGAGCTTTTTAACTTTTAATAAAAATGGGCGAGCGCTTAGCTCCTGAGCTGGCTCTTTCTGTAAAGTGCACAGCTAATGAATGTTGTCCATTTAGATCTGGATAATTTATGATGTCAGCGGAGCGGAGGTGGGGAGGGCTGGATCCAGATATGACCATCAGTTACGCTGCCAGGAGTGACAGCGAGAGTAAGGGGAGGTAGAAGTTAAACAGAAAGAAGAGGTTCCCCCCCGCCCCAGTATTTGTTTTTGTAGGATAATTACAAGGTTAGGTGATAAATGGGACATTCCCTCTTTTGAGGTTAACATAATTTTTCTTTACGCTTCTTAGCGTTTCACCGACGGTATTACAATCCTCTTCAGAGAACAATGGCAGATGGAAGAAAAGTTAATTTTCCCTTAAATGAAAGCGACTGCACCCATTTAAACAATGCACTCAGACCTGTTACCGCTAGGAGAAAAAAATGTGCCAAAACGTTTTCTGATCCTGATAATGAATACATGCATTCGTACACATGTATTTACTGGTTGAGGTTACGCAATTAATAAACTGTATATAACAGATCAGCTCCATCAAATGCAAACGCTGTATTTCCACTGTCCTAGCAAACCAGGTAAATATGAAGGCAAATCAGGCGATTCCATGTCCAAACAAATCAGTAAACCAGCAAGTAAGTCACCTGGAAGCGCAAATACACTTGAAAGTTGAAAACATAATGCTAAAAACCATCAAAATATTGACATATCATGGAACTGGTTGGTTTAGAGTCATATGTTACCAATCAAATTGAGGTAAGAGCATGTACATCTTTTGATTGTCTAGACCTATTTATTTAAATTATAAGTTGACACAATTGTGTAGCGAAAGGGCCATAGTCATCAGATTGTCTGCGTGCTTCCTAGAGTAAATGTGTACTATTATAATTTGAACCTAATGATAACATTGAAAGAACCATAAAATACTCATTTGGGATGTTAATAAAACTATTAAAAGGATTTAAAAAATTGAAAATAGAAAACTGAAAGGATATCCCCCTGAAACAACCAAGAAAACACATAGTAGGCTCAGATTTCTATTCTCTTTAAAAATACGACAGACTGTTTTACCACTGGAAGTGAGAATTAAAGCACACACGCCTGATGCTAAACAACTACACATCCTGAACTCCTCTTGCACAACATATGTGAAAACAAAATCTCAATCATCGATTGCCAGATGCCAGAAAGATATGAACAACACTAATAAAAAAAAAGATGTACACTATAAATCAAAGCTTCTGAAGTGCAGGTAGTTTCACAGTAAATCAGACTGCTAGTTGTGATGTAAATGATATTTGCATGGAATCATTTTGTCAAATTAAGTAGAAATTATTAAAGCTAATGTAATCTTTGGACTTGCTTAAAATAATCTTCCAAGATTTGCAGACAGGCTTCTCCACCGAAGTACAGCATTCCATCTGCCTTGACAACTTGTTCTGTTTGTTCTCACTTGTCTCCATTCATGGATTTTTTGGACTCTGTTATTTTCGGCGTAAATAGGGAGAGGAAATACATTGGGTTTCCTTTTGATGGAGCATTTTTCTTCCTGAGTTAGGGAGTAACATCGAGATACATGGGGTGGTTCAGCCATGAAACAGTTGTGACAGGTAATCCCCAAATAAGTGAAGAGAAATCAGAGAAAGTCTATTATGCATAGCTCTTTAACATAATAGTTCTAGACAAGGGGAAAGGAAAGTCAGAAAGTAAAAGCAGAAAAGTTAAAGAGAGGAAAAGAAAAGAGAGACAAAGAAAACAATACTGAGAACAAGGAAAGAAAAAGACTAGGAAAGGGAACTCATTTGTCAAAATCCAAAATTACACAATGTGCTGAAGGTGTAGGAGAGTCAGGGCAACTCTGCAGCCACTCCCTGACTGAAAATGGTTACGAACACCGAGCTCCCCCATTCCCCAGCCATCCAATAGATAACTGCAGCAGCCTGGGCAAATGTGAAAGAGAGGAGGTAAAGAGCTGTAACATAAACTTCTGCTATCAGAAAAGACAATAGGATTTAGATTCAAGCATGAACTATGCCTTCGAATCATTGCCAGCACTCTAAAGCGACAAAATCTTACTTCTTTTTTATCAGAGAGGAACCTTACTCACACCCTGCAGCAGAACTTTTTCAGACTATTTTTAGAAAACTTAGGACTTCCTCCATTCACCTCAGGATGATAAAACTTCCTCTGCAAATAGTTGTCCAGTTCCACAGGAAAGATCATCTGCATTCAAGATGGCTTCATGAATCACCAAGGACCAGTAAGGTGAATGCAGGGCAGGAACAGAATACCTTCCCAAGAATTAAGGTCGTTCACTGAGCAGCTCTTTACACAATGATGACAATCAAGAGGCACTACGTTCTCCCTGGTAAAAAGAACACGACCCCAGAAACACGGAGAATGTCAACATCTCCTCTGATGAAGGGAAGCTACTTTAAAACAAGAAACAGTCCCCTCACCTCTGTGCTACCAATCTCATCAACTGCCACCTAGAGTTAGCCTTCTCCCGCTTTGTCCAACAAACTTGTCCTTGTTTTATTGGAAGCTAATTTGTTCCACGGAAAAACAGAGGAGGAGTAGGTGTACTCATCCTCCCAGATTTCTCAAACTACCTGTTTGAGGCGGCCTGCCCCTAGTGCTTTGGGATGACTGAAATGAGGTCTTTCTCATAAACAAAACCAAATTTTTTTTGCAATTCCAAAGCATTCGCCTGTATAGTCCCACAACATCAGTGAAGAGGAGGCTTAAACTGAACTGAACAGGATGAAGAAGTTTTTCAGATGAAGAAAGAGCCACTTGGAAGGGTCCACCTTCTCTGCAACATCTGCAGTTCAGGATCCTAATCATCCTTCGCTTCTTAGGTGTCGTGATAAGAGACATCAGACTTCTGCTGTAAACGAACAGAAAAGCTGCACTATGTTTTATCACACAGAAATCTGGTACCAGTGATCTTCATAGCTGTATTCCTGTCCTGATTATTTCTACCTTCCATGCTTACAAAAGGAACAAGGCATCTTCTGAACAGCTCTGGCTGGTACAGAAAGCAGCAAATCACCTAGGTCAACAACATGGGTCTTTATGAATCTGAAGTTCTAATCACTGCCCTGTCTCTCCTAAGACTCTGGCCTCGTATTCAAAACCCTCAATGGGTATCGAAAGAAAAACTAAACGCAAACTTCCCTCTGTGATTATGATCTCAAACATTGACTGGGTTATAACTGAGTAAAGGAATGGGACACAGGGATCATAATGCATGATCTGAGAATTAGCGAGACAAATCCTTACGAGGAGCTGGACCTATACTCAGGAATGCAATCTTGTAAGACCTAAAAATGATCCTCCTGACAGAAAAAGTGGGTGCTTTTTGGGAGTGATAGCTCCTTCAAATAGAGACGAACTCTGTAAATGAAGAGCATATTGGACCAAAGCACAGATCTGTGAAAGAACCCAAAGAACAGATCTGTGCACAGATCTGTGCAGCTTTACTGCTGGGATTCCTGGCTGTGCCTTCTTGTGTCTTTATCTTTGTGGGGTAACTCTGAACTTTGATTCAAACTATCTCCAAGTCCCTAAGAAACTCAGCTAAATTTTAATGTTTGCACTGAAATCACTTCAGTCAGAGAACTGTTGGTGCTGCTGTGAAAAATCAATCCAAGTCCATTATCAACTGTACCTCAATTTTAACACTGACACATCTAAAATATGTTAATGAACTGAATAATAACATTATCAAACTGTTATAAGGAATCATCTTTCGCGATTTAATTTTGTGACTATTGTTGACCTCTCATGTATGGTACCTACCTCTCTTTACAGACACAGTACTCAACAACATGCAGTTTACACACAGATTTATTTCGTATCTAGTAAGAGCTGTTTGGAAAAAGAACTACACGCAATTCAGCTTTTCTTTTTCAACCTTGAGATAAAACTGGGGCTGAGACAGAAATCTTTTCTTTTAAACCTACCTCTCTCTGAGGTATATATAAATAAACAAACATATATTAAATGTTTCTCTGGTATGCAGGTATGAAGGAGCGCTGTACCAAATATGCGTGAGTACGCCAAGCACAGAAAAGGACCCAGAGTCAATATCAAAAGTGGTGTGGGGAAACAGAGGTATGTGGGGCTCCTGTGGAGTGAGGCAAATGACAAGGGCAAATTCCCAGATTGCTTGAGAACAGGGGGTCTGGGAAGGTGGGGTGTGGAGTAATTGCAGAATGGTGTAACAGGGAATTTAATAGATCAGAAAAGGCTGAATAGGATAACAGGCCCATTGTTCAGAAAGTTCTCTTTTGTGACCAGGCTTTAAGAGAATGCCAGAGCAACAAATGACTTAATCCTGGGGGGATGCTATGGCGTAAATGAAAGCAGTCTATACCTTGAAAGCCGATGGAATAAATTTCTGTATCACATAACCACACTGACGACTGCAGCTTTCAGCAAAGTCTTAAGAGTTGCAATTGGCAAAAACCACACAATCATGCCCTCCCATGTCCCCCTTTCCCTCTTCAACGGCATTTTCCAATGTACTCGAGGGGCAGAGGGGGGAATAAGCCACATGAATGACAAATAGACATGGTCAAATGCCACGTAAAATACAATGGTTACAGGGAAGAACAGAAGAGAAAGGAAGAATTATTCTGTGCTGGCTTCCCTTCTCTCCTATGTTCTAACCACTGAACTAAACTCGGAGCCTCCTGGTTATATGAACACAGCCATTAAGCACTACACCACCAATTTACACAGCTTCCCGCTCCCTTGCTAAAGAAATGGAAGTGCCTTAATAGACACTCGGTGTAAAATGGAGGCTAACGTTCCAAGTCTCTCACAGAGCATCATATGTCTTTGGGAAACTTCTAATTCCTGGTACCTCAAAGAGAGTATCTTTCCAGTTATTTCAACACAAGCTGAATCAGGAATACAGAAAAGGCAGCCTAATTAAAGAAGTAAAGGTCACAGTCTAGGGCATAATATAGAATACGTTATGCCTATCCTTGCAAGGATGGCAGGGTCGGTAGTGGAAAATGGAACAGTGCTAAAAATGGCACCATCAGCTTTTGCTTTATATACAACAGAAGAGCCAGGATATTATTTATTGTATGGCCACGGGATTAAGGAAAATATAAAATTACTCATTTTCATGGAAAAGGTAGAAATACGCATTTCTCAATCAACTACAATAAATCTTCATGGAAATAACAGATTCTTATTTGAAAAAAAAAAGTATCTTGATCTCATTCTAACTCAGGCAGAGAAGTGAAATGGAGAAATGCAATGCAGCAAACCCAAAATCAAACTTTTTTCAGAACTTCATGAAGGTTGGCCTCTAAATTTGCAAATTCCTGCTTATCTAGATGGAACCTATTAGTGGGTTCTAAATTTAGCAACAGAAATTCTTCAATTCTCAAAGAATCTTGTGAATGATATTCAATTCTAAAACAACTGATCAAGGAAAATTATTTTGCTTTCCAAGAATTCAGAGTTGAAGTGTAGCTGTGATTAGTAGTTTACCTGGTAGGCAGTATGTTGTACTTTTTATCTGTCTTCCCTCTCCCATTTACCTTTTGCTAGAGAAAAAAAAAGGAGCATCACAGGTGTGCATTACTAGAGCGCTCTGCACAAAAGCCGGGCTTCTGCAAAGCCTTGATCTGAGTTTAATTGAAACACTGGCTTCCATATATATTTCAGATACTTTTTGTAAGTTTAAAATGTATAAAAGCAGCTGTTACCACATTGAACAGTTCTAACTCGGAGAAAATAAAGGAATAAAAAGTTTCCTCCATCTTACTTAAATTACATTTGGGTAGCTCTCTGTGGGGCTACTACAAAATCCTTTAGGCCCGCTAGTCTCTTAGCTACATTAAATTAATGAGGCATCTCAAGCATTCACTCTTCTACAGAAGAGTGTAGACTCTCCAGTCGGACACCTACAATTGGAAACATTGACCTAAGGGAGATATCAGTGCATTATCCTTGCAGACAATATTGCACTGTAATGTAAACCACAGATAATATTTGGGGGATTAAGAAGATGAGGTGTACATTGAGTGGATTTTTCAATGTCAGTAGGGATAGGCTTCAATAGACTCAGTGCAGTTCTCCTGACCACTAAACCGTTCTAGTTTTACCAGCATGCAATACTACATCCTTCTTCATATAAACACCCCAAACACCCAAATTCCAAGAGTCCCTCCTACTACATGTTCCTGCTACTCCATACAATACTTCAATTAAGGCTGAGCTACATTAACTATGATTATCAAAAAAATAGATATTTCCATAAAGCCACTTTTTCTCCACTGTTATAACTCTTCACTCCCAAAGCTGTGTTTAAAATGAGATGGTGTGGTGAATTTTCCATTAAAAGCCTTGGCAGGAGTTTCTGTAGTTTTTCTCATGTATCGCAAGTTCAATACTCTTTCTGCATTTGCTTCACAATAACCAGTCCATTTCCAAGTGATTAATTTTCTATTCTAAAACAATGCATTCCTTTCCCCTCTCATTTTGCTGGTGTGTGGGTTTTTTTTTTTCTTTTCTTACCAAAAGAAAAAAAAATTCTTTTTCAATGACATCATGGTATAAAATTTGCAAAGCAGGTTTTAGCGGGAGATATGCAGATTGCTTTGAAAAGTTACCCTCATAAATAACAACAAAGTACTGAATTATCAAGGCTGTAACTCAGTCAAGAGGTGCTGTAACCATTTATATTATATGACCTCAGCAGAACCTCTTGATTGAATTGCTGCCTTTCATTAAATCGGGCACTCTGTATTATTTTCTCTGAACTAGAGTAAATCAGAATGGCAAAGAGATTAGCCCCCAAGCCCATCTCTTTGTGATCTAGCGGCATATAATTTTTAAACATTACCTCGATTTTATTTTGTAACTTAAAAAGATTGTGCATAATCTACTGTGCCAATAATTCCCTTCTCTCTGAGCTGGCATAGTTTGATGACATGACAAAAATAATACCATGTAACCTACGTACATGTAGAAACTATAATGCTTGTAAAGGAGCAAGATGCCACTACTGAAAGCTAGGGAAAAGTGGGGGGGAAAAGGGAGGGAAAAGGGAAAAGAGAAACTGTAGATTCATAGCACTGCAGATTCATTCACAAAAAGTTGGAAACCAGAAGGGACCATTAGCTCATCTAGGCTCATCTTCTATATATATTACTGAATATTCATTATTTCATCAACCAAAATCAAACCTTCTTCTGATTTATTTCTAACTACCATTTTACTAGAAGAGAAACAGCTGGCCTCTGAGTCAGGACATTCCATAAATATCTTCCTGCTTTTACTGGAAAGTTGTGTGTGTAGGGATGCGGGTGGAGGGAACTGGGATACTTGTAACACTCTCTCTGTTCATCTCCAGCTGGCTTATACAATGCTGCCTCCATAACGCGAGAGACAATCTCCATACCAGTGGTTCTCAAACAAACCCATGATGACAACGTCAACATTTTTGAACTTTTTGTGGAGCGGGTCCACGCAGGAGCTCTTGTGCTCGCACAAGCGGCCACCACAGCGGGCCCGCAGGAATCATTTCTCCAGATCGTGCTTTCCAGGCTGCTCGGCATGGGTTGGGAGACAACTGCACATGCAGGGGTGAGTATTTCAAAAGGGAGCAGGAAAACATCGCTCTAGATGTACAGTTTGTGTCTCACATGATTTAAGAGAATGCAGTTTTCCCCATGGTTCGTATCATACATTGGAAGAACATGGCGCTTTCCTTATCTGGCCATAACTTTCACAACATGCTTCAGTTTTCCTTATTGCTTGGACTTTGCCTCCTTTTCAAAGCCCCTACGTTTAACTCGGTAAGAGAAAAGCTACAGTAAGTCCCTTTTCCTATTTTCTTATATTTGTGTAGCTGTTAGACATTTTGCAAAGGAGGGGAGTACCAGCCAGCCTTTCACAACAAAAGGGCTACTGTCACCACGCCAGTCCCAGACATGGTGGAAACCAGCCCACAGGAAAAGGCCTGGCTCCAGTGTTAGGCCCCGGCCGAGTACAGTCACTGCATTCACTCAAATTGGCAACAGGTCTCAGTGTTCCTGGCTTTGAGCTGTGAACAAGGGTCGGGATTGAATAACCAATTATACAACCGCTGACTGAGTTTATCCAAGGTTTGCAAACTGCTATAATAGCCCAGTATTCACTGACTGTTTTATCCTTTTCCAGATATAGTGTCATATCTCCCCTTGTGCTCCATTTACATGTCACTTTATTACATACATCCATTAAAAAGGTTAATACAATGTCACAGTCGATGCCTAAATGTTGCCATTCAGTATCCTCGCCTTGCTCCCCGGGTACATTTCATATAGGCGCATTTCTTTCTCTCCCCTTCTCCCGCGCTCTCCTGCACGCTCGCTCGCTTGCGCGCTCACACACACACACGCACACACACACACAAACTCTCTTTCCTGCTGCAAGTTAGATCAATTTGCTGTCAAGAATACAGAGCAGCGCATGAACAAAACGGTAGCCAAGAGTCAATGGAGTAAAAACTGCACGGTCCCTAAAGTTGCCAGTCATGGTGAACGCGTTGTACCGCTACTGACGGGAATAACATTTAAAACTCTGAAAGTTCAGATAATTACTTAAAATTGCAGACATTGTTGAGACTCCCTGAATCACCTGGGTCTCTTAACCTATCAGGAAAGTTCACTCACAAAAACATCTTTTGAATGGCTTTTCTTACTTTCGGACAAATGTTAAACATACCAAAAATTATTCTTCTCTGATTTTTAACACTTCCCAATTTGACCCCACCTATAACCCGGACACGTAGGAGGCTGAAAAAGACTGGAAAAAAACAGAACCAAAATCCCCTACATCTTCCTGTGAATGACTGATGGAGATCTTGCTTAAAGTTGTGTAGTTTCTGGGGTTTTTTTTGTTTTGGTTTGGTTTGGTTTTTTTGTTTTTTTGTAAAAGACTATTTTCTCTGATCGAATTGATCATCTCTGCATAGAAGCTTGTTTCTGAAAACAGCAAGAAAAGAAAATGACTCAAAATCTTCTACAGGTTCACTTTTTGAGATAAAGGGATTCCTGTTACTTTTTTCATTTCTGTTTCCTACTGCCCTATTAACACAAAATGGTATGAGAAACCAAAGACAAAATTTTACTTTTGATTTCATACTATACAGCATACGAAAGCTGTTTGGTTCAGAGTGAAGGTATTTTATCAGTGGTCAGACTGCACCTCCAGGCACACACTCTTGTGAAGGGCTGTACAATAGCAACATGAATCACTGCTGTTTGCCTATACAACATCACTGGGAGAAAGGTACAACCTTTGCACTGAGCAGTACAGCAGGGGATCTCCGATGGCACCACGGTGAAGCTACATTTATTTTACAAATTACAATTGGATTCCTGATCACCAAAGCTGATTTTCGTTTAACTTTGTGGCTTTTTACAGTTAGGAATAGGGCAGTTCAGATAAAAGACTTCGATCCTGACAAGTAAAAAACTTGAGGATACTTTTTATTCTCCCTCACTTTCCTGGGGCTTGAGACTTCATCTTTTTGGTCTAGACCAATGTACTAAAGCACAACAAAACCACACCTATTTCTCTGGCATGTCTGACTATGTGAGACAATGGACACAGACGAAATGTTTCTAAAAAGACTGTTCTTGTGGAATCTGCTTGTTTATTTATAGATTATCACAGTCAAGAAAAAGTGCACAAATACTTGAATATAATCTAAACTGAGGGTTATATGAACTCATCATCATTATGTGAAATCTGACTGCAACAATGGAAAATGGAAGATTTTTCCCAATATGTCCCACTTCAAAAGAACATGAAATATACTACTCATGTAAATTGTACACTAGTCCTAAAGGGAACAAACCCATTCAGTCAAGAGGAAGTCATTCATCGGGGTAAGACTTTCAAAAAATGTTTTGGTTTCCTTTTTAAAAGAACCTTCACACAGGTTTTGGATAATCTATATTTCCCTTCTGATGAGGGCTAAGGCTTCTAACACCAACCCCTGATACTTAGACAGACTGTTGCATGTGATGCTACCAAACTGTGCTGCAGGGAGCTTAAATTATCTTATTTCCTCATTCCTTAGTTTGGGGAAGAGTGAGGGATATGTGAAGCATTGAGATGCACTGTTAGAGGAGCACAGCAGCCCTGACATACTAAATGGAGAGACACCCCAACTTCACATAATTTCTTTGACTCTCAGTAAAAAATGAAAATTTTCAAGAAGCTCTGTTACTCATTTTAGGATTCTAAACAGGAAAATTATAGCCAAAACCTATTTCCAATGAATCACTTTCCTATCTAAATGCCTGTATGTAAAGTTCTTTCTTTTATTCTTTTTTTATGTCATGCCTTTTGAAACACGCACAATGCAACTGCCCACTTTTGCATCATAAAAGATCTGTAGGCACCACATTGTTCAGCTATCAGTAATAGACTCTTGATTGAGTTGGACTCTGAATGACACATAGTAGCAGCAAATGATAAAAAGAGAGACTGGAGAAAATCCCTCCCCTCAATTTACTCCTAAACCAACTATCTGCAAGCTATGTGCACCATGAAATTCTATTAGAAACAAATTATATTAGCACTGTTTATGAAAGCTATGGCAAGTTGTTATCCAAAAACGTGAATTACCTCTGAACAGAAGAAAGGAATGGGACAATTCTTTTGGCAAATGGAGAGGCTGGTATTTTTCCTTCTGTTTCCTTCTCATGTCTAATTGTTCTAAAGAAAAAAAATTGAGGCTAAATTTTGCTACTGCAGTTTCTTACAACTTCGTAACTTGACTTTGTACTAATCTAACTAAGCCTGAAGCAAGGAGCTTCAGAATTATTTAAGAAAGAGCAACTCAGCTGAGCCCCTTTGGAAAAGGACATTCTCCAAACCCTGACTTCTTTTTCCTGCTCATTCAAGCACAAAAAGGAGAAAATGGGGCTGGAATTTCTATGGCCAAAACCAAAACAACAGAGCAGGACATGACACACCTTAGCAAGTTTACAGGCTTTCAGACAGAGAAGGATGCAAAACTGCATCATATTTGGACAAACACTTGCAACAAAGGCCTAACTTGAAAAGATTGTTATAAAAAAATGTTCTTTTTTCTGTCCGGAAATTCTGAAAGTGGAAATTCCCACCTATCACCCCTTTTTATTCACAAATTAGCATCTTGCAAGTGTCTGCAGCTCTGGTCACCACACAAGACACTCCCAAACGCACTGTTCTGTAGGAGGGTATACTACCTCTGTGACATCTGAGTGTCACTTTAGCAACGTTAGGATCTCATGCATCAGAAGATGATAGTCTACAGCTCTGTAATGTACCTACAGCAGTCTGCGCTTCTGTATTTGGAGGAAACTGATGTTTCCTGAAAGATGGTGGGCCTCTCAAGTAAAACCGCCATATTACTGATTTGTGGAGCGGTGTTTTCATTCCACTGTTAGACGATGGCTTCTTGCAAACACTTGGTTTGTATAACTGCAGAAAGAGGACATAGTACAATACTTACTCATCGCTAACTAATATTTTTGTCTCAAATCTCAAAGGAGCTCTCTCAAACGATGAATATGAACGATTCAGATTTCATGAATTTGAACACTAATCTACAAATGTTACTAGCCCAGTCTGTCCCACAGTCCACAGACCCTGAAAAAGTGGTGAACACTCTAGTGAGCGATCGAAGTACTTTGTTATGATATTGAAAAAAAAAATCTTAAAAGTAATAGCTTTACTTCCTTCTAAGTTTAGGGAGAAAATTTGACTGGTTAGTTTCCAACCTTCTCATCAGTTGTCCTTCCAAGACCTCCTTATTGTGATCACACAAATAATTTTCATTAATATTCCACGTGAGATATTAATTAATATCTAGCTATTCAATCCTTGACAGAAAAGAAGAATAAATCAGAGTTTGATTTACTTACTCCTTGAAACGGATTCTTAGGGAAACTAAAGAAATTCAGAGATTAGAACAAATTGTATCTTATGGAACTCATTCTTATGGTCACTCTGGAGTTCTTCTATTTATAATTGTGCCTTTTGGTATTCATGCTACTTCCCTGCCCTCATCAAAAGAGAAGCACAAAGAAGCAGATGTGAGGGCAAATTTTTTTTCTGCCATCAATTCTGACGGCTAGATGCCCTAATACAGCACACTTTTATTTCTATTACGGTTCACTTCTTAGCCTAGTGTTAGCAATAGCCAGTTTTAAGGCAGGTCCAGTAATTCTAGCTTGCTAATTGGTTATTTCATAATCATATTATTATTATTATTATTATACTCAAGAATCTGAATGCTACTGCTTTCATCAATCTTTGTTTATAAAAACAAAGATATGAATTTCCACCTCTTCAATTTTGAGACTGTACCGGAGTGCTGAATTGCCAGTGGTTGGTAGATAGCTTCTATTTCAAACACGTATTTATCTGTGTTAGCTGCAAAATGATAGGGCTGTACAGAAGTAAAGATTCACTTGCTTCATGTACTAATCTTCTGCTGAATATCCCTTCATAACTTGACTATAAAGGGATGGATTTATTTGAATTTTATTTGTGATGTCGTGCAGATTTAAGAGCATTCCTAAATATATGAAATACAAGAAAATCTTTTAAAACTTTTCTCTCTGAACATGCAATAGGTATAATGAAACAGCCAGGAACAGTGGAACTTAAGAGAAACGTAACTTAAAATCTATCAGACTATTAACATTTTAACCACCCTCAGTCATATTCGTGTTGTTATATTTTCAAGTTATTTTCCCTTTACAAGAAACATAAACGTAAGTTTCTTTGATATTTTAAACCCCGACTTAGAGACTGTTTTAACCTCCCTCCATCCAAGTGTTAACTGACTAATAGCTCTGCAGCTGTGGAAGAAAACATCTCTCATCTCCCCCATGGTCCGGCACCTTCCATTTATGGTTAGAATGATTTCATTATGTTTTACCACTGCTGGCTGCCATATTTTTCCCCTAGCTCTCTCCCCAGCCCACTAACTGTTATAAACCTTAGAAAGGATTTGGGAAGCTATCACTCAGAGCACCACTGAGCAAGAGCCAATCACCAAGGCAAGGGAAGCCTTCTTACCTAAACAAACCATTATCGGCTCATCTCATGTCTTTGTACTCTTTTTTTGCTATTACCTCACGGGATTAACTTTTATCTCTAATCTCTGCTCTGGCCAACTGTCAGGGAGCCTAAAAGCTGCCTGTCTTTTAATCTGTGTGTAATAATACTGCTGTTACTAACAGATAACTGTGAAACAACATGGAGGGATGGAAAATACACAAACACACAAGGGCTGATTGTTAAAAACTGCTGCGCTAGCTCCTACCTGAAAAGCAAGATCACGCATGATGTCCATATTGCATTCCCTTCATTTTCTCTTTTATGTTTTCCTTTTCAATCCAAACCCCATTGAAGAGCTTTAATTTGGGGGATCTGTTCTTATTAACAAGTTTATCTGCTGTTCAACTTGACACGGCCAGGTTTCTAGGACTCTGAGAAAATTTCTTTACCTTGTTACCTACTTGTAACTTTCCATTAAACAAACAAAAAAATCAGGATGGGGAACATGACACAAAACAAAAAAGGAAAAGAAAATTAATGATCCTACTGTAAAGGGAGATAACCAAGACTTCAAAACAGTCAAAATTTTAAAAATTGCCTTGAAATAAGTAAGTCTCTTACTGGGTGGCATGATTACCAGGCAGACAGACTTGACTTTACTTGAAGTTAATTCTTTTATAAGCTCCCCCCAATACTGCATTACACCATGTTTGGTAAAACAAGGCTAAGACTGAAAGAAAAACAGACTACTTAATTATGGCCAGGTGTGTAGGGATGCAGTACGCACTGAACATGGGGTCTTGTGGGGTTAGAGCAGGGAGGCAAACCCTCATAAAAACTGCTCTTGTAGGGGTGTTGGTGGCATTTTTTTCAGGTTTTATTAAAAGCTTATTAAAGTCAAAGACAGGCCCTTTGGTTTAAATCTAGTCCTTGGAAGAATTTGAAAATCAACAGGGGAGAGGAATAAAGGAGGCATACCAAAAAATCTCAGCAGGAGAGTTATGGATACCCTATTTTAAGGAAGTGGTTGTAAGGACAGAAAGGATACAAGTCTTACATGGAATAGCAACAGCAATTAAACCAAGAGTGTTAGCGATAAATGTATTTTCACTGTTGCACTATGTAAGTCCTAGGATTCCAGCTCAGTATCTTACTATACCTCTAAAAACCTATAAAGCAAACTGATAACACTCCAATCACTCTCCTGATATGAAAACTTAAGAATTAGGCCTTGCACCATACCTTGAATAATCAGCAAACTCAGACTTAGAGAAGCCGGGAGATGTAAACCAGCACATGTCCAAATTTCCTCCTGGCAGGTCCAAGGCAATTACTTCGAGGGCTGTTACTCCGAGGGTCCCAATTAGAACTGACCAGGCAGTTTAGTATAGTGCTTTTCATCATTAGATCTCAGTGCTTTACAAAAGAGGTCATTATCATTACAGTAGTAGTGTTGTAGCTGCCTAGTCTATGGGTATATGGCTGAAGTAAGATTTGTGGGGAAAAGCAGAGAACTTCATTAGGTCAGCTGATATTGACAATGTTTGCTTGCCTGTATCAAATCTGATGACGACTTTGTACGTCCTAATGGTTGTGTAGTTTTCCAGCTTTACCTGGAAAGACATCATTATTCCCAAGTCAGGAAAACAAGGCAGAGAAAGAAATAGCTTGCCCAGTCACCCAAGAAGGCCCAGTGGCAGAGCCAACGTATTCTATTCTAAAGCTGAACCAGGTGCCAAAATAATCAGGGCTTTCTGTCACTTTCTAGCACCTGGTTGAGCTGCACCTGAAATGAATGAGAAGCCAATGAAGGTGTCAAAAAGCAGGTCCAGTGTGTCCCCTGTGGCTAATGTTATCCATAAGAAATCAGAAAGGCATTCTGCAGGAGTGAGTATCTTTGTAGTGTCTAAGTATCAGCCCTCTGCACAATGTGTTGTAATAATCTCAGTTACAAGTCACAGTGACAAGGATGGTAGGGTCCAGATGTGAAAGGCAAGGCTGCAATCTTCCAGCCAAACACAAACAAGCAAAGGGAATTTTTAGCTACTAAAGCCACCTGAAACTCCAGGAGTAGATGACAGATCAGAGACAGTCCCAAGCATGAACTTCTTGGCAAAGGAGAGAAAAAGACCGTCAAGAATGAGGGAGGGGGACTGGAATCAGCCTTCATCACACCTAAATCTTCTCCTAATGTCTGACACCACTCTCTCATCTGAACTGTTTTTGGGGGGGGTTTGTTCTTTGACCAAAGACAAAGATGTCCAGCAGCCAGAGCTAGCTGTCCTTTCACTGGAACTCAACCTCTCTCTGACTCAAGTCATCATTCCTGACAGTATCTTGAACTCCAATGAAGAAAAGCAGGAGAAATACAATGAATTTTCCCATCCACCAATATGTTGATGACATCTGTCTGCATATTGTGGTTTTTATCACACACTACCTATCTCCAAATGGTTTCCCAGGAATTCTGAATAGGTAACAGTGAGGAAATTCATGGCCTCTCTGGCCAAATGAACAAGTGACCGCAACCGTCTGGGATTATTTAGAAAAGAAAATAGAGGAGCACCCAAGAGCCATACCATCCACCTCGGGAAGGGATCACAGATGATTTAACAGTGTTTGCTGCTCAAGTATCAAAGGCTGCTGCTAGATCTAAACATGGACTATGCTGGTAAAAAGATCCTCAAAAAGCAAGGCAAGGAGCATTCCCTCTCATTCCACATCTTGATAACTAAACTATAGGCACAAGAAAATTTCAGGAAACCAAGTTGTCCAAAACCCTGTCCCTCCCACCTGTTTCACCTGACAACATGAAGTCTAAAGACTTGCCCATCTCACCCCAATATGCTTATACTCAGCCGTAAAATACGGGATCTCTGCAAGCATTACAATATTTATTCCTCAGCTCAGATCTGAAAATGAAAACAAACCACTATATCCTCTCACTGCCACCTTTGACATTCTTCTTCATACCGCTGTCAGTGTTGGTCCCCCATTTCATTTTGTCAGAGTAAAAATCTACATCTGTTCTACATTTAAGAGACAACATTCACAGTTTTTCAGACTGCCAGCACCAAAAACTAACAACGAAGTTCTAATCAGTGACAGAATGCGCCTACACTTGCTGCCCACTCCCACTAAAATAAGGAATCGGGGACACGAACACTAGCTTTGACCCAAGTGCCCAGATTAGCAACCTCCCACTTGCCCCCCCTCAGAAATCAATATATTGCTGTGTTTAAAAATGGTTTGCTGAAAACTTCTTAGAAGCAGCCTGGTGAGGGTGATTATCTGAGGATCTTAAGTGAGGCTTTAATAAGGTTCTACTGTATACAGTACATCTAAAAAAAAGCCCACTAAAAATAACAAGGAGAGGAGATGATTGTAGAGGATCTCACTCTCTCAGCATCATTTCTAGCTTGTGCCCACATGACTACAGTAAAGATATCTTGTCAGGCCATGAGGGCTTGACAGGCCTAATCAATAGCTGTTATTTTTTCGCAAGTGCCAACAAAAGAAAAACATAATTTATGCCACACAAGATGCTGAAAATAATTCATACTAATTGGACTGCCTAAAATTCCCCTTCTGTCCTTCTGTTTTCGATTGCTTTTAACTTCACAAACTTCGACTGTCCACACTAAAATGCTTAGCCTCCGAGCTAGGGAAAAAATGAAAACAGAGGAGTAACAAGGGCAATATTACTTTCTTGCTATCTGACAGTTTAAGCTGCCATTTCTAAGCAGAATTTGCATTGGATTTTAGCGTCTAACTTCCTTCAACTCTTCTGTAAAAGACAGCTATACTGCACAAGAATGCAAAATTTTGTCAAGTGAAGATTAAACGAGTACAGACCTCTTTCACTATTGTCTTCAGAGAAAGTTAGAGAACGCAGACAGCTGTGACACTTTAATATTTGTAATACGTATTTTAATAATCTATATTCTTATTAATCCCTGGGATTTGTAACAGCCCTTTGGAAGCACACACAGTAAATCTTATGGCTTGTTGATTTTTTTCTCTTCGTAACTGCATACAAATATTACATAGCACTACAGCACTGCAAGGGGCCTTCTAGGTCATCAGGTTTGTCCCTCTGATACTACAGTCAGCATGTCATGTGATGCTTTTCATTAACTTACAGAGCTCTTCTGTAAAAATAGCGTGTTTTTTTTCTGCTCCAACATGGTGCTCCAGAACCCCACTGTTCTAACGATTAAAAATCTTCTAATTTCCAGATCACTTTTTATTCATAGCCAGTCTTTCTTGTTGTAGGGCCACTGCCATGTCCAATAAAAACTGATGCTTGCCTATGTCTCCTGAAAACAGGCAGAATTTGGGATAGCATTTCTTAACTTCTAAGTTACTCCAGTGATGAATTTGGCTTACTAGACGACCAACAGTTGAGTCCACAGGCAGAATTTGTCCTGTATTTGCTTCTGAGCACAATTCCTGTAGCTGACAAACACCGCTTCCTGAAACTAAGCTCACCAGACACATTATTATCCCTTACGTAGGGAACATTTGAAAAAAAGCTAAGGTAGCAATTGAAAATTATTAAAAAAGGGAAGACTCAGCTAGGTAATAAAATAGTTCAGAAAAAAACCCTCCACTGCCATTTTTCTACTAAACTACAAAATGTACTTTCATGAACTGCATATTGCAATTAAAACCAAAACAAAATAGAAATCACTACCAATAACTATTATTCATGTTATCACAGCAAAAAGTTAGTTTCCAGTCTCTGTCCTGTTTGGAGGACTTTGGATGCGGTGCATAGCTGTCTAACAAGGTATGGGCAGCAATTTTTAGCGTTTGTTTTTACCTAGTATTTTTAACTGTCGTAACACAAAGAAAAGGTTGGATGCTTTCCCAAAACAAATGAAGATGCATTCCAAATCCTAAAACACAAGGTATAAGCTACAAAAGAAACACACAGGGCTGTCAGGCCAAAGCCGTTACTGGGGGAACAGACAGGTACTAGGAATTTGTTGGGGGGAGGTAGGACAACTAATAAAATGTTCTGCATACAAGGATGAAGAACAAGCAAAACTAAGGTGCAGTGAACTGAGGATGGAAGAAAGGTGGTCACTGGATTTTTATGAAAGTCCCTATTTCTATAGCATTTTTACATAATTCCACTGCAACCAAGCAGAAATATGCCCAGTAAATATTACGGTATCTAAGGCTTCTTCTTGCTTTTCTTTAGTGCTCAAATCTGGGCTCAGGTCTCACAGACTTAGATCCAGTTGTATGTGAACTGTCAACAGAAACAGTATTTCAGTAAGCGTGCCCTACCCTTGACGCATTTGGAGAGGAAGTCGGTCTGCTCCATAGTAGAATGAAGGGGATAAACAGCAATCAGTTAATACAGAGAGCTAGGGAGTTTGGCTCAAGTGTTATCTTAAGCCTTGAACTAACCTGACAGGATATATGTACCTCAAATTTTGAATTTAATTAGACCCAATGCCTGATGACCATCCTGCGATTACATAGCATGGCTCAACTCTAACAACATGCGTGTGAAAATACGTGAGGGACAGAAATCAATTTTCACACAGGAAATGTTACTACCTCTGGCTTTATTCTAACATGTGGCTATGCTGTTAGGATAACAAGCAGCAACAAAATCAATGCATAGTCTAATGCAGAAGCTTTTTACCATTCACTCCTAAGTTTATTCATTTTCAAAAGGGTTTGTGCTGTTCTTATGTCCAAAATTTGCATACACACTTCCAACAGATTATTAATATTTACTTCCAAGAATAAGGAAAGTATAAGTATGACAACGCTAACCTGTACTTCTATTCTAACGTGAAGAGTTTAATAAATATGACACACCCAACCCTTGCAGTACAGTAATAATCATTCCATGTGCAGAAGAGGAAAAAAAATGGGTTTTTTTTGTAAAAGAAACATTTTATTTTATAGTTTTTTTCATACACTGAGACTCTAAAGGGCATCACTAACTGTGTACATGTGTATGTATATGGAAAAAACTTTCTACTCTTACAATGACTTCAAAATTCAAGCAGGGCAAATAGAGCATATTGCTTTGAACAAGGAAGCATTTTGGGAAGAAAAAAAAAAGGACTGAAAATATTATTTTGTGGCTTTGTGGAATTATTCTACCTGTCCTGGTTTTGGCTGGGATGGAGTTAATTTTCTTCCTAGTAGCTAGTAGCATCGGTTGATAACACACCGATGGTTTAGTTGTTGCTAAACAGTGCTTACGCTACTCAAGGACTTTTCAGCTTCCCATGCTCTACCGACTGAGAAGGCTGGAGGTGCACAAGAAGCTGGGAGGGGGCACAGCCAGGACAGCTGACCCCAACTGGCCAAAGGGACATTCCATACCATGTGACGTCATGTTCAGTATATAAACTGGGGGAAAGCTGGCTGGGGGGCTGCTGTTCGGGGACTGGCTGGGCATCGGTTGGCGGGTGGTGAGCAATTGCATTGTGCATCACTTGCTTTGTGTATTCTTATTACTATTATTATGATGATGATGATTTTACTTTATTTCAATTATTAAACTGTTTTTATCTCAATCCATTAGTTTTCTCACTTTTACTCTTCCAATTCTCTCCCC
>NW_008825614.1:4342090-4346317 GCF_000699105.1 Pygoscelis adeliae
ATCCCACCGGGGTTGGGGGGAGTGAGTGAGTGGCTGTGTGGTGCTCAGTTGCTGACTGAGGTTAAACCACGACACTACCTGACTTTATAATGGAGTAAAAAACTCCTAGAGATAGACAGGCAGGTGATCAATTAAACTCACATATCAGGAATGGGTTGAGTATTCATTCAGTTTCCACCCAAACATTGAAACCTGTGTCAGAATTTCTCCTAGCAAGCAAAGCTTGCTCTTTGTCAGTTCCGTTAAATACAATTAGCTGAGTGATAGATTCACGTACAGGAGCAGAGTGGCATTATTAACACAGAACTCTGAAGAATTCTTGTATCCATACCCCACTGTGTTGATTTTGCCAAAGTCACTGTTAGAATCACAGGTTAATTTACCTATGGAGAAAATCAACTTTCAAAAGATCCAAGAAAGAAAATCATATTTACAAATGTGCCAGCTTCAATTTCAAGGTCTACAAGATTGCAGAAAAATATAATAAAAACAGAGGATCAGTTTTTCTATTCTTTCAACACATACAGCAAATCAAATCTTCCAGATCTAGACAGTGATATAGATATGTATGAGAATGAAAATAAGAAAGATAACCACATACATTGAAGAACAGATAAGAATCATCAAATGCATTACCATAGTTTTGAACGATGACAAAAATTGCACTTGAGTGAGATATTACCCTCCAGCTTCATCACACTCAATGACAGATTTAATGTCAGAGTAAAATTTATAGGATATTAAAGCAAACAAACCCATGTTTAAAGTAATGCTAATGTTAGTTTGGTGTTTACACACAAACCATGAGAAGTTTGCAAATTTAAACTTGACACATAGGCCTTAATCTGTTTTATAACACAAATGGCAAAATTTGTACAGAGTGCATGCATCTTGGGTGCAACTTTTAATTTTGCGTATGAATTTCAACTTCAGCTTTTCACTTCCTCGCCCAGGTTGTTGGACACTACAACCTTGTTTCTACTGACAAGATATTACAAAGCAAAACATTGCAGCTGTGAGGCTACCCAAAGGATCCAGGAACTTTTATGGCCAAGAATAATATTTGGGGGTATGTGTGCTAAGCTAAAAGTGATCAAGTCATATGTTTTAGACATAAAGTGATTCCTTTCAAAGAACAGGTTGGATTTCCTCCCACGAACACAAAACAGTGTATATATGTCTATATGTAGGTGCATTAAGCATTTATTTTGTTATCTTCTTTTCCCGTCCATTTTTCCTCTTTGGAAGATCTCCCTGCCCATCTCCAGTTATTAGCTATTACCAGAGGCAAAAGACAACAAGTAAAAGATAACCAATTTGAATACGGCAAATCTACTGTTTTCAAAATTAAAATAAATCCAACAAAGTCCTTCTTTTAATGTAGCAGCTGAAATAGGGATATTGCATATTTCAAAGTTAAACAGCTCAGTTTTTAATTCTTCAGCATTATCTACACCATATGAAAACAGCTACCACCACTCTTCTTATTGCTGAGTATATGTAGCCCTAATTCAGAAAGTCATTTAGTATGTGCTTAATTTAAAATATGTGCTTAAATCCACCTTTGTAAAGCATGGCCTAAGTACCTCCAGTTTAAGTGAATTTTATGCTAAGCTAATACTGTCATAAAAAGTGTTTTTTTAAAAAACAAAAACATTGATCAAATCTGGTTATTAGAAAAGTGTGAAAAGCACCATTTTAGTATTTTAAGAAGCGTCTCTTCTAAAAGTGTTGTATATTTGTGAAGAAGGATTTGGGGAATTTAAATAAACTCTCTTCAGAAAGCTAAATCTTAATTTACAGAAATAAAAAATAAAATTAAGAAGAGAGAGAAATGATATGAACAGGTTTTCCAGTCCATCATATTAGGAAGTGGGGCAAATTCTGCTTTTTTTTTGTTAAATACTCCCTTCTGTTGACTCCAAATGGGACTACTGCAGTAAACAAGAGCAGAATTGATATGTGCTATTTATACCCATAATGCCACAGTTCAACTCTTGCTTCATTAACCAAATACCACAGACAAAGGGATTTTGTAAGAAAAATGTGATCCACAACTAAAAGTAAGTCTGGTATTAAATTATTCAATGTGCATTACTGTCTTACTCTTCTCACTTAGATTCCAACCGCACCAAAGACAGAAATACCAGAGTTGGTTTTTGCCACCTCTCACAAAAACGCGGTTAATTAGCGTAGCATGGAGCGATGCCCCTGGTACGCACGTGACCATACACCCACACACTAATTCACTCTGCCACATTCAAACTTAATTAGGTGGGGGCCCAAGCTGCGAGGTTCAAATCTGTATCTGGAAATGCACTGTGTCGGCTAGAATACGGGAGTGAGGTTGAGGTGATCCAAATTCAGGTCCCCACTCTGTTCTGTCCCCCGGCTCACATTTACTGTCAGAATACTTTTAGTCTACGGTCTCCGAGGCAAGAAATGCTTTTACAGTTTGCCAATACAAAACCTAGCACACAGGGTCCCAGTCTGAGTTTGCACCTCACAGGGTTACTGCACCTGGCATTAAATAAAAATACTGACAATGCTGGGCTTAGGTGACAGTTGTCTCCTCCATGAGAAGGAATACTGTAGACCTGAAACACTGCGGTAGTCCAGAATATATGCTATTACTGGCTAATTAGTAAAGTGACAGAACCATTTTTCTAGAGTAGTGCTGATTTTATAGCTTTTTTAAAAATAGACATTTAACATTTGTTTTCTTTATTTTTCTAATATAAGTGAAAGACACGCAGGGTTGCACTTTGCTTGAAATAAATACTGAAGAACTATTAGAATGTAACATTTGAACATTTAAATCACATGGGAGACCAAGTCCAATTTTAAGGCAAAGTAGATACTCCTGGTTCTGAGTTGCACTGAAAGTTGAAAGGGCTTCATTATACCCATCAGCCTGGTCAGAAAACCAGACATAGCCTTTTAAAACATCAACCCCTTTCGAAAAACTTAATCAACATCACCTTAGGGTTTTTTTTTTTCTTATCTGTGGGGTTCTAGGTGTTTTTTGTGGGTGGTTTTTCTTTCTTTTTTTTTCTTTTCTCTTGAGGGTGAAAACAAGCTATTTGCATTATATCCTTTGTGCTTTCAGGTGGAAATGTTACTCTGCTGCAAACTGATGATGAGTCTTTCTGTGCCTGCATGGAGCAGCACTATGTCAACACAGTCCCACAACGTGCATGTGTCTGCACAACAGTGCTGGGAGAACGTAGGGCTTTATAAGCTGTCCTGATGATTTAGTGTTCAAACACGGAAACGGTCTTACAGGAAACCAGCATTGTCCAATTTTCTTTCCCAGAACTGCTTGAAAGGAGAAGGTGGCCATTCAACCTGTGGGCTCCGTTGCTTCCAGTATGGGCAGGATAAAGTGGATCAGACCTGGAAGTTTTGCTACTGGCAGATACTGAGCAAAGAATATATGAGCCTCAACATATGTGCAATTGGGACTTTCTGCACTGCGCAAATAGACAGGGACCAAACAGAACAAAAATTCTCAAGAAAAATCAAAATGAAACATTGAACTACTTGTGACATACCACTGGGGTAAAGTTTCCCCCTTCCTGAAATCATTCTGGAAAAAGGTTCACTTTGGCATCCGAATTGCTGAGACGGTGTTTAACTAATACACAAACAGAAAGGAAAATATTCTAGAAGCTGCGAAGTGAGTGCTAGCAAGAAGAGTGTAATTTAACAGTCTGAAGCTGTCCGATATACAGTCTGACCATAACCACATTAAAGGAAACCTTGCAAACCACCAAACCATTAGCTATCTGTACCGAATGGCACACCAAATCCTTTCAACTACGACTCATTTTGGCTGAATCCTATCAAGGCAAAATTAGCCCATGTTGTTTACAACCAAAATTACACACTACCGTTCCTTTCAAAGCTTTCTTGCTCAAGGTCTTGCCTAACACATTATTTGCGTTTATGTATTTTTCCAAAGTGCAGTTGTCCAGAAATTGCCTCAGAACTCTACTGGCTGGAACTGGTCAGGTTTGAAAATTTATGCACAGTATTATTTTTACTATTGAGTATTATGTCTTAACATCACCCCTCACCAAACAAGAGCTTCCCCACAGCAGGCTTTACACAGGTATAATACAATTACTCCATGAGCTATGCACTGGCTGAAGGCTCTACCCTGACACAGAGGAGACACTTCCAAAGAGGGGAAAAAGCTTGAACAGTTTAAACGATATTGGAGCC
>NW_008825614.1:4346328-4355352 GCF_000699105.1 Pygoscelis adeliae
CAGCAGGAGATATTCTGGGCTTCTGATCCAAAGTTCACTGACTTCCATTGACTTCAGCAGGCTTAGACAATCACTAAGTAAGATCACAGTTAATAAATTTTGTTTTGCTGAATTCTTGAAAGTGTTAAAGAATTCAATTCTCCATTTTATTCACCCAGAAGAACCAACCTAACACCGGTGTCATTTCAGGCAGCAAGCATCTTTGAAGGGGAGCAACTAGGGGAGGACACAACACAGTATCCCTAGCTCATTTTCTTCTTCCCCTTTTCTGCTGAGTTTGCCAACAAGTGTGCCAAATAGGCTGGATTGTTAAGGTTTTATTTAATATGGTTACTTCTTTTAGTGCCATAAGCCAGCATGATGCCGTCATTCAATGTGATACAGTCAGTCTATGGCTCATCCGTTTCTTTGTCACCAAAGACTCTATAAAAAATACAAAAAAACCCAAACCAAAACAAAAAAAAAACCCTCCTGAAGTACCCACTGTTCTCCTAAAAAAAGAAAGGATCCACAGAAAGTCAATGCAACCAACTTCCTATGCCCTCTGGTAACTCAAGGACAGGTCTATTTAATCTTTTGTGGTTCTTTTAACCCTATTAATAGTCAACAAATTAGCTGAAATCACCTATCACAGAAGATAAAAGACAATATTGTTCATGTTCACACACATACTGAAACGAAAGAAAATTTCTGGATTCTCTGCTACCATTTTCTATCAAGCAGTCTCAATAGTCTCAACATGTCCCTCAAATATCAACTTCACGTCACAATCTCCATGGAAAGGTAGGGTTAGGAAAGAAGAAAGCCTAGGAATCCAACCCAAAAGTCAGATGCTTTAGCACTCACAGTACAGCCTGGAGATACGAGCATTAGCTGCAGTGCTCTGGTTTCTGGAGCACCGCCAACGTAGCCTTTGGCTTTAAGGAGTTTGGGTGACTGTGTCCTGCAACTACCGTTACATATGTGGGAGGGGAAGTTGTACCATGTTGAGTTTGCCCTGCAGACAAAACTTAAAAGTCAAACTGCCTGCGTCATAATATTGTCTCATCGTATCACAATGAAATGTCATGGCACAATGCATTACACTGACTCTGAAAACGCTTCAAGATCTTTAATTTTCTCTTGGCCAAGATTATCTAGTCTGCGTGATACAATCTGCATTTGCCATACATATGTAGGACAAATTTAAAGTTTAGAATTACAGTTATGATACATAACGGTTGGCTGGACATGGAGAAGTGTGTTTAGTGGTTAATTAGCGTAGCATGGAGCTAACTCTTTACTTTCGACTCCTTCATGCATCTAAACTGGTTTCAAGGTATTTCAAGCTGGGTGGTTAAGGGTTAGGTTTCCCACGGAGCTGATGAAGTGGGGCAGGTGCTGTCAGAGCTTGAACCTAAGTTAGATACCTAGCAGTATAAATATCCTTCCTAAAACATGGAAGAGAAATAAGAAGTCGGAATTTTTCCATGAAGAATTTTCACCTTGTAATACAGATTTTTATGCTTCAGGGAAGGGATTAAATGGCTTCTCCTGAATCACAGAAGCTGTTACCAATACTTTGATTCAATATAATGGAAGTGGGGAAAAGAGAGAAGGTACAGGGCAGGGGCAGTTCTACAGGAAGGAACTTGGGTCTAGAAAAAGACTTGCAATTAACTTTTTTTATTTACTATTAAATTTCTTTCAGCTAAGTCCAAAAAAGTGGAGAGGGGGTTCTGAGTAGATAGTTTGCAAACTGTTATACAGTTCTGGGAATACGATCAAAGTCAAATTCCTACAGTTTACTGTTTATGTTTCCTGTACTTCATAGTTGCACATGAGCCCTCTTGTTCACACGAGTTTTCCTTCCACTGACACTCCTCAAGAGCACTGGTGGAGATCTCTAACCTGGTGAATTAACTAAGCCTCCTAAAACTGTTTTCTAGCCACAGTCCCTATAGTTGTAAGAACATGAAAATGTTCTCAGAATGTTCAACGTACACATTTAAAAACAAAGATGTGGCAACTGTAAAAAGTACCAATGAAAGGAAATAATTTATACAAAAGAACTAAACTAATCGACTGGTTCTCTAACAGGAAAAAAAATGAACTGAATACTGTGCACTGAAGAATAGTAGCATTAATTCTGAAAGGTTCATATGGTTGACTTGCTAGGATAACAGCTTGTATTAGTATGACACAGCAACCTCAAAAGGAAGTACCCCTAAAGCAGACATGGACCCTGTCCAAATTAAAAACATCTGAACATCTTCTTGTAAGACAGGCTGCAATACGACCTTGCAGAACACTGGCCACTCATCGGTAACTGCTTGTACACCTGCTCTTATTCCACAGTACACATGCTAACTTATGATCGATGAAAGAAGACAATGCTACAGCAGTTTACAATAGGTAAAGACAAATCATGCAGGGAATAACTAGAAGTAGTTGACAAGTTGCAAATTCTTATCTTTAGTTTACCTCATGATAACTTGCTCATAAACATACTCTGAAACTGCATAAAAATGTAATAATTATACATTAAACTTGTTTTAAAGTGGTTTTGCTCAACAGGGAAAAAGCTGCACTTACTCTTCTAGCTTAGCATAAAAGTGTGTGCTCTAATTGTTTTAACTTGAGAAGTACTTACAGGCATTTCTCTTATTGAAAAATATTCTACAGCTAAGTCCAGAGTTTTTGACTGGGTAAAAAGGTGGACAGAAATGGGGTGGGAGAAAAGTCACTTACAATTATATATTTTGTGGCTTCTTCACAACTTGAAAATAAAATCCACTTAAAAAGACAATCTAAGGTAGAAATCCATTTTTGATTTGTCACATCAATTGGTCAGAAAACGTTAAGATTTTGGAAATTCTAAAGCAAAATTTTGAAGGAAATCACAAAGAAATATTACCTTTACTAGTGTGCATTATGTGAGGCGAGCTATTTTTTTACATTACTAACATTATAGTTGCTGGTAAAGAAAATACAAAGTAAGCATGGTGTCTGCCTCAATGAGTTTATAACATATCAAGTTTCAAAAAAATAGTGTAAATGTGGGGCGTTGTCTTTCCTGTCCTCCACAGAAAAGCAGAAATAGGCATCAGTTTACATTAGCTTCTTACAGGAACGTAAACACATGCATATGTGTACACACACGCAGAGAAATATACAGTCCTAATCTTAGCGCTGTTGACTTTGTTGTGACAGCCTACCAATGCCACATAAATGTGCTTATCTCCTGTTTTTTCTGAAAGCGCTGAAAAATGTCATCTTCCATGACCTAGACGGAATCAGAAAAATCTAGACACATGACCACTGACCAACAGTCCACCTGGACAGGAGAGAAATACTGAACATCATCCAGGACACCCATCAACAGTGGATAAAGAAAGTTTTGCTCAAAGGTACCAAAACAACCACTTAATTATGGAAAGCAAAAAAACCACCTCTTTTCTCATGTTGGAAGCAAATCACGTCGGTACCACGGAAAACAGGTGCAGCTAGCTGAATGCGCTTACTTTCAGGTATATCTATCAAAGATATTTAGCAATAGTTAGCAGGCCACAGAATTTTTTGCTTGTTTACTTGGCGAAGTTTTATCAATTTAAGCAATACATTTACCATTATAGCTTTGAATGCAAATGAGTCTTTTTTCAGCTTAGTTTATAGTCCTTCCTAGACAACGAACTAAACTGAAAATGTCACTCTTCCACCAAAATAAGAACAACCACACAGCAGGTCATGGCAATATACTGATAATTTTAAATTTGCACTTTTGGTTTTATGAACATAGGAACTTCAGAAGCATAGCTTACTATATATTGGGGCTAGAGATCTGTAAGAACAGTCAAGAATTGCATTTAATATCTCATCTAACAGAAATAGCTGCTTAATTAAGAGCCTAGCAATATTCTACACTATATTGACATTGCAGTGCACTTTACATAGTCATGTCCTGTTGATATAAAATTTTCACTATTATTTTTGCTATTACTGTCGCTTTTCTTGCTTGCCTTGGAGATGCTTGTTCATGCTCATCAAATCTAGTTAATGGGTGTTAATGAGCTCTTTCAAGAATACAAGTGGAAAGATCGGAGAAGAATGTTAAGAAAAAAGGGAAAATAAGATATGGAACTGAAAGATGAAAACTGAATGAAAAGAGTAATAAATAACCAGAGCCTGTTTTTCCTCATGTTATAAATTTTTTTCTGTCAATGGTGGAAAAAAAAGCGATGGAGCAATCTTTCCTCTCCTCTCAAAAACCAGACTTCAGGTAAATCTTCCTCTACTTACTCCAGCCACACAAGAAAGAAACAGACGGATGGACAAACACTCTTGTAAGTATCTATCACTGGTCCCTTGAGTTCTGGGCCGCTAAAGGGCCTCCTTGGTCCCTGAGGATGAGGACAGGTTTTATGAATTCAGCAGCACGAATATCTGTGTGCCTGCAGACTCCTCCTCAGCCAAGCTAGAGCATTCCACAGCCCCCACCCTTCGTATATGGGCTCTATCTTCTGAGAGATAATAGCGCATGTAGATATCTCTTACACCTTTGGATTGTCAAACATAAATCAGTTGGCCAAAACTACTAAATGCAAAGTCAAATAAATTTAAATATTGACTCGAGTTGCAAAATTCAGATTTTGAATACCCCCTAAATTTAGATGTGTAGGGTCAAGAGTTTAGGTTCAGTCCCTCACCCAAGTGGAAGCCAGCTGAAAAATGTGCTTACCTGTTAACTCCCAGAATCATTAGTGTGAATTGACAAGGTTTTACTACATATAGATAAGATTAATGGAACCTTTCAAGTTGCACAAAACCCTCAAAGGTTTGGAAGTACCTTTTAATTTGAGTAAGCAAAGTAGACACACATTTGTACGTTGAAGACACTGGGCCCTGATTCAGCCTCACTTACTTCAATTTTACACACAGATAATTTCATTGATGTCACTGGAATTACCTGTCTTTTAAAATGGTGCCATGCCAAATGAGATTCAAGCTATGTATCTGCAAGGAAAGGAAATGGCAAAAGAGAAAAGACAAGAAGAACAGTATGTGTAAATTAGCCTTTGCAGCATTAAGTTAACCACTGCCTAATTTTACGAAATGCCGTACCTTCAACAGTATTCGGCACCAAGGAGATAGTGACAGCTTGTTGCAGAAGCCATGAGTCAAACCTCAGCTCTGGTGCGAAAGGTAGTGGGGACAAGATGTGTAGATGGAAGGAGTAAAGAAGCAGCAGTCCACCTCAGGAACCATAGGCAAATCTGGCTTCGAAGTTCAGTTGTTTTTCAAACAACTAGGGACATCTTGCAAAGCAGAAACTAAACCTATATTGATAAATCCTTGTAAGCAGGAACATTTGACAATGCATCTTCCAGCAGGGCTTGATGCAGGTTTAAACAATGACATATCACGTACACTATAAATCACCAAATGAAACTGCATCAGAGTATGAACTCTTTAATCTCCCTAAAACAGAATGCTTGGATTTTGGGCAGAAAAAGATTTCTGTGATAGTGTTATCTTTTCTTTATTTGAATTTTCAATCACTTCAGTTTGTTTTTCAAAAAAGCAGTATTTTACAGGAAGTACTTGCTTTGATCTAATGGCGTTCCTGCCCAGTAGCAGCTTCTGTGAAATCAGAATGTTAGATTAATATATTTTGATTAAATTCTTACATTAAGGAAATTATGTTAAATTCTCTACTAAAACGTGGCTGGTATACCACTGTATTTCCAGTATTTATCCATGCAGATGAAACAGAATTCAAGATAAGCAACCACAGCTCCTGCTAGTGCTAGTAGCAATAGTAGTTGTGTGTATGTATGTATATAATTCGGTCCTACATATCCACAGCCTTCTGTTCACAGATGCATACTTCATAACTAGCATTCCAGATTTTAATACTAAATGGGACCTTCAGGAATCATTTCACATTTAACTGAAAAATACTACAATTGTTTAGTAAGGGATGGGAAATCTGAGGAAGTTGCTTCATCTCCTACTTAAATGGTAGCACTGTTTGAGAAGAAAGATAATAATGATGGCTCACCCAAAGACTGATGCATATGAATACAGTTATTTCATAAAGAATTCAAAACTTCTCTAGGAAGACATTAATGTAGGGGCCTTCAAAAACAGCCACAACTGTACTGGAATTTAGGATGCTGCTCAGATAGCTGCAATTCTGTATTACAGGCTGAACATGCCAAAAAGCAGAGATACATTTTCAAGGTGGAAATGGGATCAGCACCTGCCCTGCTGAATTAGATGGTACTTCAGCATCTGACATATCCTTTTTATCTTTCATATAATTACTAAAAATTTTGGCTTCTTTTCTTAAATAATACAATTCTTCATCCAAGCATAAGAATGAAAAGTGAAAGGAAGAGAATTGTACTGGTATTATTTGGGGAGTATTTCCTATTTTAACAGAATTTTCTTGAAGAAATTCAAAACTAAAAGATAATGAAAATCTTAAGAAATGAGGTTTCAAATTTGAAGTCTTTCTTTTACTACAAGATATAGAAACAGTGCCCTTGTTTATGTAGGAGACAAACAATACAAAGCATTATTTTTTTTTAAAGGATCGCTTTTATTTGGCTACCTGACACTTGAAATCACCTGTGGTCTGCCGAGAAAAAGATTACCTATAGCCACTTTTTAAGTACCTCCTTTTGCTAGGAACGTGCAAAAGAATGCCTGAATAATCTTTTCCAGTGTTTTAAGGATGGCTTGCAACATAAGTCAAGGGAGCAGCCTCAGTGCTATACCAGTTGAAAATCTGGCCAGACAACTGTAATGAGTGGAAACCTTAAAGGCACAGAAAGCCCTCCTTGTCAGGATTCAGATCTGTGTAATCCACAAGTGCTATCTGACGCTGAAGCACTGGTAATGGACTATAGATCCTGACCACATAGGAATAAGTCACATTAGAGAGTGTCTACTGAAATCAATAACATGTATCCAATTTATGATTTTTCCCCCAACAATTCTTAAGGCTACCACGTGTATGTCATTAATCTAACAATTGAAAGGTATTTTAAATATTTCCATTACAAGGTCCCTCCTGTTAATACTAGTTATGAAAATTAAACGTACATTGAGGCAAAAGGGAAAAAAGAGACCAGTGCTTCTGAAAAGGAGGCTTTATTTTTGGCAATAAAAATTTAGAGCCCCCCTTTCCCTCCCTCCCAAACCCTCAGGTTGATTCATCTCTCATTCAAATTTAAAATGCACAGAGAGGCTGCAACAAACCCACAGAAGATTGATATGCACTGCACTCCACACATGGTTTAGCTCTTTATTCCAAGTCTGGCATGATGATGTTGGGTTTTGTGATATTATTATTTCAATATATAATAAACAGGATTTGATATAAAAACAGTGCAATGCAAGTCCCCTTTAAAAAAAATACAAATTGTTACTATAGCGCTTTGAGAGAAAGGGAGCGAGAGATTCACAATGCAGGCTCAGAACTTGGCAACCTGTAAAAGTGCCCAGTCGAAAATTACTAACAGCTGGAGATGACAGTTGTTTTAACAGCTGAGCTGACAGGATTAATTTAAATGCACTGAAATCAAAAGTAGATAACACCTGTTTAGTCTTCCAGGGCCATTCGACAAGGTAGGCCAAAGGAAAAAAGCACAGCCAGGGCTGCCTCTGTGAGCATGTGTGCGTGCATGTATGTGTGCATGTATGCATGTGCATGCACATATGCGCATGCATGTGTGTGCCTCCCCCTCCCTCTGCGGAGGACAGAAGAACTTCAGAAAAGAATGACATACTTTTGAAGGCTGGGTGTGCGGGGGAGATCGGTGGCTTGTCACACAATAACAGAGAGGCCAACCCCCGTCAGCTTGAAACATCTGGTTCCCATTGTGCCCACCCTCCTGCTCACCCTTCTTCCCCCCTCTCTTATCCAAGGTCTTTGACCCAAACCCAACAATGGATAAAGATCACCGATTTTAAAGCTGCAGTTTCTCACTCCCGCATCCCAGCGATCCTCCTGGGTTAATTAATGCATTCTCTTTGAGCTCCGAGTCACTAAAGCTCCCACACGCTCCCTCCCACCCGCCTCCTCCCCAAACTAAAAACAAAACAAAAAATTCCTCACCTTCTTGCCATGCCAAAGCTTGTAACTCGCGTGTCCATAAAATAAATAAATAAATTCTACAAGGCACGTGAGGAAAAGCGTGTGAAATGGCAAGAAATTTTTTATGTGGCAGGCAAGGAGGGGATGATTTTATGTTTGCCTCTATGGTTACGATCCTCTACTCTGGTGCATGTGCGCGGTGTCCTGCGCCACGAGGACTGCAAGCCCGGAGGACCACAGCTTGATGTCCCAGCACAGCCCTTGCTCCAGGTAAGAGCACCAAGAGATTCAACAAGGAGAGTTGTCTGGGCCAGGAAAGGAGAATCTAGGAGGACGTATGGAACCCAAATCTTTTCCTAGTAGTATAACTACCGCACAAAGCTACAGTGCCAACTTCGCGTTGCACAACAACCCTACAGGCCCAACTCTGCAGCTGCTCCACTTGCAGAAATCCCACTGAGGCAAAAGTGAGCTCTGCCTGTAAGGAAGCTACTGAATTCAGGCCAAAGGCTTCCAAACTCAACCTGCAATCTCATTTCTGGTTGGGCAGACAAATAGGTCTGACTTGTAACAGACACGTATTTCCAGCCAGCTTGTTTCCTCAGACCTATGTCTAGTCCTGTCTTGTAAGTAGGACCACTGTCAGGCTGCATCTCCCAAGCAGTAATTAAATTTCACCACTGTGAAGAAGTACACAGTTACTATTATCAACCATGCTTTAAAAACACAGAACCTGGACACAGAGAATGAAGTCCATGTGGAAAATCTGTGAAAAAAAACAACCCACAAAACAAAACCCAGAAGAAATTGTATTTTCTGAGTCTGCTCTGTGCTTTTAGCCACAGGACCAATCTTTCCTCCTTGTATTCCTCCAGGGATGAAAAAAATAGCCCTACAGTTGGTACGATGATGCTGCAGCTGTACAGTTCATAAAACAAAAG
>NW_008825614.1:4355411-4370825 GCF_000699105.1 Pygoscelis adeliae
GCTCACGTGCTCACTTCAGCTAACTGCAAGCCTATCCACCGCACTGTCACATCAATATCAAAGCATGGTTGGCACCTTCAGTTTTCGTAGTTGAAAAAAAGAAAAAAAGTGTTCAATAGAATGGTTCAGAAAATGTTTGATTCATTGATATCAAAAGCCGGAGAATCTCAGATATTCTCGGTTACAGCATTAACCCTTGCCAGAAAGAAGAAGAGAAAGAAAACCATCCACGGTAGCTTTCTCTTCGCTGCAGGTTTCAGCGTACTCGGCTCGTATTCTCTTTGCGTTTCCAGCCACTAAAGCTCCCACACGCTCCCTCCCACCTTCCTCTTCCCCAAACAGCACAGAGCTTCATATAGGCTAATTCATCGTGCCAAGAAAAACAGAACAATTCTCAACTAAGCTGCATCTATATTTACTCGTTTCAGAATTTCAAGTCCTCTTTTAGCATTTATTGTTCAGGTAAAACTATTTATCTGGACAAATGTAAATATTAATGGCAATTCTGACAGGAGAAAGACACAAATGCACCTCTCGAGTGTGGGCCCTGTATGCAACGAATTCAGGTAAACCCACAATCAGCACCGATTTACCTAGACAAGTTCAAGTCTGGGTCTAAAATTGTCTTCATTTTGTTTCACAAGAAAATGCCAAGACACTTTAAAACTCGAGTCACGTGAACCTTTCTCTAGAGGGTACACTTCGGATACTAAATTAATTTTAATGAAGCTGTGGAGTGCCTTGTGATGGACTGAGACTGTACCTGAGATTTACTACTGCAACCTAGCCTATACGCGAGAGGATTTACTGCACAGTGCCGTGTTGCCCATCTTGCCAGCTTTGTATCCGGGGCAGGAGAGCTACACTCAAAGACGGACACCGACACCAGTTCTCACCTACTCCTGGGTAGGAAAGGGAAGAACTTGAGTCTAATGAAATATAAAACTTTCTTCTTTTGCTTGCTGAAGCATTGAACTTTTCCAGCAAATGAACCTAGAGATTCCCAATACATTACTAAAATATTGGGCCGATACCAGAGGGCATTTTCCCTGTTATTTTTCACGTCCACGAACCTCTGCATGTCTGGATTCTGGCCAAGTCTGGAAACAGAAGTGCCAAGGAACATGCGAGAGGCTGTTCTCCTGACAATTCCAATTTGGCTGGTTGCTGGAAGTGACAGAAATCCCCAGAGAAAACCAGCACTAACAATAGTTCATTGCCCAATATGCAGACACAAGATCCTTACTGTCTACCACAAAAAAAAAAAAAAACCAAAAACACAAGGAAATATTTCAAAGATGGGGGGAAAAAATGGAATAAAATTGAGAGAACATATATTTTAAAAAATAAAGAAACCCTCTCTCCTTATAAAGACACATCAAATAAAGTAGCAGCAGTGGTAGTTGGCGTAGCAGTAATAATGATGATGATGTCAGGAAGGCACGATCAACATTGCTTGTATTCACCATTCATTCTTACAAATTTTATAAAATCTATCTGCACTTCTAAATCATCAATTTCCATTAATATTTACAGAAAAAAAATTCTTGCTTTTTAAGGGTTTTTTTCAAAGTTTTCAGTCTACTGGGCACGCGATGATAATTGCTGCTCTGTTCTGCTTAATGATAGAGTCCTTTCCCTGTACAAAATAAGAAGCAGTTTCTTCCCCGCTTTTTATTTCTTTACACAACTCAGAGGCTCAAAGAAGATAATTGCAAACAATGCCTGAAGAATGGTTCAGTTAATGTTAATTTATACAACAAACTAATTACTACCAAATGGTAAAAAATCACATGTGGAAGTTCCTGTCTCCCACGCACACAACTAAACCAGCAGCCATCTGTCTCAGCCTGGGAGCTCTCAGTGACAACCGAGGAAAGCAAGGCAAAGGATGAATCCAGATACACTAGCTGCTTCTTCTGACACAAAATCATGGCATTTAAACACCAGGCTCTGTATGGTGATCTTAGCGGTGGCATTTTTTTCCCCTTTCATTTACAAAACAAACAAACAAAGTACTGGCATCTATAACTACCTCTCTATCTAAATTTCATCTCAACCCCAAGAACTTAAGATGAGGTCTAAAATACCTCCATCTATCAGCTGTAATTCTTCCTCCCAGCAATTTCTATACAATACTCTTTATAACGTCCTTAACATACTGCCTATCAGAAAGCATGAGGTGAGACAGTCTTTGAATCTGCTTACAGTATGTTAGACATCACGATGGAAAAATGTGCTTTTTTTGTTTCCACATTTTTTTTTCACAACCTGAGAAAGCAATTTTCTCCAAAACCTTGAAAAATCAAAGTCAGTACAATTGTTAAACACTTTTATGGGATGCTCATTAAAAACTGACAGGGAGAAAATAGCTGGGGACAAATCCTGAAGCATTTGTTCAGTTTAAAGTCTCACTGAATTCAATGTGAGTGTTACTTTATTGAGGACTTCAATACCAGATCCCTTACATAAATAAGGACCTTGGCATTTTGACTGTTAATTATTCTCTGATTAGCTTGCATCTAGTGAAACAAAATAAACACAATATTATCCCCTAAGCTCTGTTCAAGAAATCTCAACTCCAATATTCTCCGCTCCCTGTGAGATCAGAACTCCAACAGTCATCAAAGAAAGTGCTGTACATGAATAGGAGCAAAATATCAGAGTTTAGATTCACAGTACAGATTTCAGAGGAGACGGTTTCTTCCCTAACAATAAAACCTTACAAATGTTTCTATGTCGGAGTATAAGGCAAAACCCTTGTATTGCAGAATGGCCTCTACATATCTTCTTATTTAGACCAGGACTCCCTCTTTTATTTATGTGAATCCCACACCAATGCCAATGTACAGCCTTATAACTCTATTAGGAAGAGACAAGCCAGGATAAGGTAAAGACTGAAGATCTTTTAGTAAATACTGAACGTCTATGAACTTGTGTTTCTGAGTATTTATCTTTTCACGAAGAAAGAATATGTTTCAGATGGCCTGAAATGATCACAGAGGAGGAACAAGCGTTACAGCAATTTAAAACAAGGTCCCTGTAATCTCATATTCATGAAGTAACACAGTCATTATTTCTACATGGCAAGAACAGTATCGACAGTTTAAATGAAGTAAACAAGAAGGGATCACAAGTGAATCTACATAACCAAACAATAATGCCTAATTATTCCTCATTCATAGTCCTTAACAGAATTATGATATATAAAAAAAATTACAGGGAAACGATTCTTGCATACAGCCAAGAGCATAAAATGTTACATAATAAAATACATTCACTGAAGTGAAGGGAGAAGAAGCAATTTTCCTGTCGCTCAGCCCTATTTCGCCTAATCCTTTTTTTACCATTAGGTTATATCACCAAGAGCTGTTTTCTATGATTGAAAACTTAGAATCCCTCATAAGGATTTCACTTTGTTTCACAATGTTTTCACTTTTTTTAGGTGCATGTTACCAAAGATTAGCTACTATTTAAGTTTTCATTTCTCTTTTAGAGTGAAGGGGGAAAAAAAAAAATCACAATCCCAGTATACCAAGAATTGGACTTCGCTGTAACAAGTGAACTACGAGAGCTTTCAACAAGGAGTTGGTGTGTGAAACGAACCACTGAGTGCTGTATCAGTGAGTGGGATGAGACAAAAAAGGAAGGGTCATTCGCTACAGTGTGTGTTGCAGAAAAACCTGTATCTGAGGGGTTGCTTGGAACATCTTGCAGTCCTCGGGCTGTGACTGATGTCAGGCCTCTTTCCTCCTCTTTCACCCCAAGTAGCCTCAAGCAGCTCTCACAGCCAAAAGTCTGCCTCTAATTTTAGTTCCTACTCCTGGCACATGTTGTGTCCTAGATCACTGAAAGCCTTGAATTAATACAGTAAGACCCAGTATTAAGCTAAAGAACTGACAGCTTTATGGAATGCATTCAGCCTGGGAGGAAAGCTACCTGGGATTGCCTAAACAATCCCAACATCCCCTTCTACTAGGAACAAGATTTTGCAAAAAAAAGAAGAAATTGATCAAACAAACAAATCCCCACTAGTATTTCCCCTATCCCAAGATTAATCAGATTGCAAGGGTGCATCCTAAGGAAGAAGAGAAGGTCTGAAGAATAGTACAGTGCATCTTTTAACCTCCCCTTGAAGAGCCTCACTGAAAAGCTTACAAAAATTGTCTCCCCATTTCATTCTCCCACAATGGTGCCTGTTTATGCAAATGCAGAAGGCATCTTCATTCTTCCCCTCTTGATGCTTTTTCACCTGCCTTTATGTCTACAGGGACCTGTCTACTAAAAGAGCTGAAGCAGATGCATTAAAAAATGGCCATACACTGCATCTCGTTTGCTCCTGAAAATATGTAGGAGTGTGGTGGTTGGTATATTTAGTATGATTTCTGGTGAACATTTATAATGTCCAATATAAGCAGATCAATCAGGAGCAAAGATGCGAGAAACCAAGGAGCTGAACTCTCTCTCTAGCACTTCAACGGCAGTTGGTTCCATGCAATATTTAAGGCGTAAGGCCAGGACAAAACCAACGACCAACAAAAAGAGTTTGCATTAGAAAAACTGGGAAAATTTTGCAGTCTGGCAACATAAGACAGCACCTCTAATTTTGTTGTCTTTTTGTCTTCTGTGGGCCCCGTTACTTTAAAATATTGGGTCATGCATACCATGTAACATCCACTGAGTACTGTGTTCCCCCTTTCAGTAACCGGTCTAGCAACAACATACTGGTAAAAATAGTAATTTAATAACATGATCATCTCAAAAGGACTGCATTTTTTTTGCAGCAGAAAGAACAGGTTATAGCCTAAAGCTTTATGTCATGTGTATTATTCATCTAATAATTTTATGGTTAGTTACAGAACGATTCCCAACGACGGCTTCTTAATTCCTCTGAACTCAGATAGGACTGGCTTGGCCAAACTTGTAAAGGAAGAATGCATTTTGCCTGGATGTGCGTCCCATACCCCAAAGCTTCACAGGAGCTGTGAATCAATTAGATGACACAGCAAGAGGAAATGCATAAAAAAGACTTAAAATAAAATAATCTTCAGTGAAATGTCTCCATATTTAGTTAAGCAGCATTGCTGATTAAGGCTGTACATGAGCTCAGTGTGGAATCCAGAATTGTTGCAGCTGAAAATCATTAGAGAAAGCCTGCTGTCCTCTAGTTTCATCTTCATATATTAATTTCACATACAAGGAAAAGGAACTATTTGGAAATACATTGCTTTATTTAAGTCTAGTGTATCGACATCCCAGCAAAAATACCTTAATGTGCTTTACGCTTTGCAACAAGACAGTGATCTTACAGGATTTGAGTGAATACACAGTAATGACTACAGGTGAAACCATTTTTCTGCTTAGTTGTTGACTTTTTTGCCTCCCCCCCCCCCCCCCCCCCGTGCCTGACTCTGTGGGAGATAAGACACTCAGTTACTGAAATGGGATACGTGTTGTGGGCAAAACAAGGGGGGGGAGGTTTAGCAAAAAAAGGTCAAGGATGCATACAAAACTGAGAGGTTTTTTCTTCTTCCATGTGATCTTTGTCTCTAGACTATTTACCTTGAGATCGTGTGGGCTAATCTACAGTACAAAACTAATGCAACATTCCAAACTGTACTGGATAAACAGGACACTTGGATAACCACTTCCAAGTCAGGAGAGACACTTTCCTCTCTGATAAAGTACTTGGACACCAATTGTAACTTCAGGGCTATATAAATCTTTAGCCGTGATCATTCTTGCTTGTTGGCAGAGCAATACAATAACTGTTTTTTGGATTTTTTTGAGGTGGGAAGGAAACTTCCCCTTGGGCATATAGGTTGGGCCTTTGCAATTACACTACCTAGATATTTAGAAAACATTTATGAGTAATGGCCAAGTAGCAGGTCCCACATGCTACCAATTACAGGCATGGATAAAAACACTTGTTGGACTTCAGATCCTCTTCTAGTTGTCATCTCCTGTGCTTCTATTGTTTATTCAGAGATTCAATAATTTAATTAATTATATATTAATATATAATTATGGCTAAAAGGCTCAGATGAACAACTGAGGTTCATATCCTTCCTTCCATGTTGCAGTGTATGAACATGTGTCCTGAATTGTTATTTCTCCCTGACAGGAGGAATCTGGCTCTCCATGTCACACATCTGTGGCTCTCCCTCCTTGTGCTGTATAAGCTAGTACTTTCTATACCTCCAAAAGGCAAGTCTGGGTGCTAATTCATCATGCACTATATTACTTAGATACAAGTTATCTCATCATCTAGGAAATCTAAGTTTCTAGCAATTATTGACCGCACAGACTTTGTTGTTGTTACCCTTCAGTTCTCTTAATAATGCTCCTTCTAGGAACAGGCATAGTCCCTGTCTGTATAATGATAAAAAAACCCAATTCACGCTGGGTTCTTTACAAATCCTGTATTGGGTCAAATGTTGCCCTTCTTAAAGCTCTTGCCATATTCAGCTGGAGTTGTGAACTTACATCTGAGAGCAGAATTTGGCCCACATTGTTCTGAAGTGTCTACTAACTCTCCCACACTCAGAAATAAATCAAGACGAGATTCCTCTCAAGCACAATGAGCGTAAAATATAAACCATACTGCTCACAACGGGGACACCAGGAATTCAACTTCAGTCATACGGTCCTCTCTTCCTCCCTCCGACTCGCATCAGTAAAAAAGAGAAGAGGGTAGAAGGCTCATTAAATCCCACGACACGGACTGCACAGGGCCCAACCAGAGTGCAAGCCAGCGGGAGCCACGAAAGGTGTGCACATTCGCTCTTTCAAAAACACCAGAGTTGAGACGTGCAGTGGTACATCTCACTCCCGCTCTGTTCGCTTTGAAATTAATCATTTTCCTCCAAGTTGAATGCTCCTCCCCCCTGCCCCCTCTCCATTCTCCCTTGCACAAACTTGGGAGCAACCATTCCTATTTACATCGTGCCGCCACCCCATGTTGCCACCTGTCAATCAGAGCTCCATTTGTCTTCAGGAGGGTGAATAAAGAGGAGGGGGAAGGAAGAAAGCGGGAGGACCTCTGCATTGATCAAAAATGTTTGGGGCGGAAAGGAGGGGGGAGAAAGAGGGAGAGAGAGATGGAGATAGATTAGAGGGTAACAAAACTAGAGAGGAAGATAAACAGAGCCAAAAAGAAAAATGTCCTTTGTTCATTTAAATGGCTCTCTGCTCCCAAGCCCTCTGCATGACTAATGCCACGCTGTGGTGTATAAACCTCTTGGGCACATAACACAAACAAAGCATAACTCGGCCTGAACAAACAAAGGCCTAAGCAACAGTGATTGAATTCATCTTAAAACAACAAATCAATTCTTCCCTATTAATGCCCTAAATACCAGCGTAGGAGCACTGTCCTGTTGTAATAAACAGCCATGTGTTCAATTACCGTCTGTTTTCCCAACTACTGCTCTCTTCAGTAATTACACCATGCAATGCATTCTACATTGACATTATATTAATGTGCTGGGAGGAGAGATCTTAAATACGAATTAAATCAAGGCTAAACATCTCAGAAAGCCTTACCGAGTTGCACAAATGCTAACAGGGCATTCTTCAGCAGAAAGCACAGACTGATTTTTCTCTTCGTTCACTTTTCACTTTCATCCCCTACCTAAATAAATAAATTAAAACTCAAGCTTGAAAGAACTGTATTGCTCCAAAGACCGTCACGGCAAACCTTTCGTAAGGTCTCAAAATGTCCATTTCACCTGTACAAGATCACTGCTCAATAAGGAGCGTTTCGTAAGTACCAGCTTATGTCACATCAGCTAAACAGCAACGACAAAACCCCTTCAACAACAGACAGGTGACAACAAAGCGAGGCAAGAAAAACAAAAGCAGAAAACTTTCTGGACTGAGACAAACGCAGGAGAATAAAAGTTTAAGAAGAGGTTTCTTACCCTTTTCCAGAACCATCAAACAACTTCTATTGACTACTGAATAGCACACAGCAAACAGACCAAACAAAAGATATGATGAAAGACGTATTTACTTGTACAGGGCTCCTTCCCCCCACCTCAACCTTTCTTTCCATTTCATATACACCCACACTGCACCGTTTGCATTGTGTTGTTAAATAACCAATAGCAACCCAGATGAAACAGTGGAAGGGTTTCTATGATGCTGTCAAGCACCAGACAGATGCTTGGCAGTGTCAATATGGCTCTTTACATTTGGGTTGTGCCAAGGTTTGAAATGAAAAATAAAATAGGAATAATAATAATACTTCGAGAGACAGAGAAAGATGGCAACGACTTAGTGCACGGACATGCAATAAATTTTTAAATCAATGGAGTATCGTCCTACCTGCTGGGTTTTACTTCAACAATTTGAACTATTATGGAAACAGATAAATAAAGCTTTGCTTTTTGCCTGCATACTGGATTGCAAGAATTTTAATAGAAAGGAAAATCAAATTCTGGGGGTGTAACAACTTTTAGGCCCTCTAGAATAGACTCATAGGTTTCTGCTGCAAAGACATGCCAAGTATGTCTAACATATGAAGTATGATGAACTTCCAAAATCTGTTTCAAAATAAAATGCCCTAGGTGCTGCAAAACTTTTCTGACTGAGGCTTCAGAAGACATAGAAATTTGCACATTTGGAGAAAATCAAATTTGGAAAGCTTTTCTGACTAAAATATTGCCGTTTACCCCTCAAAACCACAGCGCATAACATTCAGATACATTTAAGTGTCTATAACAACTGCTCATTTGTCCTCCTCAGATCATTAGATACAAAAACACTCCCGAAACCTTTCAGGTTTTGAAACTCATTTTCGTTTGTCTAGTTTGAATTTTTTCATTTCAGCTGCCAAACCGAGTCAGGGGAAAAGCTGTTTCCACCTGACCCAAAATGTTTTATTTAACCCGAATTGAAATGTTTTCATTTCTCTTTCAGATTAATCATCTTAAACATCTAAAAACAAAAAATATCATTTCCAATGAAACATTTTGTCTAAAAATGTTGACCGTTCCAAATTTTCTACTATTTTTGGCTAAAATTAACTTGTTGAACTGCTAAATGGTATCAGTCCTTAATTACCATTTAACAGGTTCTAGGGTTCCCCCCCCAACTCTCCCTTACTCTGTTTTGAGCGCTTTTTGAATATAGAAATATATAGAAATCACACACATATAGCATGTTTTCTCCTGAGGTAATGCAGAAACCAGAATACAATGAAACTGTATGAGAAGAAAAGATGATGAAAGGAGTTCTATCTTCCCAGTGCAGCTTATTTACAATGCAAGAGACGTACACATTTGTATAAAACTGGCAATGGTCAAACCACCTTAAAAATATCAACATTAAACAGATACCTAACTAATAAAAGTAAGCAACAGCTTCAAACTTAAGAGTGTTTTTACAAGGCTACTTCATTAGCTAAACAAGCAAGTGGGAGTTGCTGCAAATGTTGCTCCTTGCCATACTAGAGGCTTTCCCTTGCTTCTGGTAAACAGAAGACACAAGACAGCCTTGTGAATAGCTCATGGCACAGACTGAGATCTAAAGCTAATCAGACAGGATGATAGGTCATCTTAATCAACTTCAAAAAGCCAATCCACATGCTCGTCCCAGCTCCTCGCCTCTCCTTCCCTGATTGCTCTCGCGCTCAGTTGGCTGTATTTTCCCCTTCCCCCTCCACTTACTTCCCGCAAATTGTGCTGTTAAGAAAGAACACGGGGAGCCCTTCAGGTCTCAGCATCCTGGGCGCAGGTGGTGGGGAAAACTTTGAAGTGAGCTCTCCACTAACTCTAGAGCTGGCCGTGCCTCCTCCATAAGCAGCTTTTATTAAAAAGAAGACCAAGTATCCACTAGAACAAAACCAAGCAGGCCTATTTAATTAGGGCAAATGCTTGATATCCACTTCTTCATGTTAAACCACACAGTCACACAAGCCTGGGAGGTCTGATTAATTTTAATATGCACGGTCGTGACAGGCGCCTCGGGGGTAAGAGAGAAGGGAAAAAAATACCACAAACCCCGCTAGCTCGACAAATAGGTTTCAGCTAAATGTTGTGTATGTTGCCCAGATTAAGATGTTACTATTCAGCAAGGGCTTGAACCTTTAATATGAGGTACAAGAGGCCTGAGAAACAGGTGGCTCGCTCTTCACTCTTGAATAAATGACATCCCCAAAAGCTGTGGCACATAAGCATACAGAAAGAGCTGGCACACTCCCTAATGTATATTTGTATACTACCAGTCCGGGTCAGAGGTTTCTCCAGCAGTGATCCAAGGACTGAAATGAAGCTCAGAAAGCTAATGGCTTTTCTGGGGGAGGGGGAAATTAAAAAAGAAAGAAAAAAAAAAGAGAGAGCGCAAAAAATTAAGGCAGACTGCAAAGTCATCTAGCTGGAATACATTGGGGGCAACCAGCACATCAAAATGATCCAGGGGTAAGAGTGGCAGCAAGTTTTGAAAATCCCTATTGAAATTTATCACAGCTATCGAAGAGTCTAGTTACATGGGGAATTAGGGACAGACAGGAGCCCAAATAATTATTTTGGTCTTGGTGAACTGCTTATATGCTGCACTGTAAAAGATGGGAAGTGAGAGATCAAGCGTTTTGCTTTGGCTGCTGCTTGTCCAATATTATGGAGTGAATGTACCCTGGAAGGAAATTTTAATTACAGAGATCCATCAGAGAAGACTTCCATTCTAAAACAGGGAGGGGGAGAGGGACTGCATCTTCTCTCCAAAAGCACAAGTTTCCTGAATCTCACTTGACCATAATGCTTTCTTCTATATTTAAGATGCTGTATCAGCACCTCAGATGCCTTTATCAAAAGAGAAAAGAAAAATCCAAAAGCTACAAACCTTTGAGGATGTAAGCAAGAGAGACTTGGAAGGGAATCTAAGCAAATTTTGAAAACATCCATTGAAATAAACCGTGACTATCGGGCTAAACTATTAGGAAGGAAAACACTTAAAAACTGAAGGAGACAAATGAATAAACTTCACTTTAAGCAAGTAAGAGCTGGCAGGGCTTCAAACTAGGCTACCTCTGGTCTAGAGTTAAAGCACTTGTTAATAAAAGTTTAAGCCACTGCAGCATTTAACAGTTCCTTCTCTTCACATAGGCCTATTTCATAAACTTCATCTTTTAAATTTTTTTTTTTTTTTTTTATCAGCAGTATATGAATGCACAATTCCATATGGCGGGGTCTTTGAAGGAAGTGCATGGAAGTTTGATGCTGGCTTGCTCTACAAGAAAAGACACATTTTCTCATGACAGACCGCATAGATGAACACGGAACCACAACACACTTGAAGCATCCTTCCACAGCAGCAGCAGTGTACGAACAAAGCTTAAAAGTACTCAACTGCAAAGTATCCTTGTTTGTCCTTCAGTAGAACAGCATTACAAAGCCTCTTCAACATGTACTTTGTCAAAGGGACAGTGAAAAACCAAATAAAAGAAATTCAAACCTCAACTAATTAGAGTATCCTTAGGCTTTTCCCGAATCTGTTCACTTTATTTCTTCCCATCTCATCAGTTGTGATTTAAAAACAAGAGTCTGCATTTCAAAGGACACCCTTCTTGTGCCCATTATTGGTCTGCTTTGGAATTTATGGCTTAAGAAGAGGGAGACCTCTTGATTTCTTTACAGGATATGTTGATTAGAAGTTTGATAATATTAGGAGATATTCTGGGATCTTATTTCAACTAGAGAGCCTGAATTCAATATGGTTCACTTTTATAGACTACAGAACTGCTTAAACAACAGCCATTTAAATTACTACAAGAACAGGTGTTGTGATTTACAATGTAAACTTAAACATCAAACACAAATAGCCTTTGGGGGATGTTCAGAAGACAAAAATCATGCCCGAGAGGCTTTTCTCATCCCTTTCTTTCTGACAAAGTAATTACTTACAGTATTGCAGCATACTCTAATACATGAGGCCCTAGTACTCACATTGCCTGTTAAAGCCCTGCGAACATATCTATTACCTGCTTACTAAACACTTGAGATTAATTGTTCCTGCTCAGAAGACCTAAGGACTAGTAGATCGAAATTCTGGAGTAGGAACAATATTAAACCCTAGTATATACGTAATTCTTGTGTGTGCATGTTTATATGTATTTATGTCTACATATATATATCTAATACACGCACTTTATATATATCTGTGTACATGTATTTATATAAAATTCAAAGTATTCATTTAAACGGCCAAAGCAAACTGAGTTGCAGAGGTTCTTATTAAAAAGAACGAGCCATGCAGATGGACGAGCGTACCCGCATGTGCACAAGCTCATATGCGCAGTCTCTGTGGTCAGGTAGATGCCCATATGGTCCCTTTTATCCAGAATTCCTACAGATTATGTACAATAACATAGATCTGGCCTCAGAAGATACAGTATTTAAGTTTTAAAGATAAACAGACAGACACATAACCTGTTACAAACATATACTACCAAAATGGAAAAAGAAGATTGATTCTTAATTCAAAGTTAGGAGATGTAAAAAGCTGGTGAGTACTCTGGCTTATTCTAAAAATAGGAGAGAATTTACTTGTTTGCCTATTTTTTTTCCAGAAGCCAAGCCATACATGTAGAGGAAAGGCTACACAGATTCAGAGATTTAATTTTCCACAAGCACAGGCCGTAAATTAAAATACAGCAATCCAATCCCATTAATAGTGCAAGAAAAAGCTAAGTGGCTGCTTTGGTCTTTGCTTTCATGAACTTGTGTCAAGCTCAGTGACTTCAAAGAGATTTCTATTTCATTTCTGCAAATGAAGAGAACAGACAGACAGAGAGTCTCTGCCATCCTCTGATGCCTTAAGAAAACAGAAGAAAAACATGCCTGTATCTCATTCGCCTAATGATTTTAGCTGCAAAAGGAATCCCATGGTCGGCAGACGACCCTCAGGGCAAGGGCTTGAGGTCTGTCACAGTATATAAGGCTTCTCCAAACCCACTCCATTATCTTCATTATTGTATACCAGGAATAAAAGGGGACTGACTCCTCTTCTGAAGTTCAAGTTAGAAAGGACAGAATGTTTCATGTAAAATAACATTGTGTGACTTCAGTAATAGGTTTATGCCTTTGGGGGCCTAATACTAAAGCTGCATATAAGGATTTTCTGCGGAATTTGAGAGAAGAAAAATGATCACTGTATTAGCAATGAGTAAAATTCCAGAAGTTTTAGATTCACTGAAACACTCTGTCTCTGTGTCAGCATGACTCATTGTCAGTCACATACTTTCATAGAGCAAGAGTAAAATGGCAAGTTTAGAAGGGAAAAAAAAAGAGCATGGAGCTTTAGAGGTAAGTATAAACCCCTATGGAAACCAAAACCATACACATATGCAAGGAGGAAAAGAGTGACAAGCTTTTGGAAAGTTCTCAGGAATGAGCAGGTAGCATGGCTTCCTACAGGGGACACTAACCAAAGGCATACATAGAACAAATCAACATGGAAACCATTTATATGGACAGTGATGCTTCCCTTGTCAGCACGTGTGGGTACATGTATGCGCTTACATATATGCACACATATATGTGTGCATTCGTGCACTCTGAGCAGTATGTTTCGTAACACTGTAAAAATCTTTGTCCTTTACTGACAAAATTTGCAAAGTATTAACTCTTACTTTCTAACAAACATAATTTAAGAAAACCATCTACCTTATATCAATAAGGTTTCTTAAAAACAGTCAGACCTGTTATCAATATTTTGGAATATCTCACTTGTCCTCAAAAACCATTTAAGAAAAGAGAAGTCCTTTCCCTGACTGATACAAAGTTTGGATCGAGACCTAAAGTTGTCTACCCAGCCCTTCTCTTTTTCCTGGTTTTGAAGAAACAGGTCATTTGAAAGAATGCTTCAAAAGCACATTTCCCACAGTAATTCAGAAGACAATTTCAAACAATAAAACCAGAGCAAACACAGCCCATTGTACAAGTTAAATAATATATAAACTTTTGAGTACATAGAGAAATAGGAACCTGGCTCATATCAGGTCTTCGAAAGATTCAGAGGAAATTGATCTAATTAAACCTCAGCTACTGGTGCAAATGTTTCCCTTTCTTCCCAAAGAGAAATAAAGTATTATATTATTGTTGTTGACATAATGCAGCAAAGCTTAACCAAGATTCTTGGTCTTCTCCTACAAAGCTCCACAAACTAGCAAGACTAAAAATTATTACTGAAATACACAGTGATCATGCATTATTGAACTGTTACCTACATGTACTACCAAAGATTCCCACTTGTAACTTATCTTATTCATGGGGAAATTAATTTGACCTGGATAGGCTGGAAGAGAGGGCTAACAAGAACCTTACAAAGTTCAACAAGGACAAGTGTAAGGTCTTGCACCCGGGAAAACATAATCCAGGAGTCCAGCACAGGCTGGGATCTACCTAGCTGGGGAGCAGCTCTGTGTAAAGGGACCTGGGGGTCCTGGTGGACAAGCAGCTCAATATGAGTGAACAGCGTCCTGCTGTGGCAAAGAAAGCCAACAGGATGCTGGGTTGCATCAACAAGGACATCACCAGCAGAGATAAAGAAGTCATTATCCCACTCTACTCAGCGCTTGTCAGGTCACACCTGGAATACTGTGTTCAGTTTTGGTCCCCGCTATGCAAAAATGATGTGGACAAGCTGGAGGGGGTCCAGAGAAGGGCCACAAAGATGATCAAAGGGCTGGGAAGCCTGCCTTATGAGGAAAGGCTGAGAGAACTGGGTTTGTTCAGCCTTGAGAAAAGAAAGCTTAGGGGAGACCTTATCACCATGTTCCAGTATTTAAAGGGTGGCTACAAAGAAGACGGAAACTCCCTTCTTACAAGGAGTCACATGGAGAAGACTACAGGTAATGGCTACAGGTTACTCCTGGGGAGATTTCGACTGGACACAAGAGGAAAATTTTTCGCAATGAGAACAATCAGCCTTTGGAATAGTCTCTCCAGGGAAGTGGTGGATTCCCCAACATTGGACACTTTTAAGATTTAGCTGGACAGGGTGCTGGGCCATCTCGTCTAGACTGTGCTTTTGCCAAGAAAGGTTGGATCAGATGATCCTTGAGGTCCCTTCCAACCTCATATCATAGAATCATAGAATAGAATAGTTTGGGTTGGAAGGGACCTCTGAAGGTCATCTAGTCCAACGCCCCTGCCATGGGCAGCGACATCTTCAACTAGATCAGGTTGCTCAGAGCCCCATCCAACCTGACCCTGAAGGTTTCCAGGGATGGGGCATCCACCACCTCTCTGGGCAACCTGTTCCAGTGTTTCACCACCCACAGCATAAAAAAATATATGCTAATTACATGACTAGCAACCAGTGATGACTGACAACTGTACCACTACATGAAGCAGACATGACAATAAGTAGATTTTCTGCTGGAGTTAAAACAGAGCAGACATTGTGCTTGCA
>NW_008825614.1:4370872-4374986 GCF_000699105.1 Pygoscelis adeliae
GATCTCTAAGAACAGTCTTGCCACCTGCACCCAGAAATATATATTTTTTAATTAGCCACTCTAAAAACAATCATGTTGGCTGAAGGGAAGGGGGAGGGAGACTTGTCAAAATGATGTATTTGTCCTTCACCACCTTTCAATGCTCTTACGCAAGTCTAATTTTCTTCCTAGCCAGCTCACCTCTCTGGCCTCCTTTTGTTTCATGTCCCATTTCCCATTCTCTTCTAACTTCTGAACTTTTGTTAGTTTGCTTTTAAGGAGAAAGGGGAAAAAAAAACCCTTTCCTATTCATTTTATCCTGGATGGGGAGTAAGCAGAGACATGAATATGGCACCCTCATAATGATTTAACGAGGGCTTAATGAAATTTTCATCACAACCTGCTGTTCATTTTAATGGCCTTTGAAAGACAATAGAACAATGGCTAGAGGGAAGAAAAGATTTTCTGTTGCATGCATTTGCAAAGCTCAACATTCGCTTGCTCCCCCTCCTCTCTCTCCCAATCTCTTCACAAAGCTGTAGATCTTTTGTTTGTACTGTATATTTTCATTTTAGTAGAGCTGAGATAATGCACAGGCTCTGTAACCATTCTCATGCCTATCTGTGGCCTTTCCTTAATGGAGTCTGTGCAGTTTGTACAAGCTCATACTCAGAGTATTTATACATTGCCCAGAACCCCCTGTTCTTTCCTTTCTCTTACGTAAAAGTCTGGTCTGCTTCCCCCCACCCCCACCCCATACCATACACAGGAAAGATCTTTTCCATTCAAAGGCACAAGGTAGGTCATAGCACTGACCATTAAGGCAACGTAACTGCAGAATGAAATGCTATGATTATACATAACATTCCAAAAAATGCTTAGACAAATAATTTGTTTCCCAGCAGACCCTTACTGTGTGCTCCAGTCCAGAAAAGAAGACTAATTTACAATCCTGTCATGCTCATGTATGTGACAGTGCGACTGTGTTTGCATCCGTATTTTCATTCCAGTATGCAGGTCGTCCTAAAATTTTCTTGTACGTGCTGTCAATTCATGCTTCAACACTGAGGTGGGCTCTGAGGGCCATGCTTTTAAACATTTGAAATAGATTTCTACAACAGGATAGGCGGGTGTAAATGAAAATGAAGTCTTATTACTGTGCATTAGGGAATAAGGCTCAGTATGTTCACACATCAACTGGCTCACAGTCCCCTGGAAATCTAGCTGTAAATATGCATGCTGGATACCTACGGAGAACATAGTGAGAACTTCACCTTCCAGTCAGGGGTTTAACTCTGTCCCAAATAGGCAGGAATTGAAAATCTTACTTAAAGGAAAGCTGTTCTGTGGCTTCTCAGAGGCGAGATGTTTGGTCTTAGTCTCAGCCCACAGAGCACAAGTGGCATTGTCACCGACTGGACAGACAGTCTCAAAAGAAACTGATTCTCCAGAGATGATACCTATATGCCAAGGTTGAAACTTGCTGGCCAGACATAATGCAGAGAAAGCCTGTACTGTAGCTGTTTGTATAGTACCTGCACTACAGATAAATAGAGGATGACACGATAGGACATGCTCCAGACAAAAGCTTTCATGAATTCCAAATTTAACTTCTTACCTTTCAAATAATGACATGCCTACTAAATAATTTCACCAAAAAATTGACACTGCTGATAACACTGCTTTTTGCTCTAGAAATGGGGGATGGGGGAGCAGTGGTGTAAATGACCCCCAGGCTTGTTAAAATTACAGTGTTCATTGTACCCATGTTGAAGAGGATTGCTGTGTCTATTGCAACTGTGACAAAAAGACCGTTATGTCAGACAAAGGCTCTCATTTGGGAAAAGCTAAAAATGTTAGCTGTAATAGGATATTGCTGAAATTTATCTCTAATGTAGACAAGAACTAGGAGCTCTTTATTTCGATTTTGCTCGCAAGAAAAAGCAAATGGAGCACAAAATGGGAAGATTAAAAAGTATACGTATCCAAAGAATCTGGAGAAAAGAAAAGAAAACAGAAAATTTTGGCCAGTTTCCCAGGCCTTACCTTCTGGCTCATTTTTGATGAGCTCTTCCATTTTTCTTTGCTTAAGGGTGTCTACAACATCCGCTAGGCTCCCTTTGCGCCTTTCAGGGGTTCCCAGGGCTGTGCTGGACAATGATTCTCCACTCTGACGCCCACCTTCTTCTGCCTTCAAGGGTGAGGTAGATGAGTTGTGCGGGGCAAATGAAGACATCACTTTATTGCCATCAACTTCCTGAAAGGGGAGAAAAATGAGATGAAACATTTCTTTTCTTAAAGAAGAAAAAAATAAAGATGGAAAGAAAGAGCAATCCTTTGTTCTTTGAGTTCATTGCTGTTTGTACTTCTGTTGAAACCTTTAAAAAGGCATGCAATGCTTCAAAAACACCCAGAACAAAGCCTATCCATAAAGCATAAACCAAGATTACAGGCTGAAGTGAACAAAGATCAGCTTGCAAGAGAGAAACATAAAATACAGTTTTTACCTAATTGAGAAGAAGTGTTGTACTCATAGGTTTCCTAATAACAATGGTATTGATTACCTTTAAATGTTTGTTCTTTTACAGCTTTCTTTCGAAAAAATCTTCAATTTTTATTTTAACAAGGACCATTAATTTCCTGACTTTATAAAGTACTTAATGCCGTGATGGCTAGTTGTTGTAAGAAATGAAATAGTAACCAAATATTAAATGCCCTTTGCCACATGACTTATCTTAACTAACAGTTCAAGTAGTTCTCCCATCTATAAGGGATGAAGCAATTGTTTCCTGTTTTCTAATTCTCTTTCTATTCTCCTCTTCCATCTCATACCTTCATTTCTTGTAGAGACAATATTTTTCACAAAGGTGGTCCTAATGACTTTCACTGGCGGCACAATGGCAAAACTCTGTGACTTCCTGGAACATACACACAATCCTTCTCAAGTGAGAGTCCATAGAGGTCTACTCATTAATTTTAATGGAAACCAAAACTGGTTCCAGCATCTTCAAAACTTGCCTTCATTAATGTCAGAGCCTTCTCCATGCCTCCTCCAACATAAAGCAATGTTCTCTGCATATATTCCTCTCCCCTTTTATACCCTACCCTTCTGTACACACCTCTGAAAGCCTCTTTTTCCTCTGCTAACATATGCCATCTATACCTTGCAAAACTTAGGTCAATGTCTCCGAACAAAGCTTGCTGCAGAGTACATATACTACATAATATAATGCTGCTAACATGAACAGTTTTTATTTTGATCAGATTCTCCAGAGTTTTTTTTCTTTTTCATTATCCTATTTCCTTACATTTTTGTATTCCAGATGTTTAATGGATATTATTTCTAAAAAAGTCACTGAACCATCTTGTGATCTGAGTTACAGATTTGGTTGAAAAATCTTAATAATTTTTAACTTGTTTTCATTTTATAGGGTATGAAAGCGACACATATACTGTTTTTAGTGATTTGTGTTATAATTTTATCTTTTTTTTCCTGAGTAATTTTTTGTGTCTCTGATTTAATAAACCCCAATATTTCAGAAAAAAAATGTGTCTTTTCATAAATAGAACATAAATTGCTAAAAGTGATCTCAACAGAATTTGAATAAAGCAACACGGAAGATACGAAGTAAAGAATGTATTAGTTTTCACAGACTACTTCGTTTTGGCAAAAAGATTACCTTTGGTTAAGAAAACTTTTAGTGCAAACAGTTTTGAGCAGCTTGAATGTGTTATACTAGTGAATAAATTCCCTAACAGAATCGGATTTAACTGAGATTACAATCTGGGCCATCATATGCCCCAAAAGCCAAACCCAGTGATGTTAATGAGAGACTTTCTACTGACGTCAATGAGCTTTTGACCAAGCCCTAAAAAATTTTCCGACTCTAGTCAACAGAAATGCTCCTTTTTTTTTTTCCTGCAACTCCCTCCATTTTTGTTCTGCGCTTGGAAAATTACTATTTGCTAACACTGGACTTAAAAAATGAGTTGGAGACAAATGTGATTTTTTTCACAAATACAGACCTGAATAAACTGTTTTTTAACACTAATCTAGACGAGCAAAATAGTTAACTTCATCATCAGTTCAGATTTTATCTGACATTCAAATGTATTATCACCAAGTGGTAATTTT
>NW_008825614.1:4374998-4419871 GCF_000699105.1 Pygoscelis adeliae
CAAGGTCAAAAGAGGAGATATCTTGAAAATTGCTTTCTTATTCACACTTTGAAGACAGATTAGCCAAATATCATCCTTGGTTACAGTTCTTAAATCCACCTAGACCATCAATTATGTATAGGAACAATATCATTCCTAATTTTACCAGGAACTAGTTTCTTGTTTTTATTCCAAAGTGGGCCCCAAAGACACTCACTTGTGTTTCTGTGTATGTCACACATTGGTCACAGACACAGAGTACTTGCAACAGCTGCCTAAACCTCAGGAATCATCATTGCTGCTTCCATGTACATTTTGGGTAGAGGCAAGTGTTTATATATATATAAATATATTCTGAGTATACAAGTTTGTTATAAGAGAAGAAGCATAAGAACACAAGATTGAATGATATGTAAGGTAATAACAAGGTGATTTTCAAAATCACAAATTGCTTGGCGTTCAAATGGAACCCACAACTATTTTCAAAACTACTACAATTTCCCTGCCCCTTTTTCTGGGGAAAGGAAGCGTGTGTGAGGGGGAGAGGACAAGAGAGTAGTTTGTGGGTAAAGCATCATGAAAGGACTCTGGATACTCAATTCTTTGTTCTTTTACATGTTCTGCGTAACCATGGAAAAAGTCACCTTTGTTTCTGCATTTCTGTTTCCTACCTGTTAAATAGGCACAAAAGAAGTAATTTCTTATATTGGAGAGGTCTTGGAATGATAAACTCATTAGTTACACAGAGACGCCCCGATACTACAATGTTGGCTGAAAGCATTTATATGGTACCACAGTTAAGAAGACCTCATAGCCAGACAAAAGGAAAGGGAAGTGTTCTATACCGATATTTTTTTTTTTAAGAGATGAATTATATATTAAAATATATATCTAAGTAATCATCCTCAAAACAAAATGTTTCCTTAGACTGCTCTTGTTATGTGTGCATGTATGCAGTGTTTGCATATCACATACATGGGCTATTTATACACTTGTGGGGTTTAAGATACACTCCACTTAATCAAAACACATATACAGTAGGGGAACAGCTGCAATCACATCTCAGTGGGCTAAATTACAGTACACCAGTGAATTATTCATTCAAAAAGATCTGTAGCAATCACACATTCATTGCGTGATTTGCAATCTAAGAGGAATCCTCTCCTTTCCATACCAGCGGATGAGCGCACACATCAGCTACTGCTGTTGATGAGAGTTCTACATACATCCCCTAGCACACCAGCTCGAGAATCTGCCTTCCGTATTTGTCCGTGATCTTTTTATTCTGTCATTCAGAACAGCAACCTGAAATGCTCAACTGTTATCTTGGCTTTCGCTTTACATCCCTCTGTTTTATTTTGCTCCTTCTTTTGTCATTACTGGGGAAAGTGAAAAAGAACTTTCAATGGTTCTGGATTTTTACTCTAACCATGTAAAAAGAAAGGATACTTCCACATAAAACCTACTCATGTCAATGGTTGTATAAAGCTAAAAACTTTTAGCAAAGAAACTCCTCTGATATTATGTACGAGAGTTTAACTATTCCCCTGAAAACACCCAGAGAAATCCTTAATGGCAAGAAAGATATGTCAGCAACAGTTTAAAACTAATCCCCTGAGAAGGAAGTTCCCTCCCAACGAGTGAGATTTAGCAGGTTCCTTTTTTGAAAGGACAAATTCACATGACTTTTTTTAGTTAACTGAGAGAAAAGCAACAACACTGAAGCAAGATATTAAAGAACTTAAATATCTACTACTGACATTTTAAAATGAAGTCCATCAAGCCACACGTAAGACCTATCTCTCAGTCACCAAAACAGTGGAAAAAGAGACACTCTTTTACCGGAGAACAGTCTCTCTCAGCTGCGTAACCATTTCACCTGTTCAAGTTTGATTACATTCCAGCCTCTGGCACTGTTAATCCTGGTAACAGTTTTATGCAGTTAGCAGCTGCTTCATGGATGGGGCTCTATTGTTCGTTTGCACTGCGAATTGCTCTGCTAATGTGTGCTGGCACAACATTTCATCGAACTCTGAGCTGGGATTGTACTCACCAACACCTGATGCTGCTGCTTCTTGCTTTTCCCACTTCGGAAAGGCAGACAAGGACCTACACAGATCCTCCTAGGCCCTTCTTTCCCCACAACAACAGCAACAAAAAAAGGACTGGCCCACGTTTTGCATCTTCTGCTTCTGTTCCAAGCTAGAATCCACAAGTAGACTTGTTCACTTACAAGAAAGTTGCCTCTATATTGCCAAACAGCTTTCTACCTATGGAGGAAATACCTCTTCCAAGGTTTAATGATAAAACAGGCTTCTGCCCTTTCAGGATGAGGTCAATAATCTTCCTTTGTTAATCTTGGGCAAGCTTTACTTAATCTAGCCCCCTTGTCACCTTTGTGATTGACAGGAAAAGTCATGTCACTGGACAATGGACTTATCCTTACTGAGCAATATCTTTTTTAAAGATTACACAATGTTACCCTTGCTCTCATAAAAAGCGCAAACATTTTGCTGTTAAAAGAAACTATTCATTCCAACTGTATCTTTCAAATTGTCTCTCTCCATTTCCAGGGTCCAACCGAGGCCTATTTCAGTTCTACAGAAGGACAGTGAAACACTTAATGAAAAGAAACAGGTTGTACTTGGTGAGATTTCCAAAACATCTCTTAGTGCTCTAAATAGATCTCGTCTTCTCCTTCCTCGTCTAAAGATGCACGTTATTCCTATCTGCAGTTAAACTCAGACAGAAAACTCTGTTTCTGTGACATTAAAATTTTGTCCCAAACCAACCAATAATCGAAGCAGAAGAAAACTCAGAACTAAGTCGAAACTGTTAATTACCACCATATGGTATGCAAGGAGGCTGCATCTGCAGCAAAATAAATTACTATGAGAATCAAGCTTCTGGCTTTCCAGCCAAAAACACCTGTAATAAAATACTTGTGTCTTTAAAACAAGCACTGATATTGTCTGATTTTAAGAAGCCTGTGATCCTAAAAGCAACCCAACAGGTTCTTTTTTCAAAGCTGGAATTTTGCCCATACTTTGCTCTTTTAGAATGTGTAAAGAATATACGAAAGCAAATTTTTTTCTCTACTTTCTACATTAGACATGTAGGCCTATCTATTTTATAGTCTCCATAGTGACCAGGAAGCTGGTAACAGTATGACATCAGAGATAATCAGAAAACAGAATACTTCACACTTCTGAAGACAAATGATTCTTAAGCAGTTTAGTACTGTTTGCTATTTATTTTACCTAATAAACTTTTAGGAAATGAATATCTATGTTTAAGACTCAACAGCATAGATACTTCAAGTGAAAATCTGAAAGCTATAAAAGCACTCCCAATGCTCACCAGAGATCCACCGGCAACTATGAGAAAAACCAAACTTGACATTTCCAGTATTTTTTAAGGTTTAAAAGAAACAAAACATGCACACAATATTCACAAAGCAAGAATGATCTTTTATTTTTTCTTAACCTTTCATTTACAATCTTTGTCTTAATTAATGTAATTAACTTACTTTAGGAGCATCAGTGCCATCAGCTTTCAATGGGAACTGTATCTTCAAATCACTTAAGTGATTTAGAAAATTCCTTCTACATTCTATGTCATAGGGGCTGTAGGGCAGATATTACCATAAACCTGTATGGTTTATGGTGGCTGTCAACCTGGCACCTTCAGGAAGATGAAATACATATTCCACAAGGCTTCCCAGTAGATATCGTTCTTTTTACACATTAGAATTTCTTTGCTTCTATCTTACATTTAAATAGGTTTCCTTCAAGGAGCAAAGCTGTTCATCAGTGGTGGAAAGGAATGATCCCAAGGAGATTTAAAGGAAACAGTGGAGGACACAGTGAGAGAAAGGGAGACTATGTAAAAGGGCACAGAGGTAAAGAAAAGTGGAAGAGGATAAATACACCATTAGGAAGTAAGAACTGACAAGAACACGTAATCCAAGGAGGGATAAAAGAGATGTCGAAGGGTGTCACATAAACAAACTTAGAAAGATGTATATCGACAGGCTATGGTTCTGCAAAACGACAGCTATTCTTACACAGATTTTTTTTCTAGGACTGTGGGTTTAATGATGACAAGGTACTGAAATGTAATGGAGAGTGAAGAAGTTGATGAATGGATCTGAAGAGTCAGCTAAAGAGGTCATCATGGCAGAGAATTAAGAATTTTACCTAAATTAGGTGAACTAAAGACAGTAAATAGAGATGCACGTTTTTTTGTTTTTCCTACGATCATGCTACAAGTCAAGCGAAATAGATTCAAGTCAAATTTTGTTTTGGCTTTGCTGAGATGATGTATTTAGGACTCCATGACCCATATTTTGGATGTATTACCAATTATCAGACTTGCAGAATCCTGATCATATCTAGCTGTCCCTCTAAAATGTTAATACTTTGCTTGGTACTGGAATTTTTTCTTTTTTTTTTTTGGGGGGGGGCAATCATTACTATCTCTTGTCCTTCAGGTTGTACTTATTTGACATCAAGTGCTGTATCCAATTAATGACCTCTTTTTGACAAAGCAGAAGATATACTGGCAGAGGTTTCAATGGGAAGAGTAACAGGTATTTCCAATGTTTGACATCCATGAACCTGGTTGAAAATTATCTGAAGCTCAAAAAGAAGACCATCTGCTCTATGAACTCTGCTACATAAGACACTTTCCCTTCTTCTACCTTTTTCCTCCATATGTAAAACTGAGACAATAATAAATATTTCCTGCAGCTTAGGGCATTTTATATAATTGATGTAAAAAGCCTAGAGATTATTGGACAAAAGCCTCACAGCGGTTGTATTTTCATTTTTATTGATGCAATAAATACTCAGCTCTTACATTACTCTGTGGTGCGCTACAGCCCAATCATCTGAAACCGGAAACGGGGAACTCTCCCATATATCAAGCGCCCTCCCCCCCGGCATCTGACAGTAACACTGAAGTGTACTTTGATTTTTTCCAAATACCATGATACTCAGACTGCTGCCATAACTGCATGAGCAAGAGAAAATTTCAAGCATTTCCAACGTTTGGAGATGAGTTGTAAGAAACTGTTTAGTTGCATTCACACGAAAGGAATATCTTACAATCCATTTTGCATCAATTTCTAACTTTATCCTCTGTGATTTACAGAACATAGGAGCAGATTTTTCAAGGATTTAAAGTATCTAAGGATATAAGGAGGTGCCTAGTGGGATTTTTGAAAATGCATAACAATATATGTTAATTTAAGTCCCACTGATTTCATTATAGGTCCCTGAAAATAAAGAGTTGGAACCAGCACAGTGCTTCTTCAACAGACCATTATCAGACTATCTACAGTACAGAGCACAATCTGATAACCCATGCTTTAAGACAAACATTTCTTCTCCTCTGGCTGTTCTGCATTCCAGCCCATCCCCAAACATACAGGACAAGTTTAGTATTTCTTACTGCTTATCCCACCATTTCTACGTGATTTATTACAAATCAAAGAATTATATGCAAACTGTGGATCTGATTGTAGTAAAAAATATATGAGAAAATGCTGTGGGTGAAATTTTAGAACCTTTTTATATTGGATGTCTAACAGGGTTTTTTAAAAATTTTCTTTTGTGCTACAGATTTTGGGTTTATTTTTAGCCCACTTCTTTGTCCCATTTCTTGCAATGAAGTGTTCCCCCATATATAAAAGTAAATTGCAAATCGTTCTACAGAATATAGATATTAAATATAGTAAAATAGTAACAACTACTTTGTATTGGTTAAATGTGGTTAGTGACATAATTCCTGACACCCATCCTCAGACCAGATCTCTCCTACTGCTTCTTTCTCCAGCAAAACCCATTTTAAGAATGTAATACAGGATTACAACTATTTGCTCTCAAAATACTTAACAAACAAATCTGGCATTTTGAGAACTCCTAATATGTTAGCTATAACCTGCAAAAACAAAGAACATGTTGTACTCTAACAGCCTTGTTATCTTCATGCTAGTAATCTTCGTGCTTAAAAATAATAAATAAAACTCTGCAAAAGCACTTTTAAGACTTTTATGATCTCTTCCCTGGGGGACTAAAGATCACCCTTAAGACCTTGCTAAACAAAAAATAAGACTACTTATCAAAACAGCTTGGTAGAGTCTTCAGCATACATTAAATCCTTCTAATAGTTTGGAAATCACGCAGTATAAAACGATTATCTTTGTAAAAATACAAGCATGCTAACCACATACAACAACTCTGGTATTGTGTTATAAAACTTATGTTAAGTGTCAAAAACAGTTTCATCACCAGCTTTCTTACTATGAAACAAACCCATTGTCTGTGCTAACTCCTTGACAGAACAGGAGAGGACCGTCTGAACAGAATTTAGTGATATAATAAAAGGAATGCCAAAGGCTAGCAATGGCTCCAGGGCTGTTCCCAGCTACCCAGCTTTCATATTACGATTCACCACAGTTTTCAGATGGGAAAGGGATGTAAGATCACCTCATCTGTTCTCTGGTAGCCTACAGAAAATCGTACCACGCAGACATACTTCACCTCATTCTTTGGGCGGCTGAGAGGGGAGCGGAGTAAAGAACTCTGCTCACAAGCCACATACGATTTGGTCAAAACTGCATCCTCTGTGTTGAGGACGATTTGGAGGATAACTTGTCTGGAGAGAACAACCCTCCAAACTGGGGAACAAAAAAAAAAGAGAAAATAACCTGCACCCATAAGGGCCTGTGCTCATGTTCGTACTTCTCCCAAGGCAGTGTGATTCTGCCAAGTGCCTAAAGCAGGTATGTAACAAAAGGGCGCACAGCCCCCTGCTGTGGTCCCAGTTGTTTCATTTAGACTAGTAAAATTTCTCAAACAGACAGTGGGGTTCCCCATCCCCCTATGAATATTCTACACAGTTAAAAAACCCTCATTGCTCTGAAACATTGCCTCATATTTGCTTCCTTTCAGCCTAGAACTCTTCTTAATACAGCTGCTTCTTCCAGTGCTCTGGACTATTCCTCTTCCATGTTAGAGCTTGTACCATCCACACCTTTTTGGACAGTTAGCATATATTTACTTCGTTATTACTGGCCCATATTTAGCCTTTCCTCTTTCAGTCTTCCCTCACAAATCAGCTCCTACAACTCTTTAATCATTTGTTGCTTGCATCTGAAATCCCTCCAATTTGCTGACTTCTCTAACGTGGCCAGAATTGAACACATTATTTCACATGCAATCTTAGCAAAGTTATGAGGAGAAGGACAATTACCTCCTTGTTACCGCCTTTTTTGCTGCCTTGCTGCATGACTAGCTCGTATCTAATTTGTTTTAACACACCTAAATCTTTTTCAGCATTACTGTTTTCCCCATTGTTACTCCCATTGATTATCTGTGTTTCGGATTACTTTATCCAGCTGTATCAGTTTATAATTTTACATTTGATTATTTCCTGCCATGCAGTCTCCTCTTGATTCCTTTGATATTACGGTTCTATTCTCCCTGGTGCACCACTGGCAACTTTAACGAGTGTATTGCAATTCACTTGTTCAAACTTCTATAACGATGTATTTATGTCTCCATATTTCTAAAATGTCACTACAGGCGCTCACTGTCCTATGAAACCTGTACCAAGAACGAGACAGCTTACAGCAGGCAAAGGACTACCATGACCATATTCCCTTCGGTCTGCGTTTTTTTCCAGCCACCTCAGAATAACGCAAGAGGTAGATGTTGCTACATAATTAGGAGGCTCTGAAGGCTCTGACAGGCCAGGGTAAGCAAGCAGGTACTATAATGAAGGACACCTGTGCAGAGTGTATTGCCCTAGGAATTTTTTCCTCATTTCTACTGAAGGAATTCCTCTGTCGATCTCTGCCATTGTGGCTTTTCAAATGAGGTACCCATCTTTTTCTGACATTCAGTGCATCTGCCTCTTTCTACTAGTTAAATAAAATCATACTGTACAACATCATTCTGCCCTCCCCTCAACAACTTAATGCATTACTATTTTTCTTTTTTTTTTTTTATAGTTACTTTACCTGGAATCTTCAAATGAGATGCACGAAACACCATATGAAGGAAGCGCCTTGCAATGCCTGCATACTTATAGATTGAATTCCATGCAACTTCCAATAATCAACTCTTTTGGAATTATTTGTTCTTTATACTTTTGAAGAACTTATCCCATACATTTAATATTAGGAATCTTGCACATATCCTACATGAGGGTAGGTGTGTGGCTAAATCCATGACACTTAAAATAATCCTGTTCTGCTTTATATATGTTGTATATTGTTCATGAGCCTTCTGATTTCACATCTGTGTATTTACTTTTACCGTGTATTTGTTCTCTTGCTTTTCAAAAGATTACAACTAGACTTACAGGATGATAACTGTCAAAATCATCTTTGCCTCCATAGAGATTAGTATCACTTTATTTCTTTTTCTGAAAGCAATCTTCTGGAAGTTCTCATTTTCTAGAAGGGCCAGAAAACATTACTTTATTAAAATTGAATAGCTACTTGAGAAATAGCCCCATTGTCTCCACTGGAGTTAACTGTAGCATAAGATACCACATTTAGAATACGAATTTTTCAAAATTAATTCTATTGGTTCAGAAATATGTTTCTCTCATTAATTTATTTTTGAAATGTGTATCATCTAGCACGTGGGACTCATGGATCTGCTTTTATCTAAGTTCTCTATTTTACCTTCTTTTTGTAGACTTCACCAATTACTTCCTGTCTACTATTTACTCTCGTACACTTCTTAAGTAATGGCTACACAAACAATTTATAGGATTTTTCCAAGCGGTAACTGTTTTCATCCTCTTTAAGAGTTATTAAAAGACTTATTTTCCCTCCAAAATTTATTTCACTTGCTCTTCTCTTTATGTCTTTTATAGCTTGATTTTCCTTCTATCAACGACTGTTCCACAATTTTAGTGAAATAGAGTTTGGAATTCTGGTATAAACCAAAGCAGTCTTCTCAACTTCGGAGGAAAGGCTGCACAGGAAATAATAATTAAAAAAAACCCATACATACATTCCATGTTTATCAACACAGAATAAATACATTCACAGAAAGTCAGTTCCACAGATGTTTACAGGGTAGGAATCAATCTTATTTGGATCTTATGCACTACAAACAGAGGATGGTGTTCGATCAGAGAATGCCAAATGTATCAGAATAATTAATAAAAATTAATATGACAAAAGTCAATCCACATAACACTGACACATAAATGTAGTATGTGTTAGAGCTACTCAAAAATTTGTTAATTAATCCCCACAAAATCCCTTTGTGATACTGCATATAGGGCAAATTAGGAAATGACATGAACTGATTTGCCAGGTTCTAAAGCAAGGCAATGGCAGAGCACATTCAGCATCCAAGGGTTCCCGAGAACCAATTCTCTGTTCACTCTTCTGGGTCTTAGTACACCTCAAATGGTAACATTATGTTCTGCTCAGGGGAGCAGCATGATGTCATTTTATCATTTAAGTCCCATTCTAAAGCTCATTCAAGCAGAGCTTAAACAAGATTTAAAATGCACATAGACCCCGCACACAGAAGCCAGTTTAGACTGTGGTTGAGTGATGCAAAAAACCCAATGGATTCTAATTTATGACAGATTCACAGTTGTTCTCACTCTACAGATCAGTTATTCTTTCTTCTGTTCCTTTGAACTGCAGTCAGTAGCATACATTGCCTACTATGAAGAGACCTTTGTGATAAGATGATATCAAGGGATGTTGTGACACTCCTGATTAAGAGTTACACAGTAAGCAAACTGTACAAAAATGCTCATTTTCCTCCCCTTTCTCATCACTTACCTAAATTATCCTGAGTAATACAAATGATCTTTATTAGCTTTAAGGCAGTTCATTCTCATTCTCTTATGCCTTTTTTTTTTTTTTTAAAGAAATCATATTCCTGTAGCTGATTAAGTCCATTATATATTTTCCTTAACAATTAATTTTGTGCACTGTTGTATGTCATGTTCACAAACAAACAAAAAACCTCAAAGAACATCTATTCTTCTACAGTCATAGGCAACTACCCACCATCAGCAGAGGATGAATAACTTCTGCTGTAATTAGCCTTTCTTCTCCAAGCTCCTCTTTGAATCACTGAGAATTCCCTGTAGTTTTCAGTCATCATGAAGTGATGCTGAAAAACCCACAGAATTGCCCCACCCAAATAAGAAAGACACAATTTTCTCCACTTTGGCTGGAAAGAATGTTCACCTACTTTGTGACGAGGAAGTATTGGTTGACTAATAGAGCATGGTTTTACAAAATCTGTCTTTTTCTGACCTTAAATCGATGAAGAGTGAGTCTCAGGATGTGATCCAGCCAGGTATCACTGTGCCTACCAGCACTTAGCTGATGCACAGAAGGTTTCTAACAAAAAGTTATCTGCAGTCCATTCATTATACTTAGCAACATCAAACAGGGAAAAATAATTAAAAAGCTCCTATTGAGCACCTAGAGACCTTGAGCACAGACAGGAGGTGAACACAAAGACAGGTATTTGGTTATAAGAGTCACACTTAATCTTTTTTTTTTATATATATATATATATAAATACACATTAAAAAAACTACAGTACATTTTGGAGGGTTTTCTTATTTTTCTTCCTTCTATTCTGAAATATGAGTGATAACACAGTATACATATTTAAACATACTCAAAAGACTTACATAAAATTTCTTGATTTAAGTTTTTTAATCTTCAGATGTACACATGTGTGGAGACTACATATTTGAAAAATAAATTGCCTGAATGAATTCAATTATGTGAAGTAAGACTGAAAATCACATGCAAATGATATTATAAACAGGAACTACGCTGAGAGCTTATTTGTATTGTACAAGGTACAAGCAGGCAAAAGCTAGTTTCTGACACATAAGGCTGGTCTGCCTGAAAGGCATCCAGTCTTCCTTACAGTATCTTTGACAGTACTGGAAGTGGCACTTACACATTTATATAAAGCTCTTCTCAATACATTTTGGTATTACATTTCTGTTATTCAAACATTACATAGTGTTTCACAACTCAAGGTTCAAAGAAACTTTTAAAAATAGAGGTCCGAAAGAAGATGTTACAATGACACCCTGCTGCAATGTCTGATATACCTGACCACTGACCGCTTTCTTAAGTGGTTTATGTAGTACATCATAGTCACGTTCATGGCTATTAATATTAGCAATAGTTATAGTATGACCGTTTTGTTTCTTTCATCAGTATCACATATTAATTGGGAAGCATGTTTGTGTCATTCATAGAAATGTATGGTACTTTCTTCCTTCCATCCATGGCTCATGTTAAAGAAAAAATAAAAAAACTGGAAGGAGCACATACATAGCCTGCCAGCTGCCCTGCCTTTCAACCCGGTTTTACACACCTTTATTGTGACATTAGTCTTCCTTGATTATTTAGGAATCAGATTCATAAAATAAGGAAGTCTTTACATTGTAGGTTCAAATTCACCTCAAGCCTATACAAATCAAGATACTGTTATCACACAAGGAGTTGGTAATGTGAAAAGATTAGATGAGATATACATCACAGGTACCCAAATCAGCCAAAACATCATCTTCAAAGAAGGAAACCTGGGATTAGGAAGGCCCATAGAACAGAACAGGGATGCACAGTTATATTTTCAGTGACTAAATGGAGAATTTCTGAGGACGGTCTAAACAACATCCTTTTGTAAACATTCTTCCATTAAGATACTAATTATGAGCCTGATTCTCCTGATTTCAGCATGTATTTATTCTCTAAAGAAGCTGGCCAGAATATTGAATGCTTAGCAAGAGTTTCAGAAGATCTCCATCAGCAAATTGCATTTACCTCCACAGGTTATTTTCAGTGACAATGGGATCACTTGTTCAGAAGACTAAACTGTTCTGGAAATCTCACTTCCAGAACACATTTTATTTTAAGCCTTTGTGTGCAAGTTTATTAATTTTCATTGCAGCTATTATTCACTTAAATAAAAAGTAGAACTTTGTTCCTTGGAAGTAACAGAATAAGTCTTAGTACCAGAGAGGTCAGCTTATGCACAGTGTACACTTAATATGACCAGAATTAGCTGTGAAAATTTCTCAGAAGAACTAGTAGTTTGCCTTAGGTTTTACTCTTTTGCTTAAGCAATGGTGAAAAGAAACGCTCTCTTACAATATCCAGTGAAGATACTATTGAAAATAAACTGGAAAATAGACAGCAACAAACATCTTTGGAAATTGCTAGCTGTTCTTGTGACTGCAAGGGTTGCATTAATTTTAGATTGGCACAGATTAGCTGAAGTTTACACGGAGGCATTTGTGTTCTGCTTCTGCAACAGGTGAACCTCCAACAATGTATGGGGATAAGCAGAACAGTGGCTTTAAAATGTCATCTTTATTCAACATATTCGCTTCCCATGTATTTTCTGAGTCATGTCTATCTGCTTGCTTTATTGACTAAATTTTTTTAACAGCCATTAGCACTAAAGAGTCAATACAGCTACAAAAGAGGGAACTGGACTCTGCTTTGCAGACATATCATCAACAAAATAGTCAGTTAAGTACCATTTGCAAAATGTTTATTACTAGGGATGACGTGAGGCAAAAAGGGGACAGCTTTATTTTCAAACCCCAGGTTAAGTTAGCATTATAGGCAATTAATAAAAATATCATATTTTTATGCAACTAAATTTGATCTCTAAAGCCACAGCAGGACAGAAAACATGGGACCCTTTAATGTCATTTTTACAGTCATTTATCTGACTATAACCACACTTTAAAGCGTTAAGGTCAGCTGGTCACGAAGCATGAGCTATGCTGCTGACTAGCATGCACCACATTTGACTTGAGAGTAAATAAGGGACTGACACTCCATTAACCTTCACAAGTACAATTATTTATCAAAACAGTTCAAAAGAGTACCCGACAGAGAACTGATAAATCTGGAAGCGAAAAATGAAACTGTAACAGAACAAGCTGATCCTTTGCCAGTGATGAAGAGCTATTTCCTACCACAATTCCTGGGGCAAGTCCTCCAGTCAGTTTTCTAACACAGCCGTCCATTTTAAAGGACTGTCCCTTAATTCACATTGGTTTTGACAAAATCTCAGAGCTTTTTTGTTCTTTTTTATTTCCATCTTCTTTCTTGGAAATAATATATGCTAATATCCTGTATTTATAGGCATCTTCAAACACTTTTCTCAGAAACACATGCAGAAAATTCAGAAGAGTTCTGACACGTTTTGTCATATCTACTATTTTGTTCTTTTACTTTCAGCACAAGGACCACGCCTGTTCACAATATTCCCATTTGGTGAGCTGACCGTCATCTTCCTACCACCATATAAATTTATTTGTTTTCTTACAGGACCTATGGTAGTTTATAACCATGTGGTCTTCAAATTTTGTTAATTCTGTAAGACTTCTATAATATCCTTATGTTGTGAAATTCTACCCGAATTCTATTCCTCACTGAAGCATGAGGTTGAGCTGTTCATCAGCAGCTGTCATCTGCCATCAATTACTTTTACTTTTTGACTGCAGTAGCACTCTGCACTTCCAAAAAAGGGGGAGTTTGCTCAAAATCTTCCACCAAAACGTGTCAGGAGGGAGACTGGAAAGAAACGGGCTTCACCACATGAAGATTCACTCATGATCAACTGGAAATTTCACCCATCATTGCATCTTGTCTTGCATACTGGTTTTCCTTTGGCAGTAAAGCACATGCCTTTATTCCACTGTACCCTAGACTGACCTCCAGCCTCTCTCAGATGCACAGATGGGAAGAAATCACTAAGCATTCACCAGTGAAGTTGTAGTTACCACAGCAGAACTCCAAAATCAGCAGTGGTGTGCAGCAAATTAACTATCTTCCTAGTCTTCACTATCCCTTTAAGATCAGTACTTATTTCACTGCTTTGTAAAAATGCATCAAGTTCCATGAGTACAAACAGCTATGATTTCCAGATGGCTCATACGTATACCTTCTTTCTGGTGGTCACAAGGCAAAATCTCAAAATGTAAAAACAGAGAGACAAGGGAGAAAGAATCGCTGTAAGGGGAATGTGGCTTTTCTCTCATCAAGCAGCCCAAAACACAGCAAAAAGAGAACTGTTGACAGATATCAAGGTCAATTTCTACTAAGTGTCTTCTAATAAAGTGGGAAGATTGACTTGATAACTCCTTTTAACAGAGGATTTATTAAATCCATAAAATACAGAAAAGCACAACCCTCATTATATCAGTTACCTTATTTCAGCTTGTACAAACAGTGGATTCCTTAAAGATCATAAAAGGAAATGGATTTTGATTTTAAATCTGTTGCACACTTTATCTTGTACATATGAAAATAATTATGTTCAGAGGACTGAGTACTTTTTGAACGTGACTTGGATAATTGATATCATGAGGTCTGATGTTTATTTTTTCCCACTGACTTCCAGATCAAATGTCTTAAATTAAAAGATTTCCACCCTGCCAACTCCTTGTCTTGGAAACTCACTCTAGGACCTGAGACTCAACATTTCTTCTTCCTCCTCCCTATAAGAAAAGATCCTGTAGTCAGACTTCACTGGCAATTCTTTTGATATGCAAGAGACCCTACAATCCATTTTGCTATTCCACAGCTATGCAGCCAGAGCTCTGCAAAGCTAAGCAGCCCCAAAACTTGTCTTCTGCCAGCGAACTAAGCAAAAGACAGTGGCACACAAAGCCTTCCTTCCATTAGAAAATTTAACCACAGTTAACTAGACAGACTAGTACCAGAGAGGATTTAACTGCAAGTTGATTGAACAAAACTGCTCAGCATCATTTATGAAACCGTGACTGAGCCACCCTGAGTCTGTTTTTACTCGGAATCACGAGTTTTTCAGGAGCATCTCAGACATACCTGCTGCAGACATCGTTGTCATTAATGGAAAATCATCTGTTGTTAAGCAGGAGACATAGCTGTTAAAATGTAAATGTTTCCACTACCACTAGTTTCCGGGAACCAAAATACAGTAAAAAAGTTTTTAGAAAAATATGGTGGAGACAAGAACTCCACATACCGAAAGACAAGTTTGAGAAGAGGGGATGTGATATCAGTCTTCAAATACAAAAATGTTTGCTGAAAAGAGGAACGACATTTCTCTTGCTGCAGTGGCTAGGACAAGAATTAATGAGCTAAAACTGAAACAGGAAAGATTTGAGTTACACATTAGGAGTAACTTTCTAATGGTAAAGACAGCAATACCCTGGGACAGACAGACTAGTATGTTGTAAGTCTCCTGCACTGAGTAACTTTAGGAAGTTAGACTATTATCTGAGAGAAATTACACTGGTACAGCTGATCCCTGGATTGAAGCTGGGACTGGCTCTCAATCCCTCTCAGCCCTACAATTCCATAAAGTCCAGGGCTCACATACATTGAGAAATACATGGGCTCATTCAGTAGGGGCTCTATAGATTCTGTAAGGGACTTACTCACTAAGCTGGATCAGGGTTTTTTTGGTTGTGTTTTGCTTTGGGTTTTTTTGTTGTTTTGGTTTTTGGTGTTTTTTTTTTCCCCCCAAATAAATCAATAGGCTTGGGCCATTTTCCAAAGACGTGATTTGGTAAGTTTCAAGCCAAACCTCTCAAGCTTTACTCATGAGATAAGTGCTAAACAATGAGCCAGATTCATCAAAGCTTTATAGACTTACTTAAAAGAAAAAGAAACTGACTCAGCCAACTCATTTCAAGCCAAATCAGGCAGTTGAAAATCTATTCCTGAGATTTGGAAAATGTGTCTTTTTTTAAATTATTTTAAAAATATGTTTCAAGAGTCCCTCTTTTTCAGGGGCCTCAGGCAACTCTGTCAAGAATCTGTTTTTTTCCAGTCTGATTAGGAGCAGTGTATTTCTCATGTCTATAGGAAATAGTTAAAGTATGTGTTTGTATATATATACACCTACATATTTTTACATATATACTTACATATATAAATAACATAAGGATTCAAGAGTTTTCTATCAAAGGTTTGATAATTAAAGAAGTGGGTCTGCTTTTCAAAAAGATTAATAACGAATTTGCTTCTTTACTAAAAGGAAAAAAAATCAATGGTAGCGCTGGACACCAATGTACTCTATTAATGCACAAAGCTAAAACCCTGCTCTCAGGCAGGTTTATGAGCCCTAGCACATAAAATCCACAATACTTCTTAGTACTGCCCCTTAGAGTACTTCCTAGGGGGAGGTTAATTCCCATGTTTCTTCAGCTCTTGGTATCTCTACCAAGAAGGATAACACCTGGGCCAAGCGAGCTAGTTTTTGTGTACACCCTACAAAAATCCTACTGGAATCACCAGTGTTTCAAACAAAGAATCAAATAATTATTACTAGGAGAGAGGACATAGGCCTGGTGTTATCTAACCAGGATGGGCCACGGTGTCATGTGTGAATGGGGGGAAGCACATACTGCCTAGCTCTGCGCAGTAATGCAGTTTCTAGCATCCCACATCTGACTGTTGAGCTGGAGAAAACCTGGGCTGAAAATGCTGTGCTGGGAAAAGTGCTGTGCTGGGAACATATCGATTTCTACGCAGAAGCAGAGAAGAGGCCTCCATACTCCTCTTCCCATACATCTTGTAAATTCACTAGTAAATTCAATTTCATCTGCTGAAAGTTGTTGGTACTATAGTGATGGGCACAGACTTAGCCCTGCAGACCATTAGGTGGCTGCCCCTCTAGCCCAATATCAAGCATTTACTCTAAATGTATATGTCAAAGCAATGAGAAAATGTTCAAAACCTTGCCGTGCTTTCTTTTTCTGTTTTGTTCTTTTCAAGGAAACTACTTCTTCCAAGAACATGGAAAGACCATGTGACTTTGAACTGGAAAACCTGAAAGATCAGTGAGCCTACCTGCTAATGAGCAACTTGCTATTGAAATGAGCTCATTAGCTTTCATTTTTGCTGGCTGCTGATCGATTCATGAGCCACTTATGCAGCCTCTGTAAGCTGTACATAAATTATCAAATGCATTGATTTCTAAAAATAATAAATCAGGAAGTCAGTCCTTTCTGTATCTGTAGTGTAAGTGCTTAGCTCAATGGCCTTCAAAATTCATCCAAAGAAAACAATAACAACATCGGTGTTCACAGATACTTTGCATCTCAAATGGCAAATATTCTACTGCAAAAATAAGCTTTGCTGGCATCTCAGAGAAATGAATAAAAGCTTGCTTCTGAAAACATTACATACAAAATGTACAATACAAAATGCACAGAATTTTGCATGAATCTGCGTAGGTGGCAGCTCAAGAAATTCACAGTAAGGAACAATTGTCTACAGCAAGGAAAAATCCAAGATGATGTTAAAGTCCTTTTCCATCTCAGATCATTAAATTTCCATAACCTTTTTCATATGACTGAAGTAGTGAAAGTCCTATGGCATCTCAGAGTCACTGCTGAGTTTGACATAAAAGCATTTTCTCTTGTCAACTGATAACCTCAACAACGTAGGAACAGAACCTGCTAAAGACTAAAAGATTCAGCAAAGGAAGAGGTAGGGAAGGACTCCACCCAAACATGCAGCCATAATGTTACCATTTTCAGCACATATGGCTATCTCCAATGCTAGGCTGGGCAACCTGACTTCATGCGGCCTCCCAACTGCTTATAAAAAATTATAGCAAAAATTAGTCCTTTGGACATGTATGCTTGCAAATTTCAAAGCACTTCATAACACTGATTTGCAATAATTTGCCTAAGGTCATGTGGGCCTTGATCCAAAGCCTATTAAAGACAAAGCAGTCTTTATATTGACTTCAAAGAGCTTTGGATTGAACCCACAATGAATCACTGCATAGTAAACAGAAAAATCAGGAACAGAAAACCTCGTCTAAGCAAGAGATGTCATTCTCTCCTTCATTGCCTCAGTTTACTGAAAAAGATGGGAACGCAAGATTTATTTTTCCCGTTCTTCTATATCACACTGACAGCCTAATGAAAAGGCTATGGTCCTTATCCCGCTTAGCTATATTTCTAGGATCATTATTTAATTCTAAAAATCCTCTGACACAGTCTAACACAAGAGTCCAACTACACTTCAGTGGTATCTTCAAGACCTTGACCCTCAGCAATACCAGCATGAGAGCAGCTCACCGGGGTGCCACTGGAGAGAGCTACGTCAATGTATGCCAGCTGAGGATGGTGCCAGAAGAGCTGGACGGCACACTTGCTCCTGAGTAACAGTAAGCTTAGGACTAAATGCAGTAACAATAAGGAGTTAAAATGTGCAGACCAGAGAACATTGCTTAATCCCAGTTTACTGAAAGGACATGTCATTTTTAGAAAGTTGTCCAAACAACTGTCTTAATATTCTACACCAAAGTGGCTATTAATCAAACAACAAAGGCCCAATTAACACATAGCTGTTGTCACCTTGATGTTAAAAGCCTCTCCCCTCCCCCTTCTTTCTTTCTTTTTGTCTTTAATGTTACAACCTAACCCAAAAATGCCTCAGGGCCCTACAGGAAAAGACAGACAAGATAGAGAGAGGGAGGGAGGGAGGGAGGGGGAGAGGGAGAGGGAGAGAAAGTGGGGAGGGGAGAACGAGAGAGAGAAAGAAAGTCTTAAATACCATCTCTCCTCTAGGCAGCAATTTCCACAGATGAAGAGGTCACCACTGTTTAACAGTGTGCTGCCACGTTAATTTAGTATGACAAGATAAAGCAGTAATCTCTGCTCGAAGAGGCTGTAAACCGCCTGCTATCCAGGGACATGCTCGAGTCGATTTGCACTGTATATCACTTTATACAATTGCCGTGACAAAGCCCCCTGAGTTCCCTCATGTAAATCTCTCTCTCTCCCTCTCAACTTCCCTGCCAGTCAGACAGCATCGGATCTGCAGTAAGCTATGCAAACTTCATGTCTTACGCATGCCAATAGACTCCAAAGCCCGCCCCCCCCCGCCCCCCCCCAAGAGAAGATGTTTAGGACTTTGATAATCCATTGATCCCACTTCCATATCGGCTTTTTTTTTTCAATCTGTCGTGTTAAGTTGTCAGAGAGGGCGATTAAACCGATGTTTCATGTTCCAAGATTTGCGTTCCTGGGAATGATAGTTTTCAAAGCCTTTCTTGCTAGGTTCTGCTTAAAGATTATCCCTAAGAAAGCTGATGTGAATATTATTACTGGCATAAACCTGGTAATAAAACCATAAAGTGTTTTAGGTAAAGACATTTTAGAGATATTCAGGGTTATAAACATAAGAGTTTAAAGCTGGATAGAATTTGGAGTGCTTAAAAAAGAAAAAAAAAAAGGAAAAAAAAAGCGCCCTGTCAGGCTGTGGAGTTTTCTCAGCATGAAGCAAAACAACATATGTAAAAGGGAAAAGGGAACTCACATGTCTATGTAAAATAAATATAATTACAGAATCACAGAAGAGGGCAGAGGAGAACACTGACCTGTGTAGTTAGACAGGAACGAAGAGAAGACAGAGCATGTGTAGCAGTGGTCGTGATACTGCCTCAAATAAAATGCAGTGACAGCTATTTCGAGTGAACAGCTAAGAAAGCTGCCTATGTCTCCAGCAGCCTGCACAGCTGAAAACATGGTTTTCTTGTTGGGGAAATAGGGTGAATTTTTTGCAATATGTTGCAACTCTCATATGCCATACTGCATCTCTAGAACATGCAAGTTTTAAATTGTGTCTCCTCTCTATTTCACATTTAATTTGTGTCGTTTTCTTATGGCCTGCAGGCATGATACAAGTCACAGCACACAATATACCAAATACGATGCCAAAATGTGAAACTGCGCACATGTATATATACCCACTTTCTGGATTAAACATAGATGAGGACATAAATAGAATTAAAACAAGCACAGCAGACAGGTTTCTACAGAATAAGACTGGAACTAAACTACAGTTTCTTAACTAATATATTGCTAGGTCTATCTACTAAGCCTATGCACGGCATTTGGACTTGTCAGTACTGCTATAAAAATGACCAAGCAAGGATAAATCAAATCTTTCAGACACAACAGATTACATGCACTGTGTTCTCTTTAATGAATTAAATTTAATAATAAAATCTGACATTCGTTGCAGCTGATAGTAAGAATGATGAATGCTTTATTAAGCACATAAGTTTCTAATAGCAATTAGGAAGTGATTCCCTAAATTTAAAATGGGGAAAACCACTGGAATCAATGCCATTTTTCAGTATCGAGAGAATCTTCTCAAAATAGCCTTGTAAAGGCGTGTTGGATTGCTTCTGTTCTCCGATTCATGTTGCTAACCAACACATTTCAAACTGTACATGTAAGTGTAAAATTTATTATTTGAACTTAACATTGCTATCTGGATATATAACAAAAGGTTTACTTTTAGGAAATATTCAACTCTTAAAACCCCACTAAATACCATCAGTGCTGGTTAAAAAAAGAAGTCTGCTAGAATATTCACCCCCCCCCAAAAAAAAAAAAAAGATGAGATTGAACATGGTTACTTCTACAAAAATATGAGAGAATATTTATACAGGAATGTGTGTTATTGCTTTAACGCCACCGTGTACTGTGAATGGGACTACTCTCACCTAGTTTTAGCCCCAAATTAGACATCTAGTCTAAACTAGTCATCAAGTCTCCCTCTATAGTCAATAGACAAGCACTTTCAGAGGGCAATTCATCTTTCTTGTCTTAGATGCTTATTTTAAGATTGGAAAGGTTGTTCTAGGAGGATGGTTATCTTTTTCCATAAACTGTGAAGACAGCCCAGACACCTAACTTTTATGTGCCTAAATTTTGGTGAACTGAACCCCAATCTGACTGTATGGCATTCAAGAATCTCCGTGAGTTTGAAAGCACTAATAGACCATAGACCATCATGGATGAAGGACAAGTATAATTTCCATTGTACTAGCATATAAATTAAGGCACAGACAAGAGAAGTGAATCGCCAATGATAAATCAACAACTGGAAAGCTGGGAATACAGTCTAAATTCATCTAGTAAACTGAAAGCTTGCCATCTTTGTTAATATTTATGAAATTACAAGTATGGAGTCCAACAACTGTTTGTGGTATTTTACAGAGCAAAATAAAGATACAAGCCCTAAGTATAAAAGTAAGATTTCAGTCAAATTAGTTTACGCGCATGGAAAACTAGGGAATTCACTGTGGCCCTGTGTCAATATATTACCCAATATTCATGTTGACAGCTTCAAAACTGAAGCTATGGTCTCTGCTCAAAAGCTAAGTTTACACTGGCCACAAGCAAACAGGAAAAGTACATCATCTACCACAGACGTATTCTTTGCAGAATTGAATCACTCTATTTTCAATTCTGCTTGTAGATATATAAAATCCTGAACACCATTTTCCAATAGAATTTATCAAATTGGTTTAAAAAGAATTTATACAAGTCTTATACATTTAACTATCGTGAATGATCAATCTGTTCTCCCTCACACTCTATGTGCATTACTGTCTGTGTCAAGACAATAAAAATTTAAGAATAATTAAAAAAGAGTATTTGCAGATTTTATATTTATAAAAGTAAAGACTATACCATGGACTCACACTAACATCAGCCAGATGCAGGACACAAACTCAAGTGAGTTGAGTGTTCTGAGCTCTGACATGCAGAATGCTTTATACTCCCAACAGAGCTGAGCACTGTATAGCAAATACTTATTTACAAAAAAGCAAATTCTCTGGCCAGGCAATTACCTCTCTCTCAAGGCTTTTTTGGTTGAAGTTATCTAACTACAGATTTCTAAACTAAAGGGATCAACAGCTGAGCTTATCACCCTAAGCTCCAGTTGTAACCTATGAAGAAAAATAGGCAATTCTAGGGTGTGATTTCTCTGACCTACTTAGAAGCTATGTTAGGACAAACTGAATCACACTCTGCTATTTCCTTTTTACTTCCATTAACCATGAAGTTAAACCTGAAGTTACTAGCTTACCTCTAGACATACACTTCGTAAACATTTAGTCTGACCAGTCCTCGCCCTTGAAACCCCACCCCAAAAGTGACACTGTGATTGACATGACATTGCATTATGTGTTAGTGACCACGTTTATGCTAATTTCCTTCCTATATAAGAGAAAGCCAAAATGTTCTCTTGCTGTTCCAACAGACCCATAATCAACATAAATTTACTATTCAGACTGCTGTCATATACCATAAAAATCCCCATAGATATAACTGAAAATTCTACAAGAAACTAACTCTCTCCTACAGAGCCCTAAATCCACTAAGCTTTGCATTTCTATATGGTTGTTTTCTGGAGACCCACAGATCCTAGGCAGCTAGATGTTAACCTCAGCAAATGCTATTGCCTTTGAACACAGATGGATCCAAACCTGAGCAACTCTCCTGATTACAACTGCAGCAGTTTAAAATGAAAAGAATGAGAAAGAGAGAAGTTTCACTTACAGTTTCAGAGATGAAACACACACTTTAAATTCAATTTGAAAATCAACATAGAGGAGGGTCTGAAGCACAGATATTTGGTATTATTTCTGGCTAGCAATATTAATAAGCAATGCAAGCTTCCATTTCTGGCACGACCTGGTGTAGAGATACACATACAATCTACCGCAGTAATTCAGACTTGAGATGTCAGAAGGATTTTACCTTTTGCTATAATATTTCTTATTTTGTGTCATCAAACTCCAATCCTACAAAAAGCTATGTGCAGAAGAAGTTATAGTCAGTGACCTCTCCCTTCCCTCCCTCTTGCTACCATCAGCATTAGGTTCCAATCAACCAGATTATTTTGCAGGAACAGGGTCATAAGCTAAGCATTCTGGGGCAGGAATGTTTCTTTTTTCCATCTCTCTAAAAATAAATCATGCTCTGGGTACAATATAAATAAAGATAATAACAGTCTGATGTTAGATTTTATTGGTCTGTGTTTCGGACAGTCTATATAATTTGCCTGTTGCCTGTATGAACTACAAAAAGTTAATCTTTGTAGCCCTTTTTTTCCTTGGGGTGGATTCAGTTTTAAAAGCATAAAAAAAAAGGATGCTGAAGCAGACTATTTCCATGCATAATGACAGTCTTGTTTACACTGCTCTGGCAAAAATTATCCTTAGTTAAACTGAGCACAAACTCCACTCAGTTACGTCCATTGGTTTATCTAGTGATGCTAAATTCACAGGATTCATTGAGTCTACTTCTCCCTTGCAAAGAGCAGAAATGCCTTATCTGGTCACGCAACTGCACCTAAACTGGAAAACAAAACAAAGAACTTAACGGTATTAAAGAGAATTTGGAAATGAGGCTGGCCAAACTATTCAGGCAAGCTTGCCACCCCAGATATAAAGGACTCTTTTTACTTAAGAAAGTTTATTTCCTCCGCTTAATTGTCTTGAAACACTTTGGAACATTGGTTCATTCAGAAACATTGCAACACGTCAATCTTCTCCCTTAGGGAGGTTTCTGCACATGCCTTAGGAGTTAACCCACCTATGTTAGATGCCCATACTTAAGCAAACACATTGAAATCTATAGTCTGTTTTACCACAGGTCCTTCTCCAACCATGAATCTCCAGTGAAAATTAATAAACCCCTATATTACAGTAGAGAAGGTTGTGATATTTCACTGATACACTCAAGACAAGAGGAAGTAGTTAGCTCCATGAAAGAAAAAAAACATGACTGGATGACATGACACTTTAAATGCTAGCAACTGCCTGAAGCCACATTTTCATTACCACTCCAACCATCATTACTTTTGGTGAATCTGCAAAAGCACTAGCAGTGGCAAGAAAAATTAGAGAAAGAAAGCTGGCCTTGGCACAGCCTAATCTAACTTAAATTTGTATAACCTGAGAAAACGTACTTAAAGAGCCAAGGCAAAAAACATGACAGAGCATTTCACTCAGCCATTAAAAAGACAGAAAAGAAACGCTTCAAATTGTCCCTGCAATGGGTAACATCCTAGCTATGGACACAAACATCTGATAGTGAGAGAAGAGACTGTAAAACATGACTGTGAGTATTGAGTGTAGCAGAAGGTTCTGGCACTTCTAGGAGCCAGAGCTGCTAATCACAGATTCCTTGCAACCCTGAAATTCAAGAAACCATGACCAATACTTCACAATGCATTTCAGTTTTGGTATATCTCTACTGAAAGTAGAGCTGCATATCAAAAAACAACCATCCTCTAGTTTATTGACATTCTGTCCAAGCAAATAGCACAATACTTTCTCTTACTGTGCAATGTCTTCATATGAGCTATACTAAAAGGCTTTAGCATGGATTAAATAATAAAAATGACTAAGTTAAATATAACTACAAGCAAAGGAAGAAAATGGGCAAGGCAGAAAAAGGTTTTCTGCAGACAACTGCAAGCAGACAGAAAGTGATAGAGTAATATTGTTCTTATAAAGCTGGAAATAGAGAAAAAGGCTTTCTCACCTGCAGTGAAAAGAAAGGGAGAAAGCCACACCAGCTGCTCGGAGGAAGTAAGGTGGATATGAAAAGCGTATGCAGCAGACAGAAAGCACACGGGGAAAATGTTCTGGAAGTTCTAAAATGAATGGGCAACTACTGAAGCAAAAATTAGTCAAGATGGTGTGCAAAAGTAAAATTCTGCACTGCGTAGGGTGCAAAATATAATCAACTTAGATTCCCACGTGCCTTGCCTTGAGGCATGTGTCAGATAAGTACAGAAGTCTGGCATGCTGCTCTCTATTCTGATAGTAGTTACACTGCCAGCCCAAGGCCACAAACTTCTCAACAGTGCAGAAGCTTGGCCAAAGGAGATAACCCCATCAGTTGAAAGGGAAAGCATGAAAACTGAACTAGATTTCTGCTGCCTTCTCTTTCCAGAACCATGTTTCATTGGCAGCAGAACTTCTGCCTCACTACAATACCGTAAAGATTCACTATCAACAAAGAAAAGGCAGTGTTTTAGAATAAATTTGGGCAGAGTGCCACAGGTGATGGACCTTGACTGGAGAAACTATACAAAGTCCACAGCTACTGTTTGAGATCCCACAGGATGGAGAGATACCATACATCCTACCTAGGTTATGTCACAGTTGGGGATTGACTGCTGAAAGCAAAAGCCGTATCAAGACGTAGGAAGACTTAAATGTAGTCTGTTCACATTGTTGCTATAAACTAATCTTGCAGTCCTGCTGGGGCTTTCTTCATACCCTAGGTCTTCATCTTCATCAGTACTCCTAAAATTGGTAGCTTCAAAATTTTGTTCCAAATCTGTTGTATCTCCTACCTCCCTCTGGAAGACGTCATTGTCCTAGTCTTCTGGGTCCTGGCTGCAATGTACTGCTGCGGGCACGCTGCTACACTTCCAAGCCATGAAAGCTGCACATACCACTAGGCTGACCTGGCAGAGCTGACACCAATGCACTATTTGCAGTAAAAACATACAATCCTCAGCGAAATTACCTAGCAAATCTCAGTAAATGTGTGTAATCCCAAACCGAGCTACTTACTGAAGGCAGCCTGGATTGAGATACTAATTTGGAATGAAACAACTGTGTCCACTGTGGATGTCCTAGGGCAGATTACTTTGCTGAGAAAGATAACCAAGTTTTTTCCTTTTAAGGCTTACGTATTTTTTTTCATAGTGCACTTAATAGTTCTTTTCTCTTCATCGTAAGAGAGACCATCTGGTTCAAATATTCCTACCGACTGTGGGTTTTATGGTTTTACCTATCTTTTTTCCTGTGGAATTTTTCAGCTATTCACTTGAATTAGATTTTACTAGTATTTATGCAAGAAGCCTAAATGAAGGTATTTTCCAGTATGAAGTCAATGAATTGATTCCTAGGCATATAATCACTTGCAAACAATGGATACATACAGTTCCCAGCACTTCTATAAAACAAAGGTGTTTACTTTTCTGTTGATTATTTTCTGCTTAACTGCATTCAAATGAATCCATTAAAAACGTGACTGCTTCACAGTAAGATGATCTTCAGCAAAAACAAACAACTGCTGTTTCCACTTCTCTTCATGGCCTTTAAACACTACATCATCTGCACCCTGTATTTCAGGCAATTTATAGATGATAAGTCTGGTCTTGATTTGTTAATTTATTGTTTTAAATGTAGTTCTAACCTTCCTGCTTGGGAAAAAAAAAATGTTTTCCTACTTCATTACTTATTTATTGTCCCCTAACAACCTTTGGACCTTTCAGAGTCTGATCAAAACACCAACGGGTCACCTCAAACTTCAGCCAGTCTTTCTGCCCATTGACTTCAGCTGGAATGGTATACCCACTCCGGTTCTCCACAGCCACATGTAAGCAAAACTCACTGTATTAAGAGAGTGGTAGAACAAACCAAGGGAACTTCCATAAACTTGCATACTTCTCCTGAATTGCACTATGGCTGTGATCCCTGCCTCACCTGAAAACTTTGTTTGTTTACCTGCCCTGTATAGAACCTGCCCAACAAGCAGTTTGCAAGTAATTGTTAAATACCATAAGCATTACTTACATACATAGATGGGACAGGATTGGAGAGCCGGGAGAATACAGATCATGACAAGGAGGACAGGCAGGTTATAATAGCTTAAATGGAAGATATTTTGTCAGGCAGATACCAGAGGCATCAAAGTTTTTTCTGGCTCCATCGTGACTGGATCTCAGTAACTGTGTAGAGTTTTCTAGGGTCTGGACTAAATGATGCAGTAGGCAACTTCTACAGCTTTTGATGGGTCCTGTTTAAGTCTTCCTTTTTTGTTCACTTTCCTAATAGCCCGCAGAGTCATTCTCGGAAACGGTGCAAGTGTAAAGACTGAAAAGATCAAACTCTGATACAAGCCTGAAATCATATCTGTGGAAACTGCTTTCATGTGCTACTTTTGTGATAACATTTATAATTCAATGTTTGTAACAATGCAATTTCATCATCTTATAAATATCAATTTACCATTAAGAAAGGAAGGAAAGAACATCAAAAAAAGACAAATGCAAACTTACCACCGTTTCTGCTGTTTTAATTGAACTAGTCTTGTTCAGATAAGCCTGTCTATCTCTTACAAAAACAACAGTTTATAGTTTAAACTGTGAAATTGTGTGTGTGTGTGTGTGTGTGTGTGTTGTAATTATGGTGCCTGCTAACAATTTCATACTGCCACATTGCACATATGGCTTCCAAGCTAGCTTTATCTGAATCTTTGTGAATCTATTCTCCGTGCTATTAAACTGAGCACATTCCACATCGTTCAAAAGTAATTACACTTTTGTCTAGAGTGTAGGAGACTGCTCTCCCCAAACAATGAAATTCTCATTATTAGAGCTGGCACAATAACGGCACTGGTGTTCACAACACTGTGCATTGTACCATCACAATAACTTATCCTAAGCTTGATGCACAAAGGTACACTGGAAATTAAAATTTCTCTAAAATCACTGTGGGTTTTTTTTTTAATAGGCATTCTTTAGCTCAGTATAATTAGAGTCCTATTTGACTTTTTAAAAAGCTATATGCATTCAGATTTCCATTCTCTTTGCAACTTCTGAATAGTAGCTAAGTTCTCTAGCCACATGTTGTTCTGATCCAATACTATTCACGTGCTGATGACCCCAGACCGACTGGTGAAGTGCAGGTCAGGATGTATGTGGTAAGGGCATTCAAACGCAGCGTTAAACAACCTTTTATTTTGGACAAGTGGAGGAAAAGCATGAAGCAATGTGTCAGTAAGCTCTTTGACCAGTAGTACTGTTATTCTTAAAATGACCAAAATTTCTAAATGTTATTCCCAAGTTACAGAGGAATAACTTCATTCACCACAGAAATGCAACATTTTTTAGCGTGCAGCAATGAAGCTATTTAACAGTGCACTGTAATATTATCTATCAATTTAAAGCATTGCTGATAATGAATTCTAAATCTCACTGAAAGTGCAGGACAAATGTGGGCTAGCAGTGCAGTCACGCAGTTTGGAATAACTGGACAGTGGCAAAATTACACCTTACCAGTCTGATCTTTTGGTCAGAACTTAATTTTTTTTTAATCTCGTCCAGCATTTGATTGATATTCTACAGTTAAGAAGAACGGTCAAATTTGACCACAGTATACCATGCCCGTGGTATACTTCAATCAGTGCTTTTAGCCTTGACATCTCTTATTTTCAGAAATTAGCACACAGACACTGCTGGTGAGAACAGTAGTCTTGAAAGGTGGCAAAAGCAACAAGGTAAGGCAGACAAATAGAAATACATAAAACAAACCCTCATAACGTAGATGAGCTGACAACTATCTGTGCTATCCAAATACTGTAGACTTAACAGGTTTCTTCGAACGAGGTATTGACTGATACTGTAATCCTCAAGTGTTTCCCCGCTAAGCTTATGGCCTGCTACGAACATCCTAAGGGGACCCTCAGATATATTCTAGGTCAAATGATTTGTCTTGTATTTTCTTCTGAGCTTTTGGTTTAAGTCTGATAAATTATTGTTTCTTTTCTTATCAGTGGAAGAGCTTTCCTACTTACAATAAGTATCTAGTTTCTTCTATCAAGAGGAAGAGAGTTTGGGATAGAGTTACCCCTGACTTTCACAGAATGGTTGAGGTTGGAAGGGACCTCTGGAGGTCATCTGGTCCAATCTCCTGCTCAAGCAGGGCCACCTAGAGCCAGTTGCCCAGGATCGTGTCCGGACGGCTTTTGAATATCTCCAAGGATGGAGACTCCACAACCTCCCTGGGCAACCTGTTGCTGTGCTCAGTCACCCTCACAGTAAAAAGCGTTTCCTGATGTTCAGATGGAGCCTCCTGCTTTTCGGTTTGTGCCCATTGCACTAAACTTTCTCCAGCTGCAGTTCCAGCATCCTCAGAAATACCCTGGTCATTTCGATGGGAAGATGGGTTTTGCAGCTTTTTGCCAATTTTGGCTAGGTTTGAAGTTTTCTTTCTAGGGATTTTACCTTCCTTGTATAAAAATTTACCCAGCATTCCAAGCTGTGTCTCTAAGTTGGCAGTTGTTACAACTTGGTAAAGTGCAACAGGGTAAATTTTCAAAAGTCTAAATTGGGTAAACTGTTCAGTTATCACTCTGTTGCAATCAGCCCCTTTACCTTAAGGATCCTAGGATGTCCCAGCTGGCAGGACTTGTAAAAGGAAGCACAGCTGGAAGTAACCTATGAAACAGAGGATCAATTAGCAGCTAGAAAAGTGAGGCCAAGAAATTGATTCTCAAGGTTGAAATTGTTTTCCTAACTGTCCCTTCATGACCCAGTGCTGAGAGGCAGAATATGAGGAGACAGGGACAGCTGTGGTGAGAAGAATAATTCAGCTACGCAGCCTACCGATGAGACAAAGCTGTGTAATTCCATACCTTTTCCAGATCCCTTGGCTGTGGTTCTCTTCTGCTGAGGTTGTTCCCTAAGCCAAATGGGTGTTGTATATGTAAGCTAACACAGAAAGATCTCTCTGGATCTATACCATGTCCACGTAAGAATGCCTTCAGAGAAGAGTCTTAGCCAACAATCATGCACAAAACAGTATGGTTTAGAGGGGTGCAGCAGAGTGACACGCGACGATTTCAGACCGGCTGTATGTCTGATCCTGTCTTATTGGACATTGGAGAGATCTGTAAAGGTGTACCCTGCTAAGGACAGCATGTGGCTGCAAAACGAGAACTCCATAGTCACTTGCAGACTCAGTTAGTAGGTGTAGTAGTACAGCTGACAAGCTATTAAGAAGTGTGAAGCACACTGCTGGAGCTTTATCAATAAAACTGTATTGGACTGCACTGTGTGGTGGTGTATGCACATGTGCACACACCTGGATTTGCTTCCCACAGACTATAAAATAGCACAGAATGTCAATTCAAACAGTACAAAAATTACCTCTGTAATGCTACCAAAGTGAGTACTCTTTGGGAATGACTTTCATAACTGCTAATCACCCAAACTGAAGTAATCTAAAAGTTATCCCAAGCACTAGGTTCCTTCTTATAATTACATACCACAACAGCAGAGGGAGTGATTATGTGTATTTTACTCAGTTACACTGATCACTTCCTTCTTTCTGGAGACACATAGGCCACATCCTTTCTGACCTACCAGGATGATGTTTTTTACAAGGCACTCCTCATATTACGAAAATGACACATTCATACAAACTGGCAATTTTCTTAAATATGTATGAAGACAAAACCAGTCCCTACAACCTCCCAAACATGCTTCAGATAAGCCTACGGCATCTCACTACTACAGCAAAACTGTCTGAAACATGCAATAATTCAGTATCTTGTATTGTAAAGAGACAGAACACACTGTTTTGACATCACGTTAAATATAGCCTTCATAGCAGGAAGTCACACTAGATGATCAGCTAAACTTCTTGGTCTTAAAAACTATAAATGAATAAAGAAGTTAGGTAAAATCACTTAAAGAGCAGTTAAGTGTTTCAGTAAGGTGTAGTTAAAATACTCCTGCTGGGCTCCTTAGAAGACAATGAGTTTTTATTTCACTAGGGTCTGATTCTACACTACTGGTGTCATCACAAGTTTATCTATTGACTTAAATATTGTCAGGAATGACCCCTTATCTTCAATACACTCTCTTAAAATAAGCCAAAACACAGCAAAGCTCATACACCAGTTACATAACCTAACATCCCATTGGCTGGAACTGTATATTAATGAATTACATCTCCATAAAACATATGATAGAGGATGAGAAGTAAACAAGCTAGAAAAAGATAATGACATATCTGCCCATGAGTAATTTTTCCAAAGACGTTCTTTCTTCATTTAGAGTTGCAATAACAAAGTAAAACTAAATATTCCAAACCACTGTTTGAACTTAAGCATTAGACCAAAAAGGAAGAAAAACGGATTGGGATCAGTGAGTTATTTTGTCTAGGAGAGCAGCTTCAGTGAATATCTGGTGACTTGGTCCTATGAGAAATAATAATCTCTAAGGCTTTTTACTTAGGGCTTGTTACATATGCGTAATGAGCTGTAAGGGCTTAAATACCACTATGGAGCTGTTACAGGCTTTTATGAGAATACACTATCACCTATTTTGCAATGGCTTTTTAAAAGCCTTCAAATATGCAGGTCCATTCATTATCTTCACTTAAAGTGAAATTGTCACTGCCCTTGTCAAAGTGGGGGTCTAACAGAAAAGTTACAGTCAATTTGTAAACAGGCAAGAAGCTATGTAAGTGTGTTCACCATAGACAGCTTTGCTGAGGTGCCTAAGTCCTGGGTTTTCAATGCCTTTCCCTGCACCTTTCAACCTTTACAAAAATGTATCACGGTACTCTGCACGAGGGGCCCAAACGCGTCACGTTACAATAGTGACACTACAATACTAGTGAGGAACACCGCATTGCTTTTTGTTTGTTTGCTTTTAGATAAAGCCAGTTCTGGACTTCCAGTGGGCTGCTAAACGTTAATGAATTCAGTGCACAGTGTCATTTGTAAAGTGCACAAAAAGGTGGGAATTCACAAGTGAAAAAGTGGTAGGCTGACTTAATTCCATGAGCACAGCAAACTTTCTTGTAGGTATCTGTGGCATGTGAAATACACATCACACGTGAATTTTTAAAACCAGCAAAATCCAAAGTTGCTTTTTTTACCCTTTATACAGACTTTCATGCCTTACTATTGCATAAACTTGGCATTGGGGTGATATTTCAGACACCATGCCAAACATGACTCTCACTTACAGTGTTCCAAAACCATTTACTGTTTGCTGAACACATACACTTCAAATTCACATCACTGTAGCTAAAAATTTTTAGCACCCTAAATGCCAGCAGGCAAAGGTGAGGAAAAGTGGAGTTTGCACTGCAAGTGATTTAGCATTTGTAGAGGAGGGTGAAGGCAGTCCAGCTAGGTCAAAGCTTTCACATTATTGTAGCATGTTCTGTACGTGTAACTGTGCATTGTATACTCCATAAAGTACAGATCTGGATGCCAAACTACTGTAGAGGCAGAATTCAAAGAATGGATGTAAGCACAATAGACCATTAGCAAACCTACCATTGTGTTGTGCTGAGAAGTGGGAGTCCTATGGCCACAGTTCTCTTGCGTCAGCAGAGAAACTGGCTGAAATTCCTCAGAGTGAGGCTTGTTGGGAAAACTCACATGCAAGGGAAGGTGAAAGGCTGGGAGCCCGTCACTCTCCTCTTCTCCCACTTTCTGTCTGCTTGTCACCATGGCTACCTCTCCATCTGCTTCCCCATACGGAGAGGCTGGTCGCTTGGAAGACATCCTGGAAGGAACAAAAGAGGAGGAAATAATGAAACCTCCAAATAAATCCTTAATGCCGTCATTGTGTGGTTAGGGGCCATTGTAACAGAAATGCCTTTTTTGTGCTGGCAGAGAGCAGGAAACCATCCAAATACCACTGCAAAGCATACACAATTGGGAACAATGGCCAAGCAGGTAGCAACAGAACAGTGGCTTGTTTGTTGTGAGAATAATACACTAATATAGCGCTCTCTTGTATTCTGGCTTCTTAAACATGAAAATTCACCTAAGAAGACTGTAAAATGAAATGCAATTCCTTTACAAAAATACCCATCTGGTTTTGCATTTGCAAGAGACTGTAAGAAGATAGAATGTCTCCCGATACAAGCTATTGTCAGCTTAGCTTTTAAGGAATAATCATCTGCATGTATTTAACCGTAACTGATAAAAAAATAAAGTAAAATAAAACAAAATAAAATAAACTTGCTAGCAAGCCAAAATGTCTGTGTTTATTAAACTTCACCCACGTGAACAACAGAGTGTTATAGTCATGTTGCAAGAATCTTTTCAGGTTCGCAGATCTGGGATAGTTAAGCAGTTAAACATTTAGACATTAATAATCTAAACTTTTTGACAACACAAATTCAGGGTTGTACTAAGTGAACGAAGATTTGCTATCAAGATACCCTATACTTCCTTCCTATAGCCAGATCAGGAAAAAATACATATAAATGTAATTTACATCTATATAAGAAAGGGTACACAAGCAAGACACAGTACACGTTGTAAAAATCACACACAAATCTTGACTTAAAATTCAGACCCACATTCCAAAATTTTTGAGACTGTCTGATACCACTGTTCTGGTAGCACGCGTATATCTTCAACTTTTAGAAGGACTGAAAGAATCCTTATGTCATTGGAAAATCCAGTTTTCATCCAAACCAGGCACTACTGAAAATCATACAGGACAGTCTGAACCCAGAACATTTTTTTAGCTTGGTCTTCCAAACAGAGGGGTCCAGTGAAGTATTAAAATGCAGACGACTTCTGGGATTAATTACAGCAACATTGTTCATGAAAATCAGGGTACGTGCATAGATGGCATAATGGGCCACTGTGCTAAGCAGGGGCACCTGTAATAAGGAGTGGAATGAGAAATAAGAAATCCTATAGGCATAATCAAAAGAAGAAAAGAAAGAAAAAGAGAGAAATATTTCACAGAAAATAAGACGTTATGAACAAGGAAACTGAAGACTACTGTATGTAAAAGTTGAAAAGATGGGTTGAAGTAATACTGCTCCTCCTCAAAAATCTAGTATTTATGATTCTAATTACCCCATTTTGATTTTCCACTTCACAGTTAAAGGACTGCATTTCAAAAGCCCAGCAGCCTCTTGAACCATGTGTGGGGCTGCTGTGAGGTGGAGCATGTCCATACGATTTGGCATATTGAGCACGAAATGGTTCTTAGCAGCAGTCAACTGGGTCTGAAAACAAACAGTGACTTTAAACAGCCCTTTGTTAGGACTTACTTTGTTTCTAATGATCTCATTTCGAGCTTTGCCTCCTGAGCCAAGTTAGATTATATTTAAAAAAAAAAAAAACCACCACCAAAAAACCACAACAAAAAAACTCTCAGACAAAAAAAACCCTACCAGAACCTATACTCAGCTGCACATCGTCTGTTCTGAACACCACCTATTGCCTGTACACAGAGAAGCAATCTGTATTTTCTATTAATGTTTGACTTAGTCCAACAGACTAACACTTTATACATCCTACCTGAATTCTGTCTTCTAGGCTTTCCCACCTACGTGTCTGCAGCGAAGCATATGTATAAAGACAGAGATCACCAGATAGACTCTTACTGGCAGTTTTCTACTAGCCCACAGAATTCAGCATTTTACAGCTATGTTTGACATGACAGATCCCAAGCTTTTCTTCTGCAGAAACCATGCAACTCCTTCCTGAAGTTAATGTGAATTATTCATATTCTGCACTGCACCGCACCAAGATACACATTTGCTATTGATTCCGAGTATAACATTTTGGTTACTCATTTCAACGCTGCCTTAATAGAAGCTTGGGTTTTTACAAAATCTCTCTTTCTGAAAATCAGCACTAAGCGGTTGTCTCAATTTTGGCAAACAAAAAGGGAGGGACACAAAATCATTAGTCAATTATTCCACAGTAATGTTCTATACGTTAGGACATGCATATTTGATAAGATGACTGAAAATATTGTAAACCATCTACAAAACTCCACTACAATTCACTTTGACAATACAATATAGAGAGAGGATGCCTTGCTTTGCGTTGAAGATTTGTGTTATATACTATATACCCAAGTTGTGTTCAAAACTCCTACTGCTGTTAACCTAGAATAACCCAGATTCTGCCACATTGCTTCGCAAGGAGAGTTTGACTATCATGTTGAAGTAAAGCTCTTCTGCTAACTTTGTAAGTGAATATACGGTTTCCTCTACTGTGTTCAGTTAGCGTGCTGCAGATCATCATCGCCTTCTGCTTGTCACTGTTCCCAACAGGGATGATACCATTTGCTGCAGGGAATTTATAAAAACGGGCAAGGAAGGCAATAGAGGTGACCACCTCCATGCACTAGCAATAGCAGAGATTATTATGGTTTTGATCTAAAATGAAAACCTATGGGTTGGACTGTAGGCCAACCTACAGTGCTACTAGAGAGGGAAGAAGGAACTTTTTCCTTCCTCACACAGCTCTTAAAGCATCCAGTTTAAATTACAAGCCATGTGCTCATCATAATGCTAGAAGGCTACGAAATTGCTAAAATAGCTAAGGTGGCGAAGTTACGGATCTAAACTGCATTAGTCTTCCAAGTGACTAGGACACACAAAGAAGCAGATGCACAACCCTAGGTAAAGGTCACACAGCTCAGACAATGACTGCAATTTGTTTTCAGGTAGCTCTGTCCATAGCCAACACGAATTAGGCATAATCTGGCCTTTCAGAAATCTCGTCATCCCCTTTAGCATCAAACACAAACATTACAGTTTCACAGAAATTACTTACTCCTTATGAACATCTGGGAAATTTCCACAAGACAATGCAAGATTTAAATAAATAAATAAATCCATATCTACTTTTGGAAATGTCTTCCAAAAGGACAGTAACTATCAAAGCCTATAGCAGCAAAGGATCAAATCACTGATAGGTTCACGAGCAGAAAACAACATGATACAAGGTAAATTCATTCACAGATGGCCTTTCATTATTTCTACAGCTTTACTGGTCCCTTTTCTGAATTTGTAATGCTCCCACACCCCATATCCTTGAATTCTCTTCTTTTCATACATCTTCATTTTCCTACTGAGCTAATACTAGGTCTTAAGAGATTCCGTATCTGAGATGCAAGTAGTGTTCTCATTATAAACAATAAGTACAGGGAAACAGCTAAATTCTGAGTAACAACGTTACCTGAAACTGAGCTCTTTTAAGCAGGTCTAGGTCTAATGAAGGACTGGAATTATCCCATCTTAACAAAGGACTGCGAACATCCTGGATCTACCCTCAATGATAACATGTCAGTTTACAACTTGCATGACTTCAAGATATTTTCCTCAAACTAGTTTAAACTCAGAAGGGTTTTCAATTACACCCCTCTGAAAGAAGGTTTACAATGAGGGAGGAACCATCAATTTCCTGAAACATCAACTTATGGATAGGATTAAAAAAACCCCAACAAAACCTCAAGATGTAACTCTCAGAAAAGTAGCAATACCATGGACCAGATTCTGAATCTAAAAGGGTGTCTCTGCAGGTGAAATCTGTTGCAACTTAAGACTTGCAAGAACAGTTGCATTTTGAACTGTCATTAATCATTTCTACTGAATATAAATAGCTAAATAGTAATTTTTTAGACAACCTAAATCTGCAAAGTTCAGACACAGTAGGACACAGGCAGTACTCAGCCCACTGTAGAGACACATTGGAGTTATGAAATGTATCCCCATACTTGATTTTTATCAGTGGTTATGATGGAACTGAAGATTTAGTTCTGGTGATGAATTCAAATTCAACCCGATTTCTTGTAAAAGGACTCTTTTTTCTGTTTTTGGAGAGGCTTCTTAATATGCAGAAATTGCAGTAAAAACATGCCTTTTGTTAAATTTTCATTAAGTAAATGCTTTTCCCGGTAGCAAGAATGTTTTTTTCAGGGAAGTAAAATCTCACTTTTGTAACTCACTCTTATCCCACAAATATTTGATGTGATTCATCTTACAATAGCTTCTCCATGTATTTCTTTACTCCCCTTCAATTTACAACAGACTCTTTGAAGGCTTAAACTCATACCCTGTGTCTATTGATCTCAGCGTTTTTGGACTGACTTCAGCATGGCTGGATTTTCCCACTGGAGAGAGTAAGAGCTACACTGCGTCCACATGAATTGTTTTCTCATGCCATCTACAAGTATTGGTTCCACCCAAATAATTTCAGGCTACAAAATAACATTATTTTGTTTGGATTTTTTTCTCCTTGAGTTCGGTGCCTCACAAAAGTGATCATTCCACAGTTCTGGGTTTTGTTTTTTATTATTATTATTATTATGATTATTTTTAACAGAACTTAAGTGTTCCCCACTACATTTCCATTTGTTCATGGCTTTTGATTCATTTGATACGTGATTGTATACCCAAAATAAATCTGAAATGGTATGCAGTATTCAAGGAGATAGTGCCCTCTAGCACACAACCAGCATCCATCCCAATTTGATTGTTCATGCCATAAAATTTCATAAATTTTATGTCATAAAACTCTAATCTTGTTACATTAAACAAAATACCTCAGAAACATTTCAGATACCCACAAAAGCTTTTGGAGAAATGGCTTATCCGTGTCTTCAAAAGTGACAAACACAGATGCGTCAGGAGAAAAAGATATGAGGCCATAAATCTTAACTAGTTGGGAGTTAATTAAGGGATTCATCAATCATTACATAGCTCACCCCATACATACACAAGCAAAATCCCATCAGCTGCCACAACCTACAGCAATCTACAGGTTAAAAACTCCCAAAGTCCCTCTGTTCTGACTATTTATAAATGACTTTGTATAATCTAGCATTAAGACCTGTAATTATAAAACAGCATTAAAACAGGCCTGCATAGTTATGGATAATTATAGTTGGTACACTTTTTAAAGAAATAAAAAGCTTTTCCATTCAAACACAGGCTTTGCCTTTTTGACAGCTCCAAGTCCACAGGATGTAGAGAGATGATTTAAACTGTATGTCAAAATTTTGACTGTGCAAGACTTTCTTTTTTTCCCTTATCAAGAGAGGCATTGTTGTTTTCTCACCATAACTAGGCGTGACAGCGCCTGACTGGAGTCGCATAGCCAGTTTCTGAATCGGCATGAAAACGTTCACCTCTTGAGTTTCTCTGGCAGCTATAAACTAAGTCTTTCTCATGGGTAGAGCTTAAATCACTCGGCCCCATACATCGGAGACAGGCACAGAGCTGCATTCTGAAGAGATCCACAAGGACAAGACGAGCAGATCTGATCCTCCAGCAGCAGTGTGGAGAGTCATTCCAGCTACCAAGAGCATCAGGAATTTACTCGCTAACACAGCCTGATTCCAAACCAAATGCTATATGCTAGACTAGTCCCAGGAACTTCAATGGGACTCAGGCTGACTCTCTTCCTGATCTGCAGGGATATTTCCCTCTAATTAAAGTACGTGTTGGTAATCTGCAGACTCTGCTTTTCTACAGGAAATACTTATGATTACAGACAGCAGCAAGATTACATATATCTAATGTGTAAGCATACACACACGTATAGATGCACAAACACAAGCTTATCCAAAACATCAGCAATACATCTGCCTCATCTCTGATCATGTTTAGTACTAATAAAACAGTTCGTATTCCCAGGTTTATTGAGGCTATGATCTCTCTACAGACAGTCCAAGCAAAAGGTGCTAGTTAACACTAATGACTGTCTCCATTCCATTTTGGCCCCAAATTCATTCATTATTTATGTACACTGAATAACTAGTACCTTTAAAACAACAACTCTGTTCATTTTGACAGGATTACTTGTGTTACAAGGTATTACTCAACATGAGTAAGGGTGGCAGACTCCCACACTCTGTCCCACTGGGAACTGCAAGCCCGACTTGTTTCTACACATACCACTAAAAACAGACTTCACTTGGCAATATCTTTGAGTCATTTACAGCCTGGTTTGGAATTCTTTACTCGAGTAATTTTACAATTAAAAAAGAAAAAAGAAGCAAACATCTCTAATCTGCTAATCAATAAAAAACGTGCATGAAACGTGCTCTCATCTGTCACTCACACTGAGACGGAATGACTGTTAATTATTACTTTCTAATATCATATCAATCAGCCATCTTTTAAAATGCACATATGCTACAAATAAGTTGTGTTATTCGAAAAGGGTTCTGGTGAACAAGTCACTTTTGTTAATACAAACCAAGATCGCTCTGGCATAACTTGTGTAACATTTCTGTGCAGTTCTCTATTATTATAGCTGCCACAAGTAATCCTATGGTTAAGGACACCCAGTAATTTCCATTTCACCCAACTCACTTTCTCCCTTTTGCTTTCCAAATTTCCTCCCTGTATAGGGTGACTTTAGCAATTTTTTTTAGTCCACCAGTTTAGAAGATTCTGAATATAAAATGGGCAGGGAATATGCTATCCCCTCTCTATTTTAAAGTTTGCATTTTGAAGTACAGTATAGTAAAGTATCAGCAGCTTGGCTGATAAACCTGGTATTCCACATATCGTGGAAACTGTTTTTTGAATAAAGGTACTGTTCAAAATTCCAGTGGTAAATGGTTTCATTTTGACAAGTTTTGAAACTCTCAAATAAGACAGTTGTTACAATTGTTGTCTTTCAATAAAATGTTAACAAAAACCTTGTAAATTTTTTTTTCATAGAAAAATGAAAAAAAACCCACCTTTCTATAAACTCTGTGCTCTCAACTAAAAATTTATCATCTCCATGTTCTTGCATTTGCAAGGAATTTATGCATGAGAAACCACTGTAAAATCAAGTCTAGGAAAAATACATTGTGGAAAAAAGTTAATATTGAATGTTCCCAACGTGTGTTACGCAAAGATTTTCATTGACCTTTTGAAGCAGGTAACTGGGAAAGATTCTTTGTGCATGACTAAGTTGTTTCGTGAAATACTCTAGCCTGAAACAAACCAACCTTCAATCAAAACAGAATTTGTAAGGTGATGAAGGAACTCCTATCAAGATACTATATTCTATTACTGCAAAGAATATTACCCAATTCTTTTGTAGATCTCTTACAGGACTTTGCATTATTGTCCCTGTTTTGTACAGTAACTAGTAGGTGTCGAGCAGGAACATTTAGTGATTTACCCAAAGACACACATTCAAAATCAGCTTTAGCATGAGAATCCGCATCCTATTTTTGTTTGGTACCTTCCAACCTCGTAAGCCTTTTGTTTTTCACTAGTCTGTATGTCAACTAAAAGAGCCAAAAATCTAACACTATGTTTATAAACCAGAAACTACAGGATCAGATCTACTTCTGCTGAAAAGTATGTTTCTAAAAGATCAAACTTCAAAACTTGGATTTTTTGAGAACTTCTCAAAACGAGAAGAGGCGCGTAGTGAAAATGTGGTTATGGTACAGGCAACATACAACCATAATGGTGCAGTGTCAAAGACGATGAGCATCTATCAGCACAAACTCTGAAACAGCAGGATGCAGTCATTGTTGATGTTTCAAGTAAACTGAGCCTGATCACTGGCTTCTTTCATGCAAAAGACTCTGCTTGGATGATTTTGAATTAAATCCACAAGCTCATTTATTTTCCAGTGCATCCTCAAATTAACTCTGGCTTCCTTTCCCCCCACCCCCCAACCTTTCAGAAATGTACCTTCCTCCACTCTTCAGCTCCTCATACATCTTGCTTTTTTACTTTTTGTTATTATTATTATTATTTTACATATGTCCTCACGTCACAGAAGAAATGGCAGAGTTTTGGGTTTATTTTCATGTAAAGTTTTAGGAACTGCTCACTGCTCAAAGTACTATCGCAATCACTATGACATTAGGTAATCATCACTCTTCTGCCCGCTGAACTACAAAGAGGGATCTAGTCAAATAATTAGAGGTTTCAGGCCTTGAAATTTCACTGTACAAACTAATACTTGAAAATGACAGAAAAGAAGTCAGTCAGTCTCCAGACGCTGAGTGGGAGAGCTATACTGCATGCTACAAGGAAGCCATACATCACACACAGACGTGCATACCTAATTTCCATTGACATTGAGTGAAATGAAGGCAAGGAGTTGAAAAAGCTTTAAAATTATGACAATTATGAATGAATGACTTATTACAAAGAAATTTGAGGAAGCACGGGCTCACTCTGAAAAGTTAGCTAATATTAAAACTTTTGCAATTTAGGGAGCTTATTCTTGGTCATTCATAGTCTTTGTCTAATCAAGCTGACATAAAATTTTCTTCAAACATTATTAAATGATGAATTACTTTCAGTAGAATCAACATTAATAATAAGAATTCTCTCCCAAAAGATGCCAAGATTTCAGTATGAGAAGCCATTCTTTTGATTGAGTTCTCAGTAAAATATGACACAGCTTTTCCCACTCTTCCATCATACCACTGCTCAGTAATGGGAGTGCCAAGGAAACAGCTATCGAGCTTCAAGCCCCCTCTCCTTTCCCCTCTCTTTCCTTACTTACATTTCACACTCAACAAATGGAATTTTTTTTTTTTTTAAACAACATTCCCTCACCAGAGTTTGTGTATAATCACAAACAAACCAGAAACAAGGAAATAAAAGAAAAAAAAAAGTCTCTTTTTTCCCCCCACTTCACTCTGAATTTCCCTACTGGTAAGTTCAGAATAATAAGGTTATATTGCATGGACGTTTGCTTCTAATACATGTACATAGAATTACACTTACAAAATAATTTTCAAGATACCCACTGATGCTTACGCATCTGAACTTACAGTATCGTTCTACCATTATTATATAAACTCCTGCTCCAACCATCACTCACATACACATTTACATCATGTCTATCACTTTATTAAAAAATGCAAATTAAATTAGGAACACATAAGCACATACATCCACATGTATACTATATGTTTCCTGGTAAAACTGATCATGCTAGTAAAGTATGTATGCATATCCATTCATAGCTTGAACTCGCATCGCTGAAATACTGGGCCCCTAAGTAACTTTAGTGGGAGCAGAACTGGGGCCTCAGAGGACCTGTATGTACCTTTAAGAATTACAGGCACAGTGAAATGTTTTTTGTGCCTGTGTGTATGAAAAAATATACTTAGGCAGAGCAATGTCTCTAATGGATGTAAACATTTTCTTTCCAACAGGTTAATTCCAGCTGCGTAGAATTTTTTTTTTTTTCGTTCACATGCATGTGTGTGCTCCCTCGCTTTCTGGAGGGTTTATACATGATGACAGGTGCATCCTTGGCCCAGGAACAAATAATCCTGGAGAGCCCGAGAAAGAAAAATCAAACTGAACTTGAAGATAAAATGACAGTGAATAAATACATTATTACCTTTCTATTATGTTAAAAAAACAAAAACACAAAAAATTTTGAACATTTATAATATCTAAGCCATTTGAGGTAGAATTTTCAAAGCTGAAAAGAGATTGTTCCAATGCCCAGATGTTGCCTTTCAGAAACTAGTGAAAATTGCTGCCTCTGAAAATTACTCTGAAATACAAATAGAGTAAAACAAAAATTGTTTAAATAAAAATAATTTTACTCAGATATACTGATATTCCAAAAGAGAAGATTAACTTTTTTCAAGCATTCAGGTGGTTTTGCGCTCCTATCTCCTACTTCAGATTATCTGCAGGGTCATGCCTTCTCTGTTCCAACAGATGACTGCATGAGGGATAAAACGGAAAAAGTTTATGGTACGATGTGAGGGCTCCTGCTTCACTCACTGTGCATATTGTACTGTGAAGTCTTCGGTCGTCTTGTGAAAGGTTGACAGTTGTTGTATTGTTTTCCCGGTTTTTATTCATAAAACCGTAAGAATTAAAAATCTACATTAACAAACGTGTGGTGTAATCGCCCATCACAGCACATGTCCATTCACTCTCAGTAGTACCGTACGAGCCACTTACTTCTGTGATTTTCTGATTTCTGAACATCCATGTTCAGTTTAGAGCGCGACTGAACACTTCTCAAAACTGTTGCTTGCACATACTAACATGCTTCCTCACCGCTGTGAGGAAGTGTGGTACATGTAGGTAAGTGGATTGACTTCAGCTCTCCACTGTCTAAAAACTGATTTTTTGCTTTATCTGATTCAAGAAATGCCTGTCAAATTTCAGGAGAAAGAAGAATCATAAACAGCTGATAATTACCCAGCTTACCAAACATTAACCCTAGATACTGCTGGAGCTGTTAGCTAAGAAAAATAGAGCTGTTAGTCATATAACACGCATATACCCTTGCACAAACAAACGCATATTGGTATGCGAAGTAAAAACAAATCCACAAATATGAAAATGAGAGATCATTCTAAACAGACAACCTACCTTTAGGACCATAAGGAGTCTCAAATTCTACTTTAGAAAGGCTGCAGTGGTAGGCACTGAAACACCATCGCAAAAAGATGTCCACTTCAAAAATCTTTGGGAGTTGGGGAGTGGGGTGAAAAGGAGGAGAAAACCCCTGAAACCAGTATCTTTTCCTCCAGGGAAACTCGGAGGATGTCTGCCATTCACCCTTCCATAGGTACTTTGTCTACCTTCATGTCTGTTGTTCACCAGCAATTCCCATCCAGCTCCACAAAGACCCAGCTGTATAAACCAATGCTGTCAAAGAACACAGTTAAGGGATGGATAAAACAGGGAGGGGTGTCTAACATGCTGACCACTGACTGAGCTCGCAAGGATAAAGAAGCCTTGATGGAGAGAAGTAATCATCCATTGCTGTTTGTTTATTTTACCTCCTCCACCACATACTGGAACCTTTTTTGTTTTTTCCATTACCAAAACCATCCCCCACTGAGAGGCCTTTGTGATCTAAAAGGGGCAGAGCCCCTCTTTCTTAACACCAGCAAGTTTATGTAGGCAGATTCATTCAAACACATCTTAAAATAAACATTTGGCTCTTCCCCTACATCACACTGTCCACACACTGCCTTCAAACACACTTAAAAAAAAAAATCGCCATTAAAATGCTCTTGCCTAGAACTGTTTTTACTGAGATGTGTTAAAACAATTTAGCAGTCTAAGGCACATATTGCCATGGAGGTCCAACTTCAGATGAGAGCTATAGTCTTCTGAAAAAAATAAATATACATTACAGTAAAGTAAACCTGGCTGCTATTGCCATAACAAGTGGTATAATAGCTTTCTTGAAAAGACTTCTTCCATCAAAACCCTTCTTCCCGCTGGGGATACACCTAATTATATTATAAGTGAATCTGAATCCAGATGTTCAGATCTAAAACGTATGTCACGAGTATTACGAGGAAAATGACCACTGCGTGGAGAACGAGGCATTCAAAGGGCACCGCTGGCCCTGAAGGGAGTGAGGGCCTTCAGATTCCTTCAGGTGTAAGAGGTGTAGGTGCGGAGCATCTTAGAAAACTAACTTACCTGTTAAACAAAAATGAACAACCAAACTTCCTTACTTCCCACTCCTTTTTTTATTCTACACTCCCCACACATACACCGCTTTTTTGTTTTTTCTGTCTACATGGATTTGGCACTGAGAACAATCCAAGCGTGAATCTCTATAAAAAGTTAGTGCACAGGCATCAGAAAGTGGATCTCCCAGAAAGCCTTTTGATGTATCTGAAGATGATACTGAAAGAACACTTCTGTATTGGAAAAGGATGCCCATGGGCTACCTACTACAACCAAAGTAATTGACTAGGAATAATTAGAGTCGCATTAAACTAGGACATTGAGAAAAATCATGGATTTATTTGTGTCAGACATTAACAAACACCTCCATATCACAGGCTGATGATCAGCTATGTTTTCAAGGTTACCAGCCTGAACTGGATACAAAATGCAACAAGAAAGGTCCGCTGTCCAATTTTTAATTTCAAAAAGGTAATAAATAGCTTTTGATTTGAGTAAGTAGTAATCTGGCAAGCTCTACAGTTGTTTGAATGACACCTAGGATACAGGATTGGTTGACTGATTGAAATACATCACAGAAATTTAATTCTGCAGTATAGCAACATCCTTTGGCACTGACCATTGCCGAAAAAGCACAAACATTGAAACTATGACCAGGTAGTTTACTGCTGAATACGGAGCCGCTCTGCCTCCGTATGGGCTACAAAACCAGGACACAACATTAAGAATTCAGAAGACGGCAAATTCCCCTGTGACCCCACATAATTTGTTGAATCTTTCTGGCTCCCAGTTTTTCTATTTCTACATAAGAGATGAGAATGTTTAAATGCCTTTATAAAAAGCTCTGCAAGCTGTGATTTTTTAAAGAAAACATTTTATTGGTGATCGCTGTTTGTATTACTTGCTTGTATTGTTAATTCACCTGATGGTTTTGCGCATACTGACACATAAGCAAGGGCAAAAATTAAGTACTCTATTCAGCTACTGTATTTTGAAACTGCAAAACTAAGTTTCTTCATACAGTCCTGCCAACAGATCCTAAGAATAATTTTTTTTTTTTTTTTAACCATTTAACAT
>NW_008825614.1:4419960-4427043 GCF_000699105.1 Pygoscelis adeliae
TTTCCATTTTTTTGTGGGAAGTGATAATAAAAAAAAAAAAAAAAAAAAAAAAAATCACAAAAAAACACAAAACCAAAACCCAACCAAAAAACCCTAAACGAAAAACCAGCATTTAGCAGGAGAATGTCACTGAATCTTTTTCACGACACTGTCCAGTTTCACTGGATCCCCTTCTCTGTTCTTCACACAAGAAGAAAACTCACCCCTTTCCAGGTAATGCCATGGTAATTTACAATTACTGAGCGCTTTTTACTAAGAAAACCTATTTTAAAGGAATCTCATATACCTTCATCATGAAATACTAATGGCAACAACCATTTCACAGATGAATTGTTATAGACACCAGTTTGGTTCTTGTTTACCCACAAAACTGCCCAGTACTGGCACCCAAGTGCAAGTCAGAGCTCTAACCCACCCTTCTGCAGCACATCAGGGCCAAATTCAGACAGCAAGCTGCAAGCTCTGATTTCCAGTTTCCTCTATTATGCAGTAGCTCTGATGATAATTCCTCAGTACAATGAAAATGAGGCATACTGCATTCATCAAACGCACTATCAAGATAATGATGGAAAGCTAAAACCAGCCCCCCGTTCCAACCTCTGCCCTGGATAACTGATTATAAAGGCATACTAAAAAGACATAACTCCCTAGAAAGGGTACTTTCTGTATTACTGTAACTTGTATCTAGCCACCCGTCCCTTCATTCACAAACAAAGCAAAGATCCTTCTGTTTAGTTTTTCTCTCTTTTAAATGGCTCACACAGGTGTACCAGATTTTAAGTTTTAAAAATGTCAACCATAAAATAAAGTCTCAAAAACATAAAACTAATGCTAGGGGAACATTTTTAACCAACAACATATTCCTGGTTCCACTAATCTACTCGCAAGATGGACCAAGCATACAGCTGTACACTGGGATTCCCGGCTGGCATTTTTAAGAGTCTGCAAACCCCCCCTTGTAAAAGAGCTCATCAGATGTACAAAGGTTTTTTCCTTTCTCTCCTCGTCTCTTCTCACCCCCATCTCCACCCTTGCTTTAGAGGGGGAAGACCAGAAAGTGCAGCTGTTACCAGGCCTTTACACCCCTATCCCCCTTTTCCTCTACTACCCCCCACCCCCACCCCATATGTCATGGATACAAAGCACAAGCCAGATTCATAAAGATATTAAAGTGCCAAAAACATGGAGTCTGTCTTGCTGTAAGAGATCTTCAAATATACTTCCAATGTTAAGATACCTACACACTTCTGAAAATGTGACTAGGAGCCCATCTATGCCTCTAAACACCTACATACCTCTACAAACCTGATCCTACTTCTCTCCTTTCCTTTATACAATTTACTAGAGAGCTTTCTATGCTTGCACTACTCTTTTCATCCTTAAAAGCACTTACAAATACTAATTACTCTTCACATATCCCTTCTGTGAAGTAAATAAGGATTATTATCCCCTCTGAAGTAAATACGGATTACTAACTCCTTTTTACAGACTGAGGAAATACAGAAGAGGATTTTAAGTGGTCTGCACAGCACAATGTAAAGAGACGATACTGAAGCATGGATTAAGATATAGAAGTTCTCCGTCCCGTGCTCAGGCCATGACAGTCTAAATCTTACCCTTCTATTTGCAAATGATACTCTTAGCCCAATTGTTTCTATCTGCTGGCTGATGATCAAATATTTAATGTATGCCATAAAATGAAAATATGAACTCTACAGCAGTGCCTCTTATTTGTCATGCCCCATTACTTAGACCGGGTGGTAACATGCGCCCATATGATGGTTTTCAATTTTATTATAGTCTCTATTTGCTCACTCACTTAAGATGTTTAAAGAAGAGTTGTATGGATTATCAGACAGTCTGAAAAGTTCAGTTCAGAGCTCTTCAAACACATTCATTTTCATCTTATTAGCACAAGTAAAGTAAAAGCCTTAGGCAGGTAATTTACCATCCAGTTTATCCAAAGGGACTTCTAAAGGAAAAGTCAACCTTTGTAAATTGTTTGTGATAATCTCCAAATTGATCATTAATTATCAGCTGCTAGTAAGCGTTTCTTCCATCAGCGGCACTGTGAAAATAATGCATTTCTCAGAAAATCTACCATTGTTGTTATTGCCACCTGTGTAATCAGCCATTATTAAAACCAGCAAAGTTACATGGCAGGCAGCAGCCTCACTAAGTGAATCCTGTCCAGCAACTCCATTTTCCAGGCAGTTTAAAAATTAGTTATCCACCAACAGGAAAGCATTCATTATTAATGTTATATTTTACATTCTATACCTTCCCACATATAGTAGCAGTTACAATTAATTTAGACCCATTCAACTGCGCTTCATAAAGCACACATTGTTCTGTACTGCCAAACTCAAGCTGATGTACAGAAACTTCATTTACCCTTTTGCAGTTTTCTGATTTTCTTCCACTAGAAGGGAATGCTTACAACCTAACAGTAAAAATCTAGAAAGATCTTTCCATGCTTCATTTGTGAAAAAGAACTCAGAAAGAGATAACTGCAAGTAAAGCAGATCAGAGTTAGCTGCCCTCAGGTCCACGTCGCACAGAAACAGAGGGGACCTTTTTGTACAAGAGACTGCTTGTCAAAACGCAGTTGAGCCTTGATATAAATTTCTGACCAATGTTTTCCAGAATTGCCGGGCATGATACACTACACACCATTTTCAGAACTTTGGGCAATAATATGACCAATGTATGACATCGGACACTCTCACAGTTCCTATTTTAACTCCATCGAACTTAATGGGTAGTCGCCAGTTAACTTTCCTGGAGCAGCCCTGGATGTCATGTGCCTTGCATCTCCAGCGGGATCAAACACACCTGACAAATCGTATTTTAAGAGCCTATTTCACCAACCAGGAAACCCAACCATGACAGCAATAAATTGCAAGCCTGGTGACTACTTAATTGTGTATTGTCACACACACCGTAGTTTAAGGAAACAAAGAACTAACATTAGAGGGAAGACACAGGCAGATAATGAAAACTTTTGGAAACGTATCCTTGAAAAAAGCTATATGATTACAAAACATGTGACTGTATTTTTCTTTAAAAAAAGTCTACAGGTTAAAAAAAAAACAAACAGGAGAAGTGTTCACCACCACGGGTTGGAGGTATAACACAGCAGCAGCTGAAGCCTTTTACATTTGAGAATGGCAGTCCCAGCAGCACTGTAATATTTTTGTAATAGATGGAATGCAGGATAATTTTACTTACGTGCAACCACATCATCTTTAACATATAAACACACAGAGCAAAAGAGTTTCGTACACATCAAAGAGGACTGACTGCTCACTGGGTTCGTGACCCAGGTCCATCGGCAGCGACTCCACACTGAGTCCTGATGGTTCCAAATGCAACGGGATTACAGTCGTAAAGATAGAAAAACACAACAGCACCACAGCTGAAAGAACAACCGTCCCTCAAAGACAGTTTTGCTCAGGTTCTCTCAAATTCATATAATTTAGGCTTACAATTGTAGCACAGAATCTTTTAAATAATGTATATGAAAATTCTAGTTCAAAGGGCAGGAAGCCTAAATGGAATAGTCTCTTACAGAGAGATGAGATGCAATTCTGCTAAAAACAAAGGGAATAGACTTGTATTTGCTTCAGTGAGGTAGTGCCAATGAATGGGCCACTGCTCTTGAGGGAGCTTGAGCTTTAAATATTGCCATCTTCAGCAAAGAAAACAAAGGGATCCAAACTATTAAGGTGCAATTCTGTTCTAGCCAGAGGTAATGTCAAATGACACCTCCTCACTAAACAGTCCTGAGCCTTGCATGCACTGAGTCATGTACATCTCTTTTTTTTTTGTTTCATTTTCTAATTTGAGGCCTCTTTACTACTACTTCTGCTTTCCTAAGTCCTGCAGAACCAATTACTCCACAGGCCACTGAAGAGCATTTCATTCTACTCACATACCATAGAATAACGTACTAATTGCAGAATCAGATTTAACCCCTCCCCCCGGGATCTGCATAACTTACTTCCAAGATCTATCCTGACCGTGAGAGGCACAAAATATACATTTTGCAGAAAGGTAGGTATCTTCAGAAGAATTTAACCTGCAGAATTTGAATGTTGATCACCATCCAAGAGCATGAGAGAACTCAGCCTGACTGTCAGATCCTGGGCTAAACTTGTAGGACTGAAAATTAAAAAACGCACTCAAAGGTGGAAACAAAACACAATTTAGGGAGAGAAAATAAATCCTGTGATGTCATTTATAGCTAGTTCTTTTCAGTAGAACTACACTAAGACTCTCAATGCGTGCTTAATATTGGAAGCAAGACTTATCATCAGTAAACAATTTAATAATCCGGTTACATAAGCAGTAACAATTCCTTGGCTGGTAATGAACAATATGATATCGAAGTTGTCATCTCTTAAATAGAATCTTGGTTGATTTTCTGTACATGAGTAGTCCTGATTAATTCAATTGTGTCCTCAGTGTGTTTAGTGCCTGTGTAGATACAGGAGAAGAGAGTCTTGCAAAGGCCTCTCTGAGGATTGAGCGAGCTTTGAAATTCTAACTTGGGCAATGTTATATGAAATAGAATCCAGCTTACTTGCCAGGAAGCAATAAAAGCGAACTCAGTGAGACTGCTCATGTGAATATATCTTAGCAGAATCAGGGCCCGCTCCAGCCATAAGGGAGGATAAACTTAAATAAAGCATTTCAGTATAACCATTCTTTCAGCAGTCTTTAGTCTGTATTAGTAGCTAACATCTGAGGAAAGGAAAGGTTTGCTGCTTGGCAATAGTGTGGTGTTAATGTAACACAATCTGTTAAATGAAAAAGCAAAATTAATTCCAATTTGGTGTCTTCACATTTCACACTCCAGAGACTCTTACGGACTGAATGAAAGACAAGAAGGGGTAGGGAAAATTTAGTGAATTTTTCCAAACTGAGTCGTCTTATTTCTTTGCATTTCACCTAATTAAGTCAAGAGGCAATCTGAGGGAAAAATAAAGAAAGGTGTCTTATTTATGTAGGTATTTCTTAACGTGTGCCTACAACAGCATAAGTAATGTCTGTCTCTGTCCATCTTTCACTGCCTGCTCCCCCTCTTCCCCTTGTCCTCTCCACAATTCAAATGTTTAGCCTTACTTCATCCTCACAGCAAGGAATGGATTAAGCAGAATTACTTACTGCTATGCCAATTAAGGAGGAATTAATTACAACTTTGCCTCCTGTCCCTCTAAGGCTGCAAGTTTGTCTACCAAAACAAATCTGAATGTAGCTAAGCGGAAAGCAGCAAACACTCAGGAGGACGCAGGTACTAAGTTTTCCTCTTGCTATATTCAAACCTCTGGCTGCAGTGGGGTGACTTAAAGTAAGTTCTTCTCTCCAGGCAAAAGCGTTGCACAACTTGGCTGTTGTACTCCTCGGTACTTCAATTCCCCAGGCATGTAAAAGGGGACAGTAATAATGCCTATTTGTCAGCAGCATTGTGCAAGTTAATCCCTTAATATTTGTAAAGCACCTTGAGATCTTAGCACAGAGGGCACAATAGAAGTGCAAAGTGTTATCATCATTGTAATAAATTGGGGCATGTTCCAATTAGACTGTTTCTAGTGAACTCTCTCTGGACTTTGACTCAGGACGTCTTTGGCTTCTGGAGTTACATATACACTGTCCAAACCAAAAAATTGGAAAGCTACACAAGACTTTTTTCTTCAGCAGACCATTTCTTTCTTATTTATTTCTTTCTGAAGAAATACTTCTCCATACCACCCACCACCCACGTTCACTTCCAGGCTAATTATACTTTGAAAGACAACCAGCATAAAGATGATTATAGCATACCGAGTCAAGGGAAGGCCTAGTCAAATAAACATGATAACTTCCCTCGATCCGTCTCTCACTTTTTTCCACTGGATGATGAATCCCAAAACCCATATAGCCACACACCTTAGAAAAGACTAAAACAACCTTTGTTTCCCTTTTTGCTTCCTTTTTGCCACTCTGTACATTTCCAGCTGCACCCTCCCCAACCTATAAATTGCCAACGAAACCCTCCTGTTCACACTGGTTACAGAACAAAATGAAGCAATTCCAAATGACCCACCTCCGCTACTTAAAAAAAAAAAAAAAAAAAGGAATAAAAAAAATAAATCCAAGAACAAGAACCAAGTGGCCAGTATCAAGCCACCATCCGTTTACAATGCAAAAAGTAGAACAGAAGGCGGCTAGGTGTATCTCCCATACAAATTTACTTATGTAAGAATTATCCCCCTTGTTCCCTCCCTTGCCACTCCTTCTCCCATTCCCTTTTTCACCCACCACAAGATCGTGGACATTCTGCAGACAAGCGTTTCATAGTGAGGTTGTATCACCTCAAAGAGTTAAAAGCTCCTTTTGACTTTAGCACCTTCTGAAGCGTGTGAGGAGGATGCCTAACCCTGCGAAGTTCTCAGCATTTTCAGTTGCCACCAATTCCAGCAGAAACTTTGGGCACTCCATTCGAGCTTTACAATATCAGGATAATAAATTACTATTATCTCTTTTTTAATTCATTTGTGGTGATTTTCTATAAACCCATACCTTGTGAGTCTAACTGTTCTGCTTTGTTAGTCTCGTACTACCTATTGCATTATAAAAGGACATTCCTGTACAAACAGGATATAACCCTAAATATCTCTTTCTTGCACAGAATAAGTGTAATGCTGCATATTTAGATGAATCATCACATAAAGCAGAAAAAGAGATACCCAGAAAAAGTACCCTACTGACTTGACTAAAACATCTTTAGAGATGTTTTTGATATAATTTTTCTGAGATTGTATTTTTCTTATAGTCTGGCTTTTTTAACACACCAAAAAGAGCCAGTATTTACCTAAAGCAAAATATTTTAGTTCAGTTCTTTGCCATTATTTATTCTAGTCCATTTGTCACATCTATATAGCTTGTATCATTATTGACACAGCTATATGAGTAATAACATGTATCATGCCTCTATCTTTCTGTACACAACTCATAAAAAGAAGAATAGGGTAGTTCAGTCAAATGAATAATTTTTAAGGGTATACTTTCAAAAACCAGAAATCAATTGTTCATCACGGT
>NW_008825614.1:4427071-4444750 GCF_000699105.1 Pygoscelis adeliae
CCTCCTCTGCTTTAGAGGATACATGTCATAACGACAGGCATTACAAAAATAACTGCAGAAGTTTCAACCCCCTAAAAGATAAATATGTTAGAGTAGTCTTCTGCAATGTGTGATAAAAAGGAGATGAAAACAGTCACAGGAAAAAAGAGGATGAAGCAAACAGCAGTGCTGGTTTGCTGGTATAGTGACATACTGTTCTAATACACCTCTTTTGGGACTTGTTTCTCATACAATCTGATAACATTTATCACCAGTGCTCTCTTGCAACTGACTCCTACTAAACATTTAGAGGTTCTGGCTTGATTAGCTGAACACAATGGAAGACACCAAATACAGACGAAGCAGAGTTTTTGAACTGAAGGACCCACATACCTAGCAGGCATACAAAATTGTCAAAATAGGATAACAAGCAGTTTTATACACCTAGAGCTTTGGAGCATCATGGTCATATTGTGTTGCTTTAATTCTATTCCGTTAATAAACTAAGAAAAAAAATAAAAAGCCATGATCCAAACTTTCAGACTTAGTAATGCCCATTAACTAAAAAGGAATTAAAGAAGAAAGAAAAATAGGTTGCATAAACAAAGAGGTAATGAAAAGTTCAAAAATTAATTTAAACCTCTCAGTCAGCATAGCTGGGAAACCCGGCACTTAGCCTGTCCAGCTGAAGCGTGTAAAGGGACAGTATGAATCTCTTTCTGCTTCTTACCTCCAGATTAGAGGTTGAGAGGAAAGAGTCTGTGGTATTCTTGCCTATCTAGATACTTAGATAGCCTTCAATGACTATACTATATAACCTGTAAGGTATTACCTATGTCCCATTCCTTATTCTACAATAGCATCCAGCAGCAATGTTATCTTTTAGTTAATATTGCCTCCATTTCACAGGACAAAAAGAAAATATACATTCTAATTTGGATTATTAGCAATGTAAAATACATCCTACTACCAACCAAATGTAACACATAATAGTGATACCAAAAAAAAAAAAAAAGAAAAAAAGACTAAACTGTACTAAAATGGCCCAAAATCTATTATTTAATTGATGTCATGTACGCCCATTTCAGCTTTGCACAATTGCTTCTTCATTCCCGAAACATTAAATCAGTCCAAGGGGACTCCAAACTATGCTGTATTTTCCATGTTTCACTTCAACAAAATATTACAAATACGTTACCATGTATCTGGGATTTTTTCTGCAATCATCATAACAAACCAATGTTTTCATAATGTCGCCACAAACCGCAGCTATTACCTCATACAAGAGCACAATGTTTTGGCAATGCAGTGCAAATAGTAGGAACAACTTCACCATCGTCTTCCAAAATAGTTCTTTGAACGCATTTCCCAAAAAACAGTAGCAACAAAAGCTCTGCCACTTCATTCCTTCCCTCCACCATCTTGATGAATGAGAAGAAAGCAGTGAAACAAGCAGTGCCCTCTTCTATCTCCTTGTTCTTAAAAGGCTCTGGATCACAGTCATACACAGCTAAATCACACTGAAGTCAATAGGAAACATTCCAAGATGTAGATAAATTACATACATCATTTAACTTGAACACTCCAGAATAAGGCTTAAGAAAAACAGACTGTTAAATATCTGCCTATACCACATGTTCTAACCAAGTCATGGGGAGGGCTGGGGCAACATCTAAATTGTATCAAAAACATAAGTAGTACCCCATTTTAATGTGGAAATGACATTGTCAATTACAGCAGAAAAATATGAAGATAAGGTGAAAATTCTTTTGTTAGTGTCCTGATCTTGTAGCAAGTCCAAAACCTACAAAATTTCAAAGAAGTCAAAGCCACTCAGAGCCTAACAGGTTTGGCCTTCATTTGTGTGTTCAATCTACCATATTCCTTCTCAGACTTTACTCAAAACGGTTTCAAGAAACTTACTGTTAATAAGGATTAAACCTACTTAACTGAAGCATTTCCAGAGATCACATCACTATCAGGCCTGATTAATGGGTCTTGAAGTCTACAGCAGTGAGGCTGCACTCCTTATATATTCTCAATATGACTATGTATTTGCATTTTGGATTCTTTCTCAGTGAAAACCAGTGCATGCAAAATAAATTCCACAATCCCACATCTTGTATACAAAGGGCATCACACATATCCTGCGACTTAAGCTATTCTCCTGAAATTATCTTAGTCTCACACAATCACACTTCAAACACCCCATATGTCCGGTTTGGTTATTCCTCCTTTAAAAAGCTAATAAATGTAATACTTAGATGCAACTGTATTTCATCTAAAAACCATTATCTGCGGTACTTTGTACCAGGAAAAGCATCAATAGGCATCATTAACAACGCTTCCACTTTATTTTCTTCCCGTTTAATGGGCCCAATCCAACACCCAAGTTAAGTCAATGAGAGACTTACAATTGTTTTCAGTAGGAGCTGGACAGAGCCTTATGATCACACATGAATGTGGGCCTTGTGCAAGGAGGCCGAGTGACAAGCATAGCCTCTGTTTATTCACGCAACTATACTGCAAAGACAGAGGAAGAACAAACTTCCCCATGATGCTCCTACTACCCGGAGCTGCAGAAAAGTCAGTAATAAAAGCTTTGGAGGTGAGGGCAAACAGTGCTCTCCGGACTTAATCAGTCCTTGTCCTCTTTTCTAAGACTATCAATAAGAGCATCAAACTCATTTGCTGAAAACCGGACTGACACAAGGCGCTTGGTGCCTGGTGAGAAGCAACTTTTACCTATTACTCTCCTGAGGTAATGCATGACCCACCCTCGGTGCTACATATACCCTCCTATTCAACAGGACTATTTTCCTCTCAAATTAAAAACAAGTCATCTGCACAATAGTCCACAATTACAATGCACGTGTATTGCTTTATTGAACTCTACCTAATAAATGGGTCTAAAAATGTAGATCAATTTATTTTAGGCACACGCTTTGATGTTTCATACAGATAAAAATAAGGAGAGAGAAAAACAAGCTCTGATTTTCTCCCTAAACACCCCTGGAAGTGGTATATTTCCAGATTAGATGCATGAGCCAAACTATTAAAAACATTTAATTGCCCCAAAATTCTAAAAGGACACACAAGTTTTTTGTACTAGCTGACTCACATGCAATTCTTTCACACACAATTTTTTTATTTCTTTATGAAAATCATGCACTCTTCCTACACACACATTCATCCTTTCCTCCTGCTTTCAATGTTAAATATAACATCAGAATCTTTGAAAATACAGATGTTATATACCCTTTGAAATGTAGGAGCCAACTTCATTCTGGAGACTTTCAAATCTGTACCTAGGGCTTCCTGGAAGGCACAAGCAGCACATAACGCTTAGAGGGATTTCCAAAGTCCTGTACTGACATGTGCCTGACCTCACTTTGCCTCATACACTGGAGCTAGACAGTCAAAGAGACTGGCAGGCTGATATTCTGTAGCCATTTGGCACCTGCATATTGTGAACTTCATTTTATTTTGGGTTATGACAATGACAGGCCACAAAGAGAGTTGAAGTCCAACCTTTGAACCCGGTCATTCAGTGTTAATGCAACTGCAACTGTAACCTTACGGTAACATTGAACTGGCTGAAAATCAGGAGGAGGAGCCACACTAGATCCACCAAGTGCATCCTCCTCTGCAAACAATCCTCTGTCAATCTCAAGCTTTTTGTAAGTCGGATGTCTAAACTTAATGGGAAGGGTGACACAGTGCAGCAGTTTGTTTAAAACCAACAGAAAGAGACCAGAAAGAGACACAACTAGAATTTTAGTGGTGGAAAGAAAAAAAAAGGACGGAGGGAGGAAGGAAAGAAGGAAGGAGGGAAGAAGGAAGGAGGGAAGAAGGAAGGAGGGAAGAAGGAAGGAGGGAAGAAGGAAGGAGGGAAGAAAAAAAAAAAGGGAGAGAGCAAGGTATTTGTTCAGTCCTTATTAAAAGCATGAGGGAACTTTGCCTTAACAGTGTAAATCAAATTAAACAGTTCAGGGACCTGCCTTGAAAGCTGCCATTTTAATAAAAAGGGGGACAATTGCCAGGTTGTTTAAAACTGTAGCTGCACTCTCGTACCCTCTACCTCCTCCTTCCTCCAACCCTCCCTCCCACACCACCAACTGCCACCTCAAATTTACCTTGCCATGCACTCACTCCAGAACTCCCTTCCAACCACAGTGGACTGGAGGAATCTACAGAAAATAAATTGACAATAAATATGACTATATTACCTAAAGGGAGGAGGAGGAGGAGAAGCAAAGAAAATGACCAAATTGTTGACACTGGTCAAGGAGACTTTCTCCTCTAAAATTTCCAAGAACACAAGGCCCAAACAGCAAAGGTTTCTTTATGAATCCACTTATAGTGTTTCTTACAGAATTTCTTCTCGCCCATCCCTGAATACAGGAGCTTATTCTTGTGCAATCATTAATGCTGAACAGCAGATAGGCTGCTATTTCCCAGTCCTGAAGAGACCCATTTTATGGCATGCAGCATGGAGAACTGTTTCACTAGTAAGATGGTTAAGTAACTTCAGTAGAATTGCTATGGGAAGCCATGGTGACACAGCAGCTGGAGAACTGGCTTTCTTGCTTTCCATTAGGATCAACACTTAAAGGGCCTCAGAATTTTGTGAAGTTTAGTAAGTTTATTGTTTTAATGTCTACCTGTGAGAATAACAGTGCTCCCCATAAAAATGCAGAAAGCATGCCCAATTGCTTGTGGGGAGAAGGCGAAAGGAAGAGCTGAGGAAGGAAGAGACAGGACGGGAATAATAGAGGGCTGCAAGTCTATTAGCTTGTTAGGGCTATAACCTTAATACTGTTAAGGCTTATTTCACATGCATTTTTTTAAAGAAGTCGGATTTTTGCTGTCTGTACATTATGATTCATCTAAAACTACGCAGAAGCTTTTAAGTTTCCAGTATTATCATCATTTTATCCATAGAGATCCAACTTTATCTTTCTTTCATCATCTCGGACGTTCTCCACAAAAAACCAGACTCAGGCAAATAAAATGTAATAGTTAAAAGCAGCACTGTCTCAAGACCACGTAACATAGAGAAAAGGAAGTCTGTATAAAATGAGAGTGTAAATAACAATTAGTCCTTTTATTCACCCTCCTGACATCTCAGAAGCAAACAATCCAGTCCTACTTTTAAATGAGAAGTACATTTATTGAGAAAAGCATCCAGCAACATTATGATGACATAAGCAGCTCTCTAGATGCAGCAGCAAGGAACCTTTAGCCCTGTCCAAAGGTGTTAACAATGCAGTACTAATGTGACACGGCACTAAATGGATGGCCAAACACACAGGCTTTGTTACATGCAGGAGGTTGCATTTTCGTCATCTTTTTCCAAACGTGCACCTAAGGGAAAATACTATCAAACCCTTTCAAAGAAGAAAAGCAAAGAAGAAACATATTTTGTCCTGCATATTGTAAGGATAAATCTAGCAAAGGCAAAGAAGTAATACCTAAATTGCTAACAAAGAGTGAAAGCTCCAAAGATTTTTTAATTTTTTTGTATGGTGCATTTTCTTCTGCTTAACCTATTAAGAGTAAAACATGGACTGGTCAGAGTATCAAATCAATACATACTCAAATCTTCTCCTAAATTTCAATTTTTTTTTAATATATTTCGTGAACAGGCTTTTACCAAAGATTTTAGTCACTCTCATTCATTCTAAACCTTTAAGCAGACAAGCTGGGTCAAAATTATTGTATTATATGCCTGTAATTTATGCTATCAACTTTTCTTTCCACCACTGCACCACTAAAGGAAAACTGCGGTACTGATTTAAAGCTGTAAATTCAGATCAAATGGGAAAGTGTTAAATTCAGAAGGGCTTTTGGTCCATTAACTTCCATGCTGATTTGACACGCTCTGCAGTGCTTGGGCAACAGACTCTGCTATAGAACGTATTCCTAAGCAAACAGTGCTTTGTGTCATAAACCATCTGGGGTGTCAGTTCTAAGGGCCACTCATCTAAACCCCTCTGATACACTTGGAAATGCTGAGGTGCAGAACAGAAACTTTTCTTCACTACAGAATCCCTTTTGCAAGGGTAAGGAGACGCTGCCGTCGGAGGAATGACAGAAGGTACAAAATTTTGGCTAAGGCAGTTGTTTTCATTATTCCACTGAAGAAAACCATTGGATACACAATCTTTCTAAAAACACTGCTTTTTCTAAGGTACCGATAAAAGTGATACCATTCATAACCTGGACAGTGCTCCCTTTCATATCAGAGCCTATAGTTGCAAAGCTAAGTGCCAAGCAGATGGTTGAAATCTGTTTTGTATAAAAAGTGTGTGCGCACACGCAGTTTTTTTAGATCGAGTTCTTTGTATTCATATTCAGACCTAGGTTCTAGCCATCAAAACACTGCCACTGAAGCAATCACTAGCAGCATTTTAGACAACTGGCAACTAAGGTATTCGCAGTTCTCCACAAAATGTTCAGCTAATATCTCCCAGATGTATAATTAAGGCAAAAGATCATCTTCTTAAATTGGTATCAGTGCTTTGGATGGCCTTTCAATTCATGTATGTAAAAAGCTATTTTATTTATCTTCTTTTTAAAATAATGTTCTAACTTCTTTTACGCTCTATTTTTTTATAGCTGCTTTTAAAAATACAGGCTTCCATGTCAGACGCTACCCAACTGTAACAGCAGCAACTCCATTCATCTTGTTTTCATCTTTCTAATAAACATCAAGAAGGAAATTCTATAAATCATTTTAATAATAAGGGTCTGTCTTTCTTATTTGCTAACCATTTAGCTTATTTAATACGAAAATATTAAAGCTATAAAAAGAAAATAAGATAAGCTATGCTGCTCTGGAGGAATTGGCTCCAGACAAGGGCAGTGAGCCCTCCAAGAATCTGCTGATCAATCTGCTGCTGTTACACCGGACAACCCGTGGCAAGTCACCTCAGTTGCAGGTACCTCAGTCAACTCATTTGTAAGTAGGTTGTTTATTACCACAAACAGCAAAACCAGAAATGCTTACCAGCATGGGGCTCTGCTGTCTGCCTGGGGTTCTCATGGAATCTGGGAACCGGTGACAATAATTTGCCTGGTGACAAATTAACAGAGGTCACACTTTTGACAACTGAGGTTATCAAACAAATGTATATTTGGAAGAATGCATTTTTGTGCAGCGGTCTCATTTAAGACCTTGGTGGCCACAACTGGGAATTACTACCTTAGGAAACACAGAGTTTCAAAACAAAGATTGATTTTGTGTACAGTGCCAAGTCCACTAAGGCCCAGATGTTAGCCCTGGCAGAATTCAGGTACATTTTCATCACCGCCGTTCTGATCATTCTATTCTGCCAGGGATACAAGTTGTTCAGGAGGAACAGATAGTTAATGTGTCTTAATACTAACACAGAACTTCTGAAATCTACAGATTTGCAGAAGCCTGCAGAAATCTCTTCCAATGCTTTAGAAATTCTGGTGGTATTGCAACTGATGGAAGTTTGCCGCAGATTAAGGAAGGTCAGGCTTCTGCTCCGTGATCTCCTTGTGAGTCACCATTTCATGCCATCCTAGTTTACTGGGGTGAAAAACATCAGCCTTTTTCATAGAGTTGAGCAGAACGTTAATTACTTGGGCCTACGTTTTTAGGACCTGACACTGAACTTCAGTGCCACTGAGTCCAAACACTCAGAATGAATGGGCGCTTTTTAAAATGATGCCTTGACTGGTCCTATCACAAAATAGGTCTTTGTGAGTACGCTGCTGGAGAACTACTACTGAAATACTATGGAACATGCCTGATCATAATCCATTATCTTGAAAGTAGTCTCCCTCTTAAAAAGCTTATCAAAGAAAGTATCTTAATAGCTCAATTATAATATTCATAGGCTACAGAGATCAAATCCACCCAGGAGTCCTTAGTTTATACCCATTTCCTCAACAGTGTGTAGTAAGAGATGCAACACAGAGACTAGATCTAAATCTACCAGCAGACCCCAGCGATTCAGCTCTACTCTTACTGAGCATACAGTTGGAAACGAGACAAAAATACTACAACAGATCAGAAGAACTTTTAACATGAATAAGAAAATAATTCCTCCGTTTTAACAAGCCTGTATCATTTCCGTCATTTTGGATCTCTGTCACACATTTAAAAAACAGACGTCAAATATGCGGGTAAGAATCACAACGCGTTTTGCGTTCTGCAATGTGGTTTTTGCTTTTAAGCTAGCTGGTTTGCTCACTGTGGCTGCCTACATTGCTGCTTTCAGTAGAGTCTGTTCCTCACATTAATACTCTCCATGTGAAGAATTTTTTCCTGGACTCCCCTAGTGCCTGGTCCTTAGGTTACAAAACATATGACAGCTCTTGTATATACGGCTGAAGATGTTAATTGTTCTCCAGGATGAAACCTTTACCTGACTAACACACACTGTCTCTCAATTCACTGCTTAAACACTGCAGGTGCTGATACCTAACATGCCAGTTCTCCGAACTTGCCTCCAAGTGGGAGCTAGTTTAGAAGCACGCTCAGGTAATTGGAGGGGCTACAGACAGTATTCCCTCCCAGCCCTAACCGATGTGGCTGGAGCTGTAAATATTTCTGTACTTTGTATTATTAATTATACTCCAAAGTCCCTATTTTACATATTCAAGTAATTTGAATATTATAGTTCATCTTGCTAGAATGAGACCTTTAGAAATTATAACTGGACAGACAGAAGTCTGTAATTTGCAGTTCTTAGGACCTGAAGAAGCAAAAGGAAGGTCTAGCAGTCAGTACCTCTACTTTTTATACCCACCCATGCAAATGATTTTGTGACACCGTCCCTCAGTTTTCTGATCTATAGGTTGAGGCTAATCTTGCTTCTCAATCTAAAGAGCACAGAAATCTTCATGATTTGTATATTAATGCTTTCCAAATGCTCTGAATACCTAATCAGAAGACTTTATAGGAAGTATGAGTCTATTATTAGTATTATCAGTACTTCTAACAGTAAAGCAACTTCTACATACGTATGTGTATGTAAAATATACAGAGAGAGAATGCACATGCACATATATTGCTCAATTTATAAATTCTAAAGCATGGCTTCAGGACTGAAATCTCATTCATGAACCATGCTAGGGATCTCTTACCTACTCTCCGTTTCTGAATTTTCCCCATACAAAGACACATTGATATTACTCTAAGCTCTAAGCACAAAGGCTGCTCTGTGGAATGGAAAGAAACCTTCTTTTTTATGTTTGTACAGTGACGAGCATAATGGGGTCCTGATTCAGGATGCTTGCACTCTACAAAAACACACTAAATCAATGACACTAATACACATGCAGATTATCTATAAAAGAGATGCATGGCATACTTGAGAGTGACACAGTATTTTTCCCATACGTTGCATGGTATTTCATGCAAACGCCATAGCCTAATAAGGTTTCCTGAGCCACACAATTAGTTTCAGAGTTTAGGCAATAACAGCAAAAGTGAGCAGAACTTACAAAACATAAGCAAAGCATGAGAGCCTTCCACTGAGAAATTCTGCCAAATTCTAATCTCAGTTGCAAAACCAGAATCAACTCGATGTTCTTACAGTTTCGACAAAAATGAGAATCAATAGCCTTCTTTACAACGCACTGCCCATAAATATCTAGTTCAATTTCCAAAACCCATGAGCAAAAGACAAACCAAAGGCTGAACCCGAGAACTGTATTTTCTTTGTCCCTGTGATTTTCAAACTCAAAAGCCTGTATATTTTTAACAGACATGGAAAAGAAACCTATTTGGCTTTACTCAGCAACTGCAGAAGGAAACTGTACCAAAAGAATAATATTGCATGTTCTGTTTTCATTTGATTTCATTTAGCCTTTCAGTTCTATTTCAGTTTTGTTTCATTTAGCCTATTTTTTTTTTTTAAATAATCATCATGTTTTGGTGATTCACATTTCACACCAGCACAGGAACAAGTCATGTAAATACAACACGACAAAATGACCCAGTTTGTTAATAGACACACCAAATGGGTAAGAACATCCTTCCCTCCGCCCTTACCAACCATCACCTTCCCACACATCTCATTTCTACCCAAAAAAGCCTCTGCCCCAGTGAGGCCACAGCATCGAAATTTAGGGAGAAAACCCTATGAATAGAAACTTGACTAAACCTTTGGAGAAAATGTTTTCAGTCTTGTTTTACAAAGTGAATGTAATGAGGCTGCTACGGGAGTTTCTCTGAAAACAGAAGATTTCTCTACATTCGAATACAGCCTGGGCGGCACTACAGCAAGCCCATACTCCGGGCACAAAGCTCTGCCTCAACCCTAACTCAGGCAGGCCCCCCTAAAAGGGGAGAGGACACTGCACGCTTCACGCCCTTCATGAAACAGTCTCTCTCTTGAAACAAGGAATACCTCAAAATTATAAAAATTGTATGTAGAGATGCACTTTGGTCTTTCCGACTGTGATGAATTTTAGTCACATCACACCCTATTCAACCGCAGTCTCTTTAGGATTCCCAACAAACTGAAGAGAAGGCAACTTAATGTAACCCAGTAAACGGACATACCAAACTATAGAGAACAAACATGAATGCGCCTATACGTATGGGTACACATACTCTTGAGATTTTTTTTTAGGCTCACTGTTTTAATTGGCCAAAAAAGTTTGATGAAATCTTGTCATGTAATTATGGTAAAAAAGAAATAACAAAATTAAAAATTGTTCAGAACCACTAACATTTTCCTTACTCTTGGTCTTACACTATCTATTGAGCTGGCAATGGCAAGTAACTCTAGCTCACTGTCAGATACATTATCTTTGCCCATGCCCAACCTGTGAGATGAATGAATGAAACATGGGGCATTTTTTCACTCCCGCATTCTTAAAATCAAGAAAATTACAAGCTCAGCACCAAAGAAACCAAGAGGATGACAAACTGCATGGGTTTCTCTTTACATAAACTACATTCCTAGGCCTTTTTCCTCTAGAGCTACAAAGGTTCATGAAGAACGTTAGATGTAGACAATGGTCTTAACTATGCAAGAATAGCACATACCCACACACACAGAGAGCTCCTCACCACTAAAAAGAACTCCGATTATTCAGACAAGAAAATTATATTTCTATTCACTCTGCTTATATTTTTGCCCCCAAAAGTAATAGAATTATGTTAAGAGTAGTAAACCAGAAACAAATATGTAGTAATAAGACTATCATACAACCACACAGAAAAATTAGCACTAAGGTAAAATTTTATGATATATTTAGCGCAAATAGCACGCGGACACCCACATCCTAGGAAAAAAACAAAACACAATGAAGACAGTATATATGAACTTGAGAAAACACAAAAGCAGAAGTACATGGTAAAACAAAATAAAATTATTATAGATCTCAAAGAGCAGTTGCTGATATGAATTTCCATATTTGATCTTTCAAAAAAAAAGTATAAAAAGGAAATCTAGAATACCAAACAAATTTTAAAAGTAGCAAATATAATTACAATTTGAGAACTGAGAAGTGTTACCCAATCAATTCCACAATACTTTTAAGGGAAACAACGTCAAAGCCATTTCAAACTTTCAAAACAAGCCCCAAGCTTTTTCTCATTTTCACTTCAACTCTCAGAGTTCTACAAATCAAAAGTAATACCATCGTGTTGAATTTTATTTTTTTCTTAAACAAGGTGACAAAAGGACAAGTTGAAGAAAGGTGCCATGCCAGATCAAAAATAGGGGGTAGGAAAATGTTTGCAAATTTCTTTCAAAACAAAACAACCAGCCAAACAACCCACCCACCCCCAATACCATGGGCGGCACCTCTAACGCACCTGAACTTCATATTAACATCCAATGATTCTAGCAACCCGTGTCTTTCTACTTCCCTTCTTTCTTTTTCTGTTTAAAAAATAAAAAAATTACATCCATCCTAAAAAAAGACAGACAGCTTTTCTGAATTACCACTGCACATCTCACAATTTCCATTCACTCCTTACATTCTTTTCAAGTACCATGGCCCCTGCAAGCAGCGCTCACCAAAATTCTTCCAAAATCTTGTCTAAATTTCCTCTCTCCCAACGAGTACCGCGCACACAACTTCACACTGTCACGAGGACATGTGGGCTCAGGAATGACTTTTAGAGACTCCTGGCTTCTCAGGCTGGCAAAGGCTGGGCTCGGCGCGGAGGTGACAAGCGGCGTCTCTCGAGCGGAGGCTGCAGCGCGCAGGGCTCCCCGCTGCCCCCCTGGCGGCCGCTGGCTGCAGGCAGAGCCCGGCCCCGGCCCCAGGCGAGGCGCAAGCCACTTGGACCAAGTCAGCCCCTCGGTAGGGTGTGGGAGAGGTGGGACGCGTGGCAGACCGCAGGCTAGCATCATAACCCTCAGCAAAGGCATGGGAGAAAACTTTATGGCCGCTGACAGTGGCGGGGTTTCATCAGGGGGTCTGCGGGCGGAGATGAGAAAGGTACAAACGCCGTAAACCCCCGTCAGGTACAGCACGTGCAGTTGCTTGCCCTCGCCCGCTGCCCAAAGCCGAAAGCTCAAGAGAAAAACGCAACCCGTTTCAAAAGTTCGAGAAGGAAGTTCTGGTTTAGGTAATACAATAATGTGACGAGGATTTGCTTAATTTGCAGCATAGCTTTTAACATACTCAAATACAACATAATTTTACCTTTCGTAGGAAGTACAGGAGACCACACATTTTCCAAGTTAGACAAAAATCCACAGATACCTTAAAAGGGAAAAGCGCTTTGCTTCTAAGGATGCTACTTGTTAAACAAACTCCTTGCCATCAGCAGAGACGTACTACAGCTATTGATAAATTGCTGTGAACGCTTCTTTTCTCTTGACTAGAGTAGCAGAATTCACTGGCGTTGAATATTCCCAGTGTGTATAGGTTCAACATGACAACATGTTTTTCCCCCTCCACTTACGAGTTAATTATGCTATAACCAGGCCTGAGCAAGAAATTAATAAAAATAAAATAGAAAGCCAAGAGGATGTCAAACTGACTTCTGCAAGAGTTGTGAAGGCAGAGGTATCTGACATGCAAACACGCAGGTATCCTATTCAACGTTAAGAGATTTTTTTTAAGTGTAGTATGAAAAGCATGCGAAGAAACTATAAATCTACCTTGGGAGCAGATACTCTTTTTCCTGTATAAATACTGTAAAAGTGTATTTTATACAGCTACAGATAGATCACATTACACAGACACGTATGCCTATCCTATCAGGGAGCTTCACATTTAAGTAACTCAATCAGATACTATATGCCTCCTAAATGATAAACCCATAAATGCTCGTTAAAAGCTCCCTGAGAAGTAGTAAATATTTTGTAAACTAGTTATATATTTAAGATCTCTGGACAGCAAGAGAAGGAAAAACAATTCCTCTCCTATCTAAAGGTACCAATCAAACACACTATGCACATAAACATCGCAAGATGCTTGGTGGGAGAGTTGTGTGTATGTGTTTGTGTGTGTTTTAATTAACTCCTTGAATGCATATGATGAGCCAGCCACCCAGAATTAGTAATGCCAAACTCCCGATTTGATTCAAATGCAATGAATACAACAGTCGAATTGTGCAGGCTGGTGTGTCACTCACCAGCTCTCGCATTTGGGCTTTTGCCTTCCAAGTCTAGTTCACAATTTCAGCAACTGGTAAATTATTGAGATGTTCATTAAAATCCATAATCTCTAACAGTCACCTTCTTCCTCGCTAAGCATAAGCACAACAAATGAAATTAGCGCACGCAGGACATTAATGAGTAGTCTGCAAACGCATTAATTCCTTCAGCCTTATCTCAGAGAAATAAAATCACGTTAATTTTCATCACTGCGAAAAACCCCTATCTGAAACTTTTACCTGGCACTGTATTTATTCTTCAAATCCCAGACCCCTAGACCCACAAACGTAAGCAATAAAGTCCTTTTCTCAAAACATCTCAGTGGAAGGTAAAAGCTATTCAGCCCGATACTAAAGAAATCGCATTGTTTTCTTTTAAATGAAGGAATAATCACTCTTACTTCTACAGGTAGATTTTAGGAGAGTGGGACGCCATTCTGAGCAAGCCGGTTAATAGAAAGGTATTATTCTTTCTCTAAAATTCTCAGCAAACGCAGCAGCAGCAGAACGCTTTTAGGGTAACTTTAGCTAAGAAAAGCACTTAGGAATACGCAAAGTTTCCTTTTAGGAAAATGATTTCTCCATTTGACAGTGTTGGTACAACCCCAAAATAAATTCAGTGGGAGTCTGAAATGACTCGTGCAGTGCAGCAGTGAAGCAGCTAAGTATATTTTTTTCCTCCCAGCAGAGGCTTGCTTTACATCCTTGAGCCTTTCCTTTCTACAAGCTAGTCACTAGCACGGAGAACGTTTTCAGTGCACAGAACTGGTGACTGTAAATGTTAAACTTGTTCTACTGTCCCCATCCCCATCCCCATGCTCCCATCCACACCTTTTGTCTTTTCTAGCTCTTCCTTTTTTCCTATGGAAACACTAACCCATCCTTCTTCCACAAACACTGCATACCTCTTTACCTTGAATTGGCATGTTAAAAAAAAAAAAGGAAAAAGAAAAAAAGAAAAGAATGAAAAAGAGAAAGGATGTCACTCTGTCCGGATGCCTAGCGTAGCTTCTCTCTCAGTCTACAGAGAAATGTAAATATGCAGTAATTAATTTGGGTTTAAGAACATTCCATACACTAGGGACATTGTTAAGCAGTCACTTTATCTATTTTTCATTTATCAGATTTTATTAAGACATTAAAACTTTATGTTGGGCATTTCTGAGATTTTATCATTCTCTAAATTTCACAGCTGTCCACGATGGTTCTGGCCGCATTATCTCTACCTTTTCCTCAGTGAAGTAAACTTTCTTTCTATTGTGGCCGTACTTGTTATATTTAAGTATAATAAGTCTTAAAAAAAAAACAAACAAAAAAAAACCCAAAAAAACAAGAAACCCCAAACCACAAAAGAGTTATTCTTTTTGAGACCTCTAAAGCCAATTCAGAGTGCCACAGGTACATCACAAAGTACATCCCAGAAGTTATCCTTTCCCTGTATAACAAACGGAGCAGATTCCAGTTACAATTTCTTCCTACAACATTTCTGCAAACATCATCCCCCTCAGCATACGCATTCTGATGCTCCTCTCAATCAAGCAGCTGAATCGCCACAAACAGAAATAAAGATATGCAAGTGACTTCTCAGGAAAGGATGAAAACCCTCACATTTTTGGTATGGTAATTAATTATACATGCTAATTCGCAAAACCTACTGCAATTTACTAGCGATGCTGAATGAATTAATGAATGTTTATTCGTCTGACACTGAGGATCATTTTCATTCCAAGTGTGTATCGCAAATGCCCCCATAATGGCCACAGACACACAAGAGAAGTCCCCTTGATTCAGATCCCTTCAGTTGGGGTGACTGAAAGTTTCTGAACTGTTTGCAGTTTACCACGATACACTGAAACATCACGGGAAAGACGACAGGGAGAGAAGAATAACCTCCTGAGACATATACAGACGCTCCGAGATCTGAACTGCAAACAACTTCGCTTGATAAGTCTTTACCTCCTTGTAATTTGCTATTCAAGTTTAAAAGGGAATAGTAGGAGATGGATAGTAATAACAAATCTGAAGTCGGTCATGCAGATACAACATGCTGGACCCCAGCGACTGCAGAAATGTGCTCCAAGAACTGTGTTTACTGAGAATCTGAGAAAATAACCTGCCATAAATGTCTAAAAAACAATCATCTGTGCATCGTGCATATATACACACGTGAACTCTGTGAGCGTGTGTGTGTCTGAGGGTCTGTGCATCTCTGTGTAAGAGAAAGTGTGTCCTCATGACTGTTTTCTGATAAACACACATATATTACATGGACAGTATCTACTCTGTGTATGTGTGTGTAACTATAGTCAAACACACACAATGTAAACAAATGGTAATGATTAACAGAGATATTGGTTTGTATTACCAATTTCAACTGCAGAGGGAAAATTGTAAAAAAAAAATAAAAAAATAAAAATTATATGTCCCGAGGTTTATTTTTATTGCTTCCCATTTCTACTGCTTGCTATTATCTGCATAGCAAAAGGAAAGCAGAGTATTGATTATTTAACTAGAATGTTTACAAAAGCAAAGCAGGGATCTCTGAAAATGAAACAGGGGGGGGGGGGGGAGAAGAGTAAAACAGCTCATTCTATTTCTAAGGAATATGTTTTATCCAAAAATATTTGTGTATATATATAATTTATATAAATATATATTTAGAATGCAGAGAGACTTCAGATTAAAAAAAAAAGAAAAAAGTCCCCCAACAGGAAAATGAAAGGACTTCATTCTGCTTCACAGAGTTTACAAGTATTCTGTTGATCACAAAGTTCAAAGAATAATCGAAATCGCTTGCTGATAAATTTCTATGTATAATCTTAGTGAAGCATATGAAATACTTGAATCTATTAATTGCATGAACAAAGCAAATGCATGATTGTGATGCTACATCAGATTCGACACCAGAAACAGTAACAGTTTCCTCAGGTAGTTGAACTAAGTTAATACAATGCACGTGAACAAAACCAATTTTGTTCTATTATTGTAATGGTAACAAACCAAAGAAAAATGCCAAGTATTCCAAGTAAGTCTGGAAAATTTATTGTATTAAAGACTACCTTGGAGCACTGCAACCGTGCCAATTCCACTTTCTAGTAAGGAAGTGTTCTAGTTGCAGAACAAGGATTGAAAGCGTTAAAATAGTTCTTTTCTGCGTTTCCCATTTTTATTTTTCTCCGATCTTTTAATTCAAGCGTTCCTTCCTGTCCTTTCTCTGCATGTGTGTTCCTCAGCCCACTTAAAATGTTTTTATCTTGCCTTCTTTTCTATGCCTTTACTATCAAATTCAGTAGGTTTGAGCGATGAACAGCTTGACTTAGCATATTTTTAACCAGCTGGTCTAGCACCTAGCTTGTATTGCACAGTCAGATACAACCAAATGTTTATACAGGAGGTAGCTTTCACGAAGATGAGAAAAACCTAAGTAACGCGCATCCTGGCGTTCTTTTATTTACTGCCTAGAAATGAAAGTTTAGATTGTTTACTGCAGCCGCACAAGGGACTATTAATAACCTTTAAAAATGAAGCTGGAGGGAAGGGATGCCGGATCATCAATGGACGTGTGCACAAGCGCCTGAGAAAACACTTCAAAACCTCTCAGGAGCGCCAGATCGTATGAAATAAGGACTAAACTCCCGGAGGTCACAAGCCGTCGCCAGTGACAGCAAAAACTTAATTCCAGGCAGGGAAGGCTCCTGCTTCGGGCAGGGGGAGACTGGCGCATCTACGTCATACCCAAACCCCGCTCTTGACACTCCGTGAGAGAGGCGACGGCAAAAACTCGGAGGCGAGAGTTTCACTTTTTTTTCTCCTTTTTCCCTTTCCCCCCCCCTCCTCAGGCAGAAGGATGTTCTCCTGACGGAGGGCCGGGATGTTAACTTGCCTAAAAATAATCGCTCCCGCTAGATCAACAAAAGGTCATGTGCTCGGCGGAGCGCCTTCCCAAGTTTGACGGGAGGGTGAGGTTGGGAGTTGAAGCCCCCACCTCGCCCGCCACCGGGCATCCTCTGTCGCCGGGGGACTCCCCGGCCAGGAGCGGGGAGGTGCCGCCGAGGAAGGCACCTCGCTCGCTGTGCCTCGGCGGGCCCGGTCGG
>NW_008825614.1:4445718-4446320 GCF_000699105.1 Pygoscelis adeliae
CGGCAAACCGGGAGCAAATCCCCTGCGCTGAGGAAGATCAGTGGAGAAAGAAGATAAAACAAGAGCGGACTGATTAAATTGAAACAGTTATCAACTCTCTCGGAGTTGAAATAGGGGAGAAAAAGATTAGACAACATAAAAATGTTACCAAAGGCATTTGTGCTCCGAAGAATTTTCATTCCTTTCTCTCCCCCCTCCCTCTCCGCTCTCTCGCTTTCTCTCTCCCTCTTTCTCTCTTTGGGGAGGGGAAGAAAAAAAAAACCACCCCGCACAACAATCAGGCATTGTTCTGAGGGAAGAAAAGCAACTTTGACAGATTGAAATATAGCAGAGGCCCCTTCAAGGAAACCTGTAAACAACTTGTCACTCACTCCGTCGGTCTCGCTGTTAGCTCTTGCTTTCCACAAAGTGCTGCGAACCGTCCTGGCAACAAACCCGAAGTTTCCTCAGCTCCAAACTCCATCAAACAGCCCTGTTGTGTGCAAGGGAAAAGGTAGCCACATGCCAAAACAGCGGGCGCGCACACACACGCACGCACAAACAACAACAAAAATAAACTTTCCGTTCCTCTGCTAGGGCTTTTCGTGTTTTCTTTTTACCGG
>NW_008825614.1:4446634-4451487 GCF_000699105.1 Pygoscelis adeliae
CGCTCCGCTCCGCTCCGGCGGGGAGAGGGGGGCAGCGGCCGGGAGAACGCCGCGGGGAAATTCCCCTCCAAGCCCCGGGGATTAGCCGGGGGCTACTCTGGAAGCGGAGCGCACAATGCCTCAATAGTCCGCAGGGCCCGTGTCCAGCCTGGCACTGAGCTCGCAGTAAGGGGGGGCGGGGGGAGAAAAAAAGAGGAAAAAAAACTGGTCTCCCTGTTCTTTAGCACACACATGCACACACACCCACACACAACCACATATCTATACTCCATTCTTTCCAGTTCCCCAGCCCTAATTCCTTTCTCTCTTATTTTTTTCCCTCCTTTCATTTGCAGCTGGACAACATTAAGGGCCTTTAAAAAACACGAGGTTTTGACCCCACAACAGTTTGATTAGGTCCACTGCCCCCTCTCTTCCCCTCTTATCCCTACCTCCCAGTGACACGGAGAAAGCAAGTTTACTTTTTGAAATATATACACATATTCGCCCAGAGCATCCATAAAATGTTCAACATTTTCATGCCCATTGGCTTAAAAAAATTCCAAATAGAAAAGCTTATTATTTTTATTAATATCCAACAGCTACACCGTTTAATTTGCTCCTTTTCCCTTTCAATGCGTATGTTATAAACCAGCAGGCTCACACAGGGGCCAGTCAGTCCAGCGCCGGCGTAAAGGCATCCTCAGCTAGCAGTCAGGGATGATCATTTAAATCACGGGTAGCAAACCCACTTGTAACTTACGTACATCATCCCCGAAGAGCATTAGGCCATTCACGAAACAAAACGCCGAAGCTAAGTGTGCAAAGGCGCTTTCATTGCAGTTCATAAAAGAGGATCTGCGACGGCTGCCTCCAGCCTGCCTTACACCACCACAGCGCTCGGAGCAGAGTCGCGTTCAATCTGTCAACTTCTGGCATGAGGTAGATCTAATGGCTCCTCACTGTGGGGCAGGGTAAACTGACTTCCTTCAGTAGCCCCTAGCAAATAATATTTTCCACAGAGGCCCATTCATAGGAGTCTGACAAACCTAGTTAATATGTACAAGGATTTTTCATTTGTTATTTAGTAGCCAGCCCTTTTAGGACAGCTACGAAGTAGACATTGAAAAGGCAGCAGATGATTAAAAAGAACAATTCCAAATACTTTCTCTTTCATCTGAGGGTCTCAAACCATGTTAAGTCTCACATTACTCCTCTGCAGGTAATAAATATAATTAGGGCCGATTCCAAAACTTTATTTGTATTGAAAAGTATCTCACTCCACAGGGGCTCCATTCAAATCAGCAAATCTCTGTGTGGAGTAGGAGGCTACTTAGTAGGAGAATTTGGCCTCAAATAAGGAAACTGAGATGCGGGCAGGCTTAGTAGCTTCCCCAAGTCGACACAGTTAGCCAACTCCAGCAAAAGCACGAGAAACAAAGATCCCATGTGCCTCACAGTCGACAACAGCCCTTACGCTGCTGAAACATGTATTTTTTTAGCTGTTTTCCCCACAAAGGCACGATTTTTACATCTACTATTTGGTTAAAATGTACTTCATTGCTGTATTCACATTTGTAGGGCCCCATTTCTTGGTCTTTCATTTTCCCCTTGATGCACCACTGCCCATCCATAAATGCTGTTCTTTCTCTGCCACTTTGTGCTTTGCTTCCCCTATTTCCTCACACTTGGCCTTGGGAGAAGTTTGCAGAGAGAAGCCACTCAGAAGCCCCAGGAAAATTAAGACCACCTTTTATTCAAAAAAATTTCAACAGTTTTGGCAGAACAGGACTACCATATTTTGACTGCACGTTAGCTCCACTCAGCTCTCTAACCTCATATCCTTTTTTCAACTCAGCTCCACTCCACAACTGCCCTTCTTCTGCCACGTTTTTCCCTCGTCTGTTCACATATATTTACCCCTTCCTATATTGTTTCTCATTTGAGACTAGGAAGAAGTACAAAGAACCATAATAAAAGGGGGGAGAAAAGGCACAAAAATGTTCAGGGGAGAAAACAAAGATAACTGAGCAAGAGGGAGAGCTGAGAAGGGGAGAGGAAATGGAAGAAAGGAAGGAAGTAGAGAGCATTCCCCTGAATGCTTCCGACATGAACCCTTCTTTTCCCTTACCCTAGTTTACATTTACTCTTACCCCAATGCATTTTGTGCTCAGGTACCTACCCCTTCTTCCCCGTTTCCTTCATTTTACGTTTTCTGCAACTACTGAGCTCCCTCTCCCATCTGAGTGGGGGGAAACAGAGTTGGGTCCGAAAAGGAGAAAAAAAAAAGTTACTGTTACTATTGTATTAATATTGTATTGTATTACTGTATCATTGTAGTGTTATTATTGGATTATTAACACTCTATTCTATAGACTTATCGATAAAATTATGTTCTCATAGTAAGTTCAACTGCAATCACAAGAGGTAGAAAAAAGAAGTTAAACAAATGGTTCGAGGGAATCTCTGAAACCCTTCTACATATCATTTGGTATTAACTTCAAGGCTTGCTTTTTAGAAATCGCCAGGAAGTATCACAAAGACTGCTATCATATCAGAAAGGGGAAAAACTGAAGAACTGGGATAAATAACCGCTGACTGAGAAAGAAGAAAATGTATGTAATATGCAACTCTCCAGTTTTTAACATATGAAGTTTTACCGTGTCCTGAAACTTTTGACTAGTAATAGCAAGCCCCGATGCCTCTTTTTACCGAGTGGGTCATGGTTACAAAACCCACTTCCAACCTGGGACACCCACAGTCAGTTCTCGCAATTCTCTTCTCAGACTCAGAATTCAGGATATAAGTTCAAATATCTTCAGCTGATGAGAAAAATGAAACCTCCCCCCACCCCTCCCCCAGCAGTTCAGTAAATCTGCATTTCTCTTGCTTTGCTTCCTTTAAGGGGTGCCCAAAACAGACAAGTCCAGGTGAAAGAGGACAATTTGGGTTGAACTAAACAAAAAAGCTCTGATTTTCATTTGGGTGAGGGGAAACAACTCAAATCATGAAGTCCTATCTGAATTTTTGTGCTTAACTGAATTTTTTGTCGCTATTGTGGTTCTCCAGTTCAAGAGGTGAACCAAAAAATCAATTCTCCACCCAGCTCAACTTAGAAATACCGTAACTCTGGAATATTGCATAGACAGAATCCACAGGTCTTTACACAAACATATTTGGCAGAAGGAAAACCTTAAACGAAACATTAATTTTTTTTTTTTTTTAAATCATCGAATGATAGCACTTCAGCCTAGTGCCTTTGGCAGATACTGTAATACAGTAAGTAAAGGAAGTGCTGGGGAAAAAAAAAAAAGAGCTTTTCGGGTTTTGTTGTTTCCACTGTACGTTTTAATAATAGAGACCTACAAAGTCCAAGGAAATGTAAGATGTTCCACAGAATGATTTACTGGAAAATTCTCATAGAAAATATGCAAAACTCTGAAGATCCTAAATGGATTTTGTTTTTTAGGCACACATCCAAAACAACTGCAGCATTAAGAACGAATCTGTAAGATTTCTACGAAAGAGAGTGTTTTGGAACAGGTTACGAGAGAGCGGAGGGAGAAGAGAGTGGGGTTGATGCATTTACTATGAAGAATATCTCGCAAATAATGAGTGCTTACTTCAGAGTATGGAAATGTTTAGCTACAATGCAGTTTGGATCATATGCTCAGGAACAGATTTTTCCTTTCAGTGTGCATGCCTAGCTGCCATTTCCATTAATGGGAATTAAGTACATGTGTCAAGAGGAGAAGTTAACTCTTAGAAATATAACTAATCTATGCTTTTTTTGAAGAATGTAAATGCCACATCAGGCATGTTCGGTGTTGGCAAAACTGAGTGCTGAATATAGTATAGCAAAATCTGAGAAGGAGAAGGCGGTCTGGAGGACTGAAATTTCTGTGCTATTTAGAGTTTTTCAATTTACTGAATTTCTTCAAGGAAAAGTAAAACCATCTCATTTGCAAGTGGGAAGCCCTCATTTATCAGCTATTTACTTGCAATTTCAGCAGGGGCCTACCATCTGCAACCCTCCCTGTAAAAGAGAATTGACACTACCCTTAAGAAGAAATCTGAACCTTCATCTAAAATTTTAATCCAAGCTTCCCTCAGGGTAACTAAATATTACAATACAGTTCCTAATCATTTTTTAAAAGGAGGTCGGCACTCTTTGATCCTGTCCACTCCACATCAGCCAGGGTAAAGGAACCTCAAAATTAATACCGATGTAAACTATAATATAAATGGATTTTTTAGAAATAAAAATAGCATACGTAAACACATTTAAAATTAAATTACATATATATTTTGGCAAAAAGTAACTTCTAATTGTGAAAATGAGAAAAATTAGAGAGGACACATTCCTGATTTTGTGTCATGTGTTCCCCCCAGTTCCTTTATTTTGGGTACAGCTTGTTTTATTATTTCTCTATACTGTCAGTTCGCTACAGGGTCTCTTTACTGGTTGTCTTAGTAGCCTTGGTCTGCACAGAAGCAGCTTGAAAAAAAATTAAATAAAAACAGGACAGTTTAAAAAAAATAGTCACAAAAATAGAGAGCATATCCATGGATAGGAAGTGTGCTTGAAATGATTTAAGAAGCTAAATGGATCTCAAATTTACAGTTTCTCGTTAAGGTTCTGAACATAAAATGTTACTAAAATAGGAACTTGTTGCTCTAAGTCTTTTTTTTTTTTTTCTATGTCCTTTTTTCAGCGCAGTTACTTTGCATGGAACGTACCGTCCCGACCGAAGCCCACAGCCTCACCTTACGCGCAGTCTCCCTGCTCTGCCTCGATCCTGATCGGGACGATTACTTTCTGAGTGACAGGCCTGTTTACTGTCAGTGCCCATGCGATCTTCAGCCTCTCGGAT
>NW_008825614.1:4451508-4453428 GCF_000699105.1 Pygoscelis adeliae
CAGGAATGTTCCTCCTCGGTGTCATTTCCAATGACTGTTACAAATATGTAAATGCCTGCCACAATATACCCGACAATGAGCCTAACTCATTTCATACAGATAACCAACTCCCATCAAAAGGAAATTACTCCCTTTCCCCCCCGGTGCGTGTGCGGAGGAGTGGTTGGTAGGAATCGAGTCTCTTCTGAACAGGCAACCTAAGTTTTATAGCCAAACATAAGCTTCTGAGCCTAAGTATCCTAAAAACACAACTTTCATCTATTTGTAAAAGTAGATAATAATTGTTGAGCGTGATTCCAAGTGCAGTGAAATTGAGATCTTTCCGCTTAACCCAGTGGGCCTTTCTGCATGGCTCTCAATATAATTCTTGCAGATTTTATCACCACATTCCTGTCACTTCCCAATAACAATTCTGTCTCTTTTTTTAATTCATCCACTGAACAGGGTTAGTCATCACATTTTGTCTCTGTATTTCCAATCTGACTGCCTTTGCCATTACAGTCTGCTCTTACTAACCTGTGCACCAAGGACGCTGGGTTTAAAACAGATTTGCTTCCATTGGTTGTCTGATGTAAAATAAGCATCATGCAATTAAAAGTGCAAGGGTGTTTTGGAATAATCCACAGCACCTAGTCCTACATGTTTTGTGAAGGCATTCCAGCCTTCCTCTTGTGGTCATGAGGTTTGCTCTGGTGTTTGCAATCAAAATTCTCCACGCCCACAGGTACACCTACCGTCTGTTTCTCTTCACTAGAAGCGGTTGTCTTTCAGTGCCATTACGATTGTTTATTACACTTTTAGCATAGGACTACAGCCACCCTCAGCTAATCAGATGGAGCTCTTTTGCGGTGGGCACAATGCAAACACATATAGCTCAATTCATGGTTGCCCTCTGCTTTATATACTCTGTTGGAGTAGAGAAAAAGTGGGAATGTAAAATACTTACAAATAATATTACCATTTTCTATTTACTTTGTACTGGAAGAGCAATGAAGAATTAGGTCTTTCATAAGAAATATCCTCTATCTGAACCAGTTTACAGTTTAGACTGTAATTGTAATTAGACAAAGAACACAAAAAAGGTAAGTCTTACATTCTGTAAATTGCTTATCCATTCTATTCCTTTTTAGTCTGTATAATCATAAGAACTCATGTAACTGCTATCTAGTAAATGTTTCAAAAATATAGATGCTGAAATATACGGTTTTTAAATTCAGAACAAATTTGTAAATATATTCCCTTTCTACTGTACCACACACAAGGTCCCTACATTACATATATAGTCTACGCTAAGATTAATACAAATTAGTGTTTATTAAATGCACTCTACTGATATTTAACTTGTTATACATGTCACCGGGAAGATCAAACTGTAAATTAAGCAATGATTCTAATGATGTTAAATGCATCTCTGTAAGGGAAGGCGTTATAAAACACATTGCTGTCTTACACCTTGCACACTGAAACAGCAATCAATGAGTATGTAGAGTTATGTTTCATTTATAAAGTTACAAAAGCATACCATGCCCATTCATTTATTTTAACAGTGCTCTGATGCAGTTTTATGAGTGATTTTCCACTTTTTAGTAAAAGCAAAACTAATGCCATTTGGTTCTGTCGAAGCAAAAAGCTGAACTCCTACTTCCAACAGACAAACTCCAATTCAGCCACTATTACAGAGAAATAAACACGTAAGTATGGTATAAAACAGACTGATGGCTTCTTGTTATTGCTATTTCTATGGAGGCTTAACTCTTGCTTCTCATGTCTCATTACATGGGACAGCTAGAGGCTAGAAACATTGCCGGGGTAGCATGCTGAAGGCCCCTGGGAATGCTTCTGCACCTTGTATGGCGAAAAAACTGAGAAAATAATGCCACAGTATTCTGAAGCATTAAGTATGGGAAAATCAGAATATCT
>NW_008825614.1:4453449-4467226 GCF_000699105.1 Pygoscelis adeliae
CTAATGCAATCCAGGTACAGGGTTGACTACCTTCTACTACCAATTAGCTTGTAAGAAAGACAGATCTTCAACAGTTGCCATTGAGGTATATTCAGAATATAAAAGAATCAGAAAGGAGATCTAAAAAACCACAGCCAACAACAACAACAAAAAAAAAAAAAGAAGAGAGACACACCACTGGATTGAGACAAACATTCATTAAGATTAAAATACAAAGAAGTTTCTCAGGAATGTTTATCAAAGAAAATTTATGTCATAAATTTTCCTCTGCCTGGATGAGATCCAAAGCTGAGTGTCTCTTCTCTTGCCATATGACATTGTACTGAATCCAAACTGCACATTTGGTCACCCGCTTTTCCCCTTAAATAACACTTTCTATTTCTGATGTGGCTTTTGTTTTGTTTTGCAAAGTTTAATTTCTCTTTCTTTGTTGATGCATTTTCCTTTTGTCATTATTTCAGAGTTGTGTAAAAGTCATTAGTGACACGATGCCAAAGACTGAACCTCACAAGCAACCTAAATATTTTGATTCACTGAGAATGCAGTCCATAATTTACAAAGTGCCTGACCCCTGTCCAATAAATAAAATAAAATAAATTAGATAACTTCTGCATGTTAGCAGCCTGAGGCATACGGAGAAAAATGTCAAAATGCGGAAACAGTGAATGTCACCACATCAGATAGCAGAGATAGTCTTTTGACACTTTTTCAAGAAACAAAATCACATTCGGACATCCCTTTTTAGCATTTGACCCCACATGATCAATCCTGTCAACCATCTCTCCTGGTATTTGCATGTAGCCACTGCCCTTTCTTGAGAGCAATGTGGTTCAAAATCTGGGCAAAGATTTCACATGTGAGAATGTCACAGGTGAAACTTGTTTTCTAATGAATTCTGAGTTAGCGATAGAATGGCAGCAGCTGTCTCCAGAAGTGCAAATTGAGTAGAAAATAAAAGGAGACAGAGACACCTACCTTGTTTTTTTTTTTAATTGGCCTTTTCTTTTTTTTTTCTTTTTTTTTCAACTTGCCATAAAATTTCTCAGAGGGGTCCCAATGCTATAGTCAAAGTTAAAACCTGCTGTATGCAGTCAGGACAGGCCTTTGGCACAAAAGCAACCATGCAGAGAGCTTTGTGACTACAATCTCTAAAAAGATCACGGTTTCTGGAGTGATTTGTGGGCCATGACACATAGGGCCACTAAAAAAATGCCCATGATGTTACCAGGGATTTGTATTTAATTGCACGAAAAAGATGTACGTCATTTAATAAAAGCAAATTTTCTTACGACAGTTCGAAAAACCACCACAGAGTTTAAGTGAGAACTCTGCCTCAAACACAGGGGCTACAGCCTGCTTCAAAACAAGAGACAGTTCTCCGCTATACTATGTCTTAGATGTTTCAAAGCAAGGTGCACTCAGACCGGACAAGCGTTCTATAATGAGAGAGGGAAGTTTATTCCTGTCCCTCATCTCCTACCGGCTGCTTTAACTCTGGCATATACATCACTTCATAAAACGTTGGCCTAAGTATAAAGTGGCTTAAAATATAAAATAAACCAATTTTTATAAGACGGAAAAAACAGGCAAGCGCACTACCGAGTTTGATACCATGAAGTACCGACCAAGATGCGCCATGACCCCACAACATTCCTCTCAGGACCACAGCTGACCAATGCAGGTCCAGGCACCCTTGGTTGGAGCTCATGGCTACACAGGCCAAGTTGGATAGACAGAGCCTGACGCGTGTTACAGAACCTCACCTGTTAAAGGTCTGGTCTGCAAAGACAGGGTGAGAGCAACTTTTTTCATCGCTAACTCTAAAATCTTATATTTGGACACATAATGCAGAGATAAACACGTGAGTTTTTTATTTTATTTCTCTGATATGGAAATACTCTGGGAATCTGGACCAAAGTGAATTACCAACCAAAAGTTGCATAAGACTGTTTCCTATTCTGTATTTGCCTGTTTGCATTTGACTGAATGACTTGTTCTTGTGATAACTGAAAAAGTAAAAAGGAGTAATCAATCTTCCTTTCTTTTATTTCATAAACTTGTTATTATTTATGCTTTCTCTAAACAGTCTCTTAGCTTTTTCCTCATATAGAAGTCAGTCTATTCAAGATTAAAATTTGCGCTGTTTCTCTTTGAATGTCTTCTGTTTCTGCGATATACATTCTTCAGGTAGCCTAACCCATAAAGAACTCAGTATTACAGGAAAGGGTTTGCTACTGACATATGCCACTCCAGTATTTTCAGCATTATTTCTTACTCCATTTTCAACAACCGTCTTTGGATCATTCCACCTGTTTTGGTTAAGTATTCCATAAGGAAACACAGGTCGTCTTCCCTTCCACTCCCAAGTGGCCAGAGTTACGCTAGAACAGAGCAGTGAGCATCGTCACATCCGTTTTTCTGCCTGACGTTCAATACCCTGCACTTGTCAACACCGCACTCGTGTAGCCAACCTGCCTGTCTTCCTGCATGGAGTCCTCCACTATCTTCTCCAGCCCTGACTTGAATGATTCTGCCTCAGAGACAAATGTTTCTGTACCGCTGGTCACGGTCATTTTCAATTCATTAATATATGTATGTGAAACACCACCTACAACACCTCAGACTTTGGATACCCCTGTTGTAGTTTTCCTACACCAAACATTGATAATATACTTTTAGTTTTGTCTTCTGTCCCTCAGAGGACTATCTAATTCTTGAAAGTACTCCTAATCCCACAACCACTTTTCTAATAGCCCCTTGTAAAGGTCCTTTTCAAAAACTTTCTTTAAAGAGAAAAAAACCCCTCTAATAATTGTCTTTTACTATTTGTTGACAAGCTCAAGGAATTATCATTAGACATCATTTTTCTTTACAAAAGCTATGCTGATAGATAGCTATAGTATCACAATACTCACCTGTATGTCTCCTAATTTTATTTTTTATTACTATTTCAACCAATTTATCAAGTAAGGGAAGAAAATTCATTAGACTAATTCTCAGCATCAATTCCACTGTTCAATTAAAGAGAAGCAGAAAAATTGCTTTCTCCAATCTTACAGGTTAGAAGCCAATATTAAAGGAAAGACTACATATTAAGTTAGCAGCCCTATTTGAGCTCACCATCAATTTCCAGTAGCACATTTTGATATGTCTAACTTTGCCTGGTACTCTGTTGCTCTTTGTTTGATGAGTTTAGCACCTACTTTTCCTTCACTTCTTTCTTTGACAGTAGCTAATCCTTAATATTGCAAAAGAATGGCTACAGGTTAGATTTCCCTCTTAAGTCTTCTGTAATAGAATATGACAAGGAAATAATTTGGTTTCTCAGCAAACCCGTTATCTATTCTTCTGTGTTACAGTACTGAGGGAAAAATTATTTACAAACTTGATGTGGACAGCCTTTTAGAAAATATCTGAATTTACTCCTTGTAATTTCAGCAGACCAACCCATCCTCAAGACACTATGCTTGTTTTGGATGGGGTTCTCTTGCATTTCTAGCTAGCAATAATCATGACATCCTCCAGTTTTAAGACACAGCTATAACAATAGCACACTTCCTTTCCTAATACTGTATACTGGGTTGTGCAAACCAAGTCTTCAAACAACTTGGAACCAAGTCCATCCCCTAGACTCGGTAAGCCCTCAGGGGTTGATAAACTTTCACCATACATTGATTCACTGAGGGAGCCTATAAAATCAGAGCCCGTCTTTGTCAAGGAGGTATGAAATGGCATCAGCTCTCTAAAGCTGAGGGAACTATAGCTTCCTGCATCAGGCAATTGGGCCAGGGATTTTGCGAGATTAAGCCACCATGTAAGAGTCTCTGCACATGGTTGGACTAGCCCATATAAGGAGAAATACAGTATTTTTTAGTAATGGTCCAATGACCTGCATTTACAAATCTGATTGCAGAGTTTTGTGGGACTACTCTGCAAAGCTTGCACTATTTTCACAGGCGGGAGAGAAAGCACGTGAAACCAGGATGGAAAAGTTTCAACATTAACCAAAACCTGACGGGTTATTTTTTTCTTTTAAAAACTGCATATTTCTTATAAACCTTACAAAATGTTTCCTTGCATTAGAATTTTAGCTGCAAACACTGCTTTCATTATTGGTAAATATACACAGTCTCCCTAGCACTCTCTCTGATATCCATACAGGACCTGTAACGTGACCTATCCCTAAAATACAGGATACTCAATGAAAAATTCTTAGTACTGTATTTTTAAAGGTTGTTACACACAAAATCTGTGTACCACAATGGTTGTTCATATGTGAATATTCAGTTATTAATATAACACAGTGAGTGTACTGCATGGGGAGGACTACAGTGAGCAAACCTCTTAGAAACAATCTGTTGGACTATTCAGATTCACAGGTTAATGAACACCAGGAATAACAGAAAGGAGGCTCACCTCCACCTACATGGGCAGTAAAAAGGCAACAGACTCCTTACACGTGCTTAACTGGATCCCACATCATGTGGACAGCGAATCCCATGCATCTTTGTTGCATTAGCCTGACTGCAGATAGTCACTCTCTGCATAAACCAGGAGCACCTGTCTAGGATTTTCAGATATTCAGCATCTGTTGCTGAAGGGTCAGATGTTGCTGAACTGTTTCTGGCTGTCCAAAAATCTCATAGATCACTGCACAAAGCAACGAGGCAGTAGATTATCACTGAAAGCCATAGCGCACTGCCCAATTCTTTACAGTTTGCGTGTCTAGAGAATCTTTCAGACTTACCACGTTCACTGAGTCAGTTACGATACAGAAGAGGATCCCTGTAAGCAGCACGCACAGGTCTCGTGGCATCGTTCTAAACTGGAGGCTGACACCAACCATTTCCATTCCCATACCAGTGAGTAAAAGTTTGCTCACATTTAGACTATGGACAATTCTTACTTCTGGTGACCTAAAATACATCTATAAAATTTGAGGTCATCTCCCTAACAGTGTGACCATACTCCTTGTACTTATGCCTTTATTCACAGGTAACCACGTGTGTCATTGTTTTCTCAGTGTTTAAATACACAGAGCTGAATGAAGGAAGTATTCACAGAAAGCATTCAGTTTGGGTACTGTGACCCATTTCAAACTTCAAAAAAATACAAACCTAACAAAAATCATGAAAAGATAAGCATGAAGTGCCATTATGAATATAAAGAATCTAGAAAGCCGTCACTAGGTGGGTCCATAGCAATGGATTAGACTTTGAGAGATGTTACATGCAAAACATTACTGCTTAAAACAGATGCAATATAGACCAAAAGAGAGTCTGGAAACGGGAAAGCGAAGCGGGAGAGATTCTTTCCTCCAGCTGCAGAGCCATCAGGCCTCAAAACCAAAGGGCTGAGGGGCTGTGTTTTGCACTGGCTGCCCACCCTTGTAGATGCTTTCGTTAGGAAAAGTACAATTCAAATTATAACAGAAGTTACTCTCATCCTCTGGTAAGCAGGTCCACATGCTCACATAACAGTGGTATTTTTCCTTTCTGTAGGAGTAAGGTTGAGGATGAAGGAAGGTATTTTTACAGACCCAAATCTCTGCATCTTCAAGCCAAAGGAGGAATGTTCCTAATTCATCCCTGAAAGTATTTCTTTGGGGCAGTGAGTGGAAAGGAAAGTGTCATTCCTTAAATTACTTTCCTCTTGAACTGCCATAAGAGTAGGGTGTGGGTTCCAGGCAGAAAACCCATTATTTTTGGTCTGGTCACATTTATTCAGATCTAGCCAGACTTTAGCCAAGTAGGAAAATGCCTCAGCGTGGCCACCATGACAGCAAGGACAGAATAACAGGTATTTTCTCATTTCTGCTAAGCAGAAGCTCCTATCAGAATACAAAGATGATGGAAAACGTGGGTGGATTGTTTGGTTCCAGCTGGCTCCACATCACACAGTAAGGAAATGCCATGATCTTTGACAGGTTCATATTAGCAAAAATCAAGCAAAAGATTATGGGAAAGCTTCCCATTCCCTTATCAAATAATTTGGGGGAGGGAGAAGGATGGGAGACTAGCAGTTTTTCTTTCTAAGCTCTCAGGAACTGTCTATTTTTATGACCCTTTTAGTGTCGAAAGCATTGTCTGAAATAAAGACTAATCTCAAAGGACGTGAAAGCAAATCTATTGTTAGACTATTCAGAAAATGTAAAGCAGGAAGAAATGAACCATTTTCATCCAGTGGAGCTGCTACACAGCAGGTCTAACTTACTGACCAGCGATAGGTGCCAGGGCCCAGGGGGCACCGCCAGCCCTGACTGCCCCTGCCCCCCACCCTGCCCATGGCCCCATTTCAGCCCCCTTGGAGCCGTCAGCCCCTGCCCCAGCGACACCGCAGTAGGGCCAGTCTCCCGCTCCCTACAGCTCTGCCCTGCACGGCCATGGGCCTGCCGAGCCAGGCCCACCCACAGGCCCACATCTGGGCCTGGCCTTGGCCCAGCCCCATGGAGGTGCCCCATGCCTGGGGCTGGAGCTTCCCCTGTGCCCCCAGCTGCTCTGCTCCTGGCTGGGGCGGTAGGATGGGCCCTGGCTGCCTGGCCCTGCCCTGCCGGCCTAGGGGGATCCCCCATAGCTCCCAGCCCCCAGGGAGCCACCGGCCCCCGTTGGCAACCCTGACAATAGGCCCTACAACATAACCCACCCCTAACACAACCAACAACTGAATGCCAGTAACAAAACCTACCCGATAACCTCCAATACCTAAACCAAATAAGATTCAACATCACAAGCATCTTCCCTAGGGAGATGAGAGTGGGAACATGCCGTTCATACATGAACACACTCCTCCCAGTTACACACATAAGCTGTCTACGTAGTGCATAGAATTAGGTGCCTTAAACACTAGACAGAGACTGATCTGTGGCAGTCAATAAGGAAGTAGTGGGGACAGTATTTAAATAATATCCCCCACTGGTGTTTGAATTCACCGCTACTGAGGAACCGTTCCTTCCCCTTGGGACCCAAAATTCAATGCTATCTTCTACCTTTGGATCTTCCCAGGCCATTGTTTTCAGAAGGAGAGAAGGGACCACCTAGTTCCTCTGAACACCGCCAGAGGAGGAAGAAGGGAGGGCAGTGCCTACGGCTCTCCACGCCCCACACACCTAACAGTTCAAGGATTAAGAATGACGGACTTCACCCGGGAAATGTAGAAGCTGGGGCCAGCCCTCCTCTGCCTGAAGGCTACAAACTTACGCCCTGCTGTTCCTAAAGACTTGCTCCAACCACCAGGCATTAAAGCTGCAACAACTGACCAGTCAAATGCAGTAAGTCTCTCTAGAAGCTGCTACAAGATGCAGAAAACTTGCTTTGACGGGAAAGTTAAGTAGCACGATGACGACCCACTAGCACGGCAGGTAAGGTATGCAACTGAGAAGATGGTCCTCCAGCTTCCAGACTCTCTTCTATGGCCTCTTACTTCATTTTATATTAAATGGCCATGGATGAAGTATTAAAATTGTTTCATTGTCTAATTCATTAAGCTAGGAGATAAATCTCTATCTGTAGCCAAATTAGTCTTTTATTCTTTCTGGCCAGTTTGAACAATTTCATTCAGAACATTGCAGACCTCAGCCAATCCCAGATTCTTCAATTCTGGTGGTTGGGCCACTCTCCTCAAAAGTGGGAAACACATAGCTGACCCCCCTTCAGCGAGAGGACAGACTAACCCCCACAGAGCAGCATTTAATTTGTGGATCCAGAGAGATCTCTGAGGAAGACAGGTGCTACGCTGTTCATTCCTACCGAGACAGCAGCACTTCTGAGTCCACTTTATTTTAAGTTAAGGATCTCATGCAATTGGGAAGTTTCAGCACAATCAGCGTAGACAGAAGCTAAGAAGAGGTTCTTGGGATCACAAGATTTCATTTAGGCACTTAGGCTCTGTCACTGTTCACTTTAAACACTTGCAGATCTGAGCCTAAGTGCAGCTCCAATTAAAGAGAACAAGATATCCCTATGTAAAGAAAATGGATGTGGTTGGAATAAAACTCCCGGACAGGAAACAGGCTGGAAATACATGTTGAACTCAAGAGTTTGAACCTGGTATTTAGCAATCCCTTGGAATTAGTATCTTTGTTTCCTAAAAATATATGTTTGCTACAACTTTAATACCTGCTCAAAGCCATTCAAATGTTCAAGGAGCGGCAACAGTTAATTTTTGCTAAGTATTACTGTCAAACTGCACTAGGATATATGCAGAATTCGTCACATGGTTCTTTCAGTACAGTTAAACAACACACTCAACCAAGACAACATAAGATAACAGCACTATGGTATGAGCTAAGTACTATTATATCATCAGGACACTCTCTCAAATGAACACTCTAAAGACACTTACTTAGTAATTTCTGAGCAATTTCGACTATAAAATTAACCCTTTTTTGATTTCAACATGCATGACCAAAAAATACATATCATGTAATCTCTAGATACAGAAAACGTAATTGAGGGAAAGATGACCTGTGTAATAGTTTGAACAGGTGACCGCAGGGCAGGAATTCCCCGATTTCTAATGCCAGTGCTGGTCCAGTTTCTTTCAGATCTTTAAGGTCTTGTCAACTCCAGCACAAAGTATCCCAGCTCTAAAAAAAAGTTACTATCTATTTTGTGGGGCTTCCAAGGGAATCAGACAGTTAATGTTTTTTTACAGTGCTTTCAAAATACAGAGTACTGCATAAGTGCACAGAATTGCTAAAAGAACAGACAACGGACCTGGAATTTTCCTTTGGTGAAATGGTTGTCTCAACAGCCACGATTTCTCTCATTGAGAGACTCTCTTTTCTCTGAATCACTGCTAGTATGTTATTAACTTCTCTAATAGATGGCAAGGATTTGTGGAAACCAAGACAAAAGTTCAGAATAGAGGTGGATCTCCATGGGGCTATATTCTGCAGCTTCCTCTGGAGTCCTCTCATCAATCATCTGTTACTAAAAAGGCAGAGATGGTGCGAGGGATGGAATACTACTTACTGGATGACCTGGAAGTGTCGTGAACATTCATTTGAGGAAAACTCAGCGTTTTCTCATACTTAGTTTGCATTCTTTTGGATTTATGGCTGTTCTGAAGAGATGAGGCTAACAGCGGTGGCCATTGTAGCTGATATGCTGTTTGGTGTGGTATTTGGATTTTGGTCAATGGAGGATTTTGCTTTATAAGCATGTCAAATATCCAAGATCTTGAGTAATGTTGATAAACCAGAAAAACCTTTGTTGCAAATCTGATATATTTCATGTCAATAATGCTGCAAGAAAGCGCCTCTTATCTCATATTGTATACTATTTGCTTCCAATTAAGCCTGAAAAAAGAAAAGCAGGGAAGAAGGCAAAAAGACCAACAAAACTCAGAACTTTTTAAGTTCTTCAAAAAGGTTCTGTTCAAACAGCAGTTCAAAGCATAGTCTGGTTCTTATTTTATCCTGAGTTGGCTTATCCATCCACCATAAGGACTCCTTTGATTCCTGTAAAACAACTGTGTGTTCAGGAGAGTGTCTATTCTGAAAATGTTTCTATTCATAAAAACGGTCTTGCTGAATTCTAGCTCTCCAGTATGTTTGCAACTCAATGTGAGATTTACTGGATGACAGATAAAAGATGTCTTTTTCAAGCACCAGTCCTGAACACTCAGTAAGGGATCATAAAATCAATCTGGTTACCTAGTGGCTCATCCAGCAACAATAGGAATAGACAATTTGTTCACTGTCAACACGTGGACAACTCCATTGCCTTCGCTGCCTTCAGTGGGGCTGTACAGTTTAGGCAGCCTTGCGGAGGAACCACACTCAGACGCCTGCTCCTGATGCATGAAACAAAGGAAGTTTCATACCACTGTTCTCTGAAGCTGCCGCACATACAGTGTGGAGCAGGGGTCGGCAACCTTCCAACGGTGATGTGCCAGATTGTAATTTTCTTTCCCAAATTAGAGTTTAAGAATGCTGGCAGGAACTTTGCAGGAGCCAACAGACGCTGCCTCTCAAAGAGGCAACATGCTGCCAATCAGCTGATTGGCAGTATCTTGCCTCTGTGTGAGGCAGGGGCTCTGGGCTCCCGGGGAATTAGGATCTCAGTAGGAGCCGGTGCCACTCAGAGATACCTCCTGCACTGGCCTTCCTATGTGCCATTCTAAATCTGCCCTATGGTATTGATGCCACGAGTGGCCATCTCCTAGCTTCTACCCCAAAAATCTGCCCAGAATTCAAAGCCATATCCCAGCTTGGGCACCGATTCTAGCACGGAGGCAAAGGACCAAAAGAAAATAGCATTTAACATTCCCTGAAACTTGCAAAGTCATGGAAAATAATACCAACTTCCTCAGTTGTGCAAGTTTATTTGTAACTCTGAGTTTCTGTCCAGGGGCACGTGGGCAATTCCAGTGCCCAAACACTTTAGAGAAAAACTCACTTAAAATAATTACGTGTGCCCTTGCTTCAAATTCACATACCTCTTTCACTTTCAGGACTCAACAAACATTTTCAATTAGTCAGAGAGTAAATACACATAAATGCAACACACTGGTTAGAGTGGAATAGATAACTGCAAGCAACTGCACATTTTAAAATGAAAAATACTTGAGAAAACAAACAGTAATTTTCTGAGTTTTTTGGCGAGACAGTTATCTGAGCTTAACTGAGACACAAAGACTACCATCTCTACTTTTTCTTTCAAAAACTGTAAAAGGCGCCAAGAGTCTTCCCACCTCTTTCAGCTTTTGAGTGAGTAGCTGTCATGTTTCGAAGGCATACAAATTGTGCGCGTAACCAGCAGCACTGCCGTCAGCCACAGTGAAGGGATACGAGCGTGGAACCACGCTCTCCTCAATTCTACACTTTCCAGCCAAACTGAGTAGTGATGCAATTGATAGAGCTGCCACCGTGTCCTCTTCGGGGCATTTAAGAGCAGCGCTGGCTACTTCCCATCCTCCTACTTCCTTTTCTGTGCGGGCTGTAGTTCACAATCTTCCTCTAAGAATAGCAGTGGCTCTAACTTCTGTGCCACTGGCAGTACTTCACTGGCTTTTGTTCAGTAAATAGTCTAATTCTGCTGAGTTGCTAGCAGCTGAGATTGTTAGTGATATATTGTCCTAGCATTAAACACACTGTCACCTAGCAGGATGATTGACTAGAGTCTGAATCTTGGCAGAATAGTGTTTTGCAGTTAGTTTGGCATTTCTTTATTAAGTTCAGGTTAGATTCACTTAAGGAATGCGCTTGCCAGCTATGCCATGTTTTTGACTTTATATCCATCATGATGATTAATGATCTATTTACAAAGATTATTCATAATGAAATTCTTACCTTCTTTTCCCAGCCCAACTTAAAATACACCTATCATTGTATTCTGTTGAAGCAAGCCAAATTCCATTAGAAACATTTTCAGACATCAGCATAGGATCTTTCCATACTCTGCACAAGTCCAAAACCTTCTAAATGTGAGTGCATATTTTTAGGGATTGACATTATTCAAAAAATGACACATTATACAAAAACACTCTTCACTCCTTTGCTTTTTTCCCCTCTTTTCTTTACCTCTATATTCCTCTAATTCAGTGAGCCATCTAGGAATATATGAAATTTTGGGCATCTGCCTCTATGCCTATGCAATTATCAGAACAGAACTATTATAATGGTAGTGCCTAGGAACCTCAGCCACCAGTGGATGGTAGTTCCTACATAAACACAGAGAAAATCATAGTTCCTGCCCCAGGCATTTCGCAAGTTATGAAACAAGAGGCAGCAGTTAGACTGGAGCGGAATGAAAGCAGTGAAATACATTTGCTCAAGATTATTATGCAGTGGTCTCACAGAGACCTATCAAGCTTTTTTAGATGTTAAGACAAACTATCAGTCCAGCCACAGTTTCAACAACTTCATACACCTCACTGTCAAGCTTTGCAGCCTACCATTGTTTTGTGGTTTATTGCTTAGGAATGGCTCAACTGTACCATTTCGCCTTCTGCAGTAATGGACTTCCATCCAGGGCTGTCACTGCTACTTTGAAAGCTGAGAGTACAGTCTGAAAGACACAGCTGTGCTATGAAGCAGTTATGAAGTAAAGAAGTTATTAATCCCTACAAGCATATAAATCACCATGCCCAAATGCAGTACAGTTTCTCGAGTATATTTTACTCCCCCTCTGAAATATGAATTTCTCTTGCTCAACCTCCCTTATGATATCCATAGATATTTTTTTTCTTAAGTACCTAGGGCCAGATTCTCAAAAATGCCTTAAAATGTAACTAGAAGATCACTCTGTAGTATTCAAAACTGCCTACAGAAGCAGTGCTTAAGCACCTTTTAAAATCCCAGCTGACACTTCGATGAACCTTCCAAGTGCCTAAATATCTTAGGCACTGACCCATCATGCTAAAAAATTTGCTCAAAACTTCCTCCTCTTCCCATACACAGCTCAGTGCTCTGTGACAATAATAAACTCTTGCTTCCTGGGTTAAATCTGGTAGCAGCCAAGTTTTCCCTTTAAGCATTTAATTAGTCTTATTGCCAAAGTATTCTTCTTGAAACCTTGATAAAGAGCCACTTAGCACTCAGAATTAAAATTTATGGGAGAGAAAGCTTGGATGGGATTTGTCTCACCTAACATTACACATCTTCAGCATAGCCGTTAATATCTGAGCTAGGCTCCATTCGCAGTTAGCAGAGAGAAGTAGGGTCTCACAGGACAGAATTCATTTGACCCATTCTAAATAACTACTAAAGGATTTGGTGAGTTGCATCTCAGAAGTGCCTGTATCTCTGCTTTGTCCAGAAAGGAAGAACAGATAACTAAATTCAGCATAGTATCTGCTTTGAAGACATCTGAAGTTAGGTGAGATGGATTGCACCACTGCGTCTGGAGGTCAAACCAGGATGTTGATAGTCCAGTTTTATGAATTCCTTCCTTTCTGTCATTGACTCCAAACATCACCACCAGCAAATCACTTAACTTCTCAATGTTTCAGTTTATGTATCTACAAAAAAAGGGTATATTATAGTGCTATTACATTCTAGATATGCTGCAGAGTCATAGCAAGGCAAAACTAGCTCTTGAAAGTGTGTTGAGAACCTCAGAGGGAATACATTAAATATGTGCAAACCATATTAAAGAGACTACTAAAGAATGGGGAAAACAACTGACAAGACTTGGAGCAAGGAATAAAAGAGATTAAATTCCACTCACTGCACGTAAACATTGTGAATAGTCTATCTTACAAATGTTTAGCATGTTGCACATGCTCAAGAGATCTAATATTTCAAGGTGGATTTTCTCCACACCATGAGGAGAAGCAAAGAACTTGGTTAAATTGTCATGTAGAGTTACGGAGCGTATGCAAGTTTATTGTGCCACTAAGCCTTGCAACAGTGTAAATGAAGCTCTTGTTGCAGGGTGCTAATCTTCTCAGAATTCTTATTAAAAATGGATGATTGTATGTACTTCCAAACAGCCAGGGCATCAGTTTTTGATTTACTAAGCCCGTGAGCATTGCTCCCAGTGCATTTTTGCAAGCTTTTTATAAAAATCAAAGGGAAAAAAATTGAGGGTTAAAATGGCCATTTGCATGGATTATTTTTTTGTTTTTCCCACCTAAGAAAGTCTAAAGGAGACACATATTTAAGTTGTTAGCCAGGACAACACAGTAAATTTTGTTTCTGGATTTGGCACTCTCCCAGTCTGTGTCTGGAAGCAAATGGTTAATGCTCCACACACAGCCAGAGGTGCTGTAAAGGAGGGAGGAACTGAGCACCCGAGGTGATTATAGCTGAAAACATGACTCTAATGTAGGG
>NW_008825614.1:4467245-4482245 GCF_000699105.1 Pygoscelis adeliae
ATGTATGGAAATAATTCATATTTAAATAATTGATTATTATCTACAAAGTTATCATTATAATCATGTTTATAATGAATGCATGTTTTACCAATTTGAAATAACTAAGTATTCTAATCTTAGCAAGCTTAAAGAAAGTCTGTTAATGAGATAAGAATATTTTCCTTTCTGCATATGTATTAGCTGCTCTTTTTTTTAGTTCAGAAAAGATGCTTGCAAATGGATTACTCTGGGATGTGTTCTTGCAAATTCACCAGTGTGAGTGCAGGTAGTACCAGGAGGGAACACTGCTGGGAAAAATCTAGATAGCTGTAGGTTTTAAATTGTGCCTGCTACTTCAAACTGATAGGCCTTTCCCTTCAGTTCATTGTGCCTTTCCCTTCAGTTCAATGGCCTTTCCATTCAGTTCAATGATGTCTTCACTTCTGTATTTCATTAGTGGCTGAGCCAAATGCCACTCCTGAATATTTGTGAAGCATTTTCAACTCAAGGCTGTAGGATATGGAACATCCTTATTTTAGTGGGAACTGATGATGCTCTTACAGGAGCACATCCTTTGAGTTTCCTCAGTGGTATTTATTTTTCATTCTTCCCAGGCAGAGTACAACCTTTCATTTCAAATGAAACCTGTACTATAAATATCAACACTGTAGTCACTTAGAAACCTATGCTCATACTGTGTTAGGTGTTAACTTCCACCAAAATCAATGGAATTTAGGAATTTAAATCTCTTTAAGGATTGGGGATTTAGTCTAATATAATGAACTCTAAAGGTATTATACTTTGAAACCAACTGGCAAATACAGTACCAGAGAATATTCCTGCTTACTTTACAAACAAGGCCTCACATATTCTACATTTTACCTAGAGTTGGTGAATCGCTGATGGCGTAGCAACATCATCTATACACTTATGGTGAACAGCTTGACATGTGGCAGGCAGACACCTTCCCATGTGCAAATCTCACAGTTGTGGTCAACAGACGGATTCAAATTCAACATATTTGGCTTGGAAAGGTGGAAGACTGACAACAGGTATTTTCCTGGATGTGTATTCAGGACCCCTTCGTCTCCTTCCCTAATAGCTTACATCAGTGCATGGAATTGTCCCCCTTCAGGTCACAATAACAAAGGGCACCAGTTCTTCCCATTTCAGATCAAAAGGAGCATTGTGATACAGAGATGAGCCTTTAGGTTACTATCTGTCCAATTAGATGGACTATGATGGATTTTCTGTTGTGTAATTTGAGGAATTCAATTTTATGAACGTATAGAACTTTGAAGCATTTAAAAATAATATAAAAATACTGTTTTGCCCATTTTTGCAGGATACGCACAACTTAAAATGCCGTCGTTTTGCTAGATGGCAAAACACTGATTAACAGTAATAGATTGATCCTTCAGGAAAAGAAGAAGTCTTCTTGTTACAATACTGCCATTGTTGAGAGACAAAGTTCCCCTGATAAGCATAATCAGCACTTGATGTTCCAATTAACACTACTGAACATCATTTTTTCAGGAGTATGTAAACCAAAACAGTACTTTTACTTTTCCTAATCGCGTTGCTGCTCATTTGTGTATTTTAGTTCAAAGCAGGCATCTGGACTAAACTTACATTTGTCAAAATACCAGGAGTTAAGCTCTAGCTGCAAGTTATACACTGCACGTGTAATCACACGTATGTGCGAGAGAAATGGAAAAGCAATGGGAAGTCAGGAAGCAGAGCCGATTCCAGTGTCACAGCCGTTCTTCCTCTCCTCGTGTCTTCCCTCCCCTATTTTATGAGCTCCTGGAAAGGGGAAGTCTGGGAACAGACCTCCTCAAGAAGCAGTGCTGCTATGGAGTCCAGAAACACCAGGAAACAAAACAGAAGCCCTGGGGTCTAATAAACAACATGCAGTCTCCATGGACTTTTATCCACTTAGAATGATTATTTTAACAGCATCCAAAAGGCTAGTGTATATACTGATATGGGCTACAGTAGCAGGGATTATGCCTTTGCCTCCACAGTGAGCATATGGAGAAGCGATACCCTTCAGTAAGGTCTGTGGAGACAAAGAGAAGACATGCATTAGACATGTCTCAGGCTCACAGCCAATCCTTCTTCCAACTTGGTAGGGAAGTCAGCTACCCTGTGCTTTCCTTCAGTTCACAGTAATAAACTTCTACCATTTAGTTCTTATGCAGCATAAAATAGTTGCTCACATGAAGAGCAGTATAATATCAATGTCCTGCAGTCTCAGCCCAAATACATCTTAGTGGCTGTTAACTGGTAGCTTCTCATCGCAGCCCTTTTCCTAAATAGTAATGCTCACCTTCAAATACCCTTAAAATTGTCTTTGAAAATGAGTTCACATTGCTGCCATTGTTAGTTCAGAAGATCTATCCAATTTCAGGCTTTTCATGTTTATTAATTAAAAGGTGACTGAAAATGACATTATCAAAGACTGCATTAAATTGCTCTCTTTGTTTTATGATGGTTAGAGGTCCCCAAATGGAATTGAAAAGGCCACATGTGTTACAATTATTTTTTTTTAAGCAGACACCACTTTGTCATCATATACTAGATTCAAAGCTAGAGGCCACAGTCAAACACACAAAAGAATAGCTGGCTTTTTTTCTCTTTCAAATTATTGATATGTAAGAGAGAGGACAGAGTAATTGTTTAATCACTGGCACATTGCTTTAAATCTAATTCTCAGCACACACAGAGAAAACACAAATGGATGGAAAGGGCACTGAGGCATTTGAGTTGATTGATGGCAGGTCAGTGGCCAATGCACAATAGTTTAGATATAAAACGTAGCAAATTAAGAGCATCATATTCCAAAAGCATTATATGAAGCTGATCTTAACCAGAGAGATGGTTAATACTATTAAAAGGTGGCCAATGTGCTCACCCAGCTGAAGTGTGCAATACTATATAATGGATTGCACTGGGAAAGAAAAGGTAGGGAATTGAGGATGGGGTATATTTTTGCTACTCTCTAGAGTACTCACTTTGAAGCAATATTTGCTTATTTGAATAAATATTATGCTCCAGAAGTTGACCCTTTCAATTAAAAAAAATGACAGTGTTACTGATGAAAAGCACTCCCAATGGCCTCAAAGAGTACAGGCAAGCCGTCCAGCTTTCAAGCTAAATTCACGTACATCCTAACAGCACAGGATAAGTCCATCTACACAGCAGGTAACTTTTTACATAGCTAATATTTTGTACCTACTTGACATGCACAGCACTCTACTAATCTGGCCGATCCACTTGGTCTCAATGAAAAGGCAGGAAGAAAGCCTCCATGGTTATTACTCTCTCTGAGGTTTCCAAACCACTTCACGTAATTAGTTCTGAGGAGTTTTAAAATGCCTTTCTTTTCTATTCCTGTGATATGCATCAGATTTTTAACGTAAATATATCATGTTTGCAGATCACAGGAGACCATACAGCTGAACAGATTATAAAACATAGTACAGTTTAGAACAACACATAGCAGACTAGTAGCAGGCACTCCTGGAGGTTTATGAGGACAAGAAGTCCCCGGTTTTCTGACCACCCTCTGTGGATTTCGATGTCAGAGTAGCACAAAAGAGCAATTATAAAGTTTTTAAAATGTATTATTAGGCTCTGGCTTGAATAGGTACTAGAGGAGAAAGTCGCTGTCAACAGCTAGAGAGTTAGCGACTGACGGAAGAATCAACAGAGGTCTGGAAAACCTCTGGAAGTGCAGCTGGAATCGTGATCGCTCATAGAGCAGTTCAAGCTAACTGTGGGAATTTAGGGGATAAATTTTTTACATCTTTTTTTATGATGTAAGGTGTTACTGCTCAGGGCTACAGTCCCAGCTACTTTTTATATCCACATGCAACTCTGAGGGCTGCCAGGACTCGAGCACTGTTTCAATGTTCAGATCTGAGAACTCATGTTGTAAGGGAGGTACAGGCTTTCATGCATGTATGAAATGTGAGTTAAGAAGTTTCTTCAAATTAAAGTTCTTGTGAATCTGTTCATGTAGGTGGAACCAATTTGGCTACTTACCAAAAGTGTATCGGAATCTGCCCTTTGATTGCCAGGCAGAAAAGATGAGGCAGCTCACTGCCTGATCAAGTGATTTGTTATGACCTAATTGTATATTTAGATGTAAATGTTGCCTTTGGATTTGCTTGTAAGGGCACAATTTGACCCTTTTCTTTTTTTTTCCAGCTGAAATGAAATTATGCCTAAGTAACACATCAAAAGAGGTAGGAATTTGCAGTTGGCACCATTTAAGGATTAGTATTATCTATTGATATTACATTAATCAGATATTCCTCCTGTTCAAATGATTCAAATCTTTTCTCAGGACAGAGAAAAGAAATACGACTTGTACTGCAAATTAAGATGTGACCCAGCCTTCAGCTGCAGCTTTTGCTCTTTTCTTGACGCTACCTAGCACAAATGACAGGATTGGGAGAAAGCCCAGCTGAGAATCTCCTAGAGCAGGGAAATGTACCAAAGCAATATATCACTCTTTGGTTACTAATTCTGAGTAGTGATTTCAATAGGACTGTTGCTTGTTTGCAAAATTCAGCAAATTATATTCAGGATTGGGACTGATAATCCTGATTTTTCCAAGGAACTAAATAGGCTAAGGAATGAATCATATGGAGAACTACCTATTTGACAATAGTAGAAATCCATCATAAAAACAGGGCATTTCTGTAATACAGTGTGGCTGAACTTTGCTGCTGAGTGTGGTATAGCAGCTCTGTGAACGAACAGAGAATTTCAGTCCCTAGAGCTCAATTCATTAACCTGCACAAGCATTAACATTATTTCTTTGAAACAGAGGAAGAATGGGACTATTTCACAAGTATTATTGGCTCCATATACATGTACAATATAATAGAACATACTACATTCTTATATTTTAGTTGGAGATACCTGGCTATTAACAGGGAACATTTACGATTAAAAATACATTACCCTCACCTAAAAAGTTCTGGCTTAGCAAGTGAGGGCTGTTTTCATGATGCCTGGAAGTTTAACAGCCTCAGAAAATTATCACAGATCAATAACATGTTATCTTATATGATGGCTAACCATTTCACTATCAATTTATAAAATAATGCTTTTCTTAAGAGAACCAGGTCCAGGCTACAAGTTGCAGCTTTACTCCCTAGATGCACTGTTTTTCTTTTCAACCGAAACTGCAGAGAAAGTAAATACTGTCAAATCAGACAGTGTTCCAAACTGCCATCATGACAACTTCATCTTAGTATGTCAACATACCAAGTGTTTCTCCTAGATACCTTGATGGGCGAGATTCAACGACCCCAGAGCCAGAGTAACTTTCAACGCTAGAAGCAGCTCTTCCTGCTGGCTAGAGAAGAACAACAACAAAAAAGATGTTCCTTAGAGAAAATAAGGAAGACTGGAAGAACCAGTGAAAGAGGAAGAAGAATGGACATGCAGAAGGGGATGCTGGAAGGAGGCAAAATGGAAATGCAGAAAGAAAGAGGTTAAAGAAAACCACAGGATGTGTAGATAGCAAGGGAGGACGGGACAAGAATCTGAGCTGTGAGTGACTGAGTTTACATCCAAAGCCCTCTAATTTTCAATCATCAGCCTCCTCTTTTATTCAGACTCGTTAATACACACAGCTTGCTCTGCCATTCTGCTGCCTGGCAGGACTGACTCTTCCCAAAGAGGTCCCCTACACTGCTTCCAGAGGCACTGAGGCCACCCAAGGCCTTCTTTTGCTGCAGGCCTAACCCTCTTGGAGCAGTTTCCTGTCATACCGGGCCTGGCAGGGTTTGCCTTTTTTGTCACGCTATTAGATGCCTGCAGCCACTCTGTAGTAACACACCAGCCACGACAGGCCATACCTGGTATGGAGGAAGGAGGGGGATTCACCAGAAAGGAGTCAGGTAAAACTGCTACCTTTTTCCAGATACACATTTAGAGATACAACGCTAGGTAACTACATTCATTCCTAGTCAAGAAAGCCCCTAGCAGCCAACTCTTGCCAATAAGAGCTACCGCAACAAATTTTTTTAAAGTGCTGCAGATATGGAAAAGCCTGAATGATCAGAAAGCATTTTTGGTTTTTTGTTTGTTAGATCCAAGGAGACAAGCTGTTATTTTATTGCTCTGTGTAGATGCTCCTACTTTGATGGACAAAATGTCTAGAACAATTGGACCACAAAGTGACATAAATCCCAACAGAACAAAAACATATCCATTACCTACAGTATGTCCAGAATCAATCTCTGTGAGGGATGATTATGGTATTGACCTGAGATCTGTCAGTACATTTTCCTCTGAGAAGTCCCTAGTGCTTGTAGACAGAGCCCCTGTGGGGGTTATCTTTCATGTACACCAATATGAACTGAATACTAAAAACTCGCCTTGTGTGTGTGCTTTTCTTAGCCAGATTATAACAATTAATGTCTATTGAATTATTAGCTGGATACAAGTTGGGCTAAAAGCAGGGCGTGAGGGAAATGAATATATACGGTACAAAGAATCTATATCACCAAGTCCTCAGTGACTGAGACGCTAGGCAAGTCACTCCACAATATAAGCCTTCTCACCTCAGTGCTCGGTCTACCTGGACAAACTCCAGTCAATATCTGAATAAATTTGGTAATCAGGATGGCAGCAGAAAGGAATCAAAAGCCGAACAGGGGATAATCAACAACAGAAAACCCTTGTTGCCTAATGCATTGTAACTTCTAATTATCAGAAAAGACCCTCGTGTTCATCTGCAATTAATATAACCAGTTTTTTTCAGACAGTCATTTAGTCTCTGGGGAAAATAGAAAAGAGTTATTGTATCTCCTTCGACAAAGGAAGATACATCCAGTCTGAGTGCAGTAATTGCAAGTGGACTAACCACACAGAATTGCCTTCAAAGATCACATCATCACCCAGACCCAAATAACCCATCCAAGCCAAAGAATTAATTCATGTACAAAAGCGGAGTTCTGCTGGAGGGAAGAAAAACCTACAGAAGACAAACCTTGTCAGGTAGCCCAGCATGATGTAGATGGAAGAATCATGCTCCTTGTTCCCCTGGACACTAACCAAAATAAAGCCGGGAATTTTAGTACGCTGCTGACTAATAGGATTAAAACCAGGTACATGAAATTTGAGAAGGTCTTCCAACACTTAAGGCTGTCTTGGCAGTCTGTTCATCACACAGGAATGAAACCATGATATGAGAAGCAATGTAACAAGCTGAACACCGTAGCCCAGGGCCTCTGTGCAATCAGAACATCTCTATCATCCTGTTGTTTTCTCGTACACCCAGGAAAATTGAGATCAGCTAAACAGTCCACAACAAAGTACTCAAAAGAAATACATGTGCTGCTCCAGTCTTTAAAGAGTCAGAATCCCAGCTCTCCTTGAAAATAAAAGGGAAATTCAAAGTGAGTTACTCTGCTTGTGAGACACACATTATTGCTGGGGCAGCTGGTACCTCGCCCCCAAGAACCATACGACAAAATCTTTCTCTGGCCAGGATCCTCAGCGCTCGTATCACATAGCTTGAAAGCCAAAGAGAAGAGAAGCTCACAGACAGGAGATGGCAAAGTTCCCCCAGGAATCCCAGCGCTCTACCCTGTGTCAGTACAGGGTTGAGCATGTGTTACAGTCCCGAAGACACCTGGTAATGCCAGATTTAGATTGCTTTCAGACCTTGTGATAGCGTGCACTTGTGGCTGATCTCACGACAAGTTCAGGCTTGGAAGCCACACTTCAATTTTTCAAGAATCAGTGGTTACCCAGGCTTATTCTGTGGCGAAGTATAGCATTTGGGGGACACCAAGTTCCTTTGTATTTGCATTTTTAAAACACTAAGTCTGTCACAAAAGGTTTTTAAATTAAAACACTTGCCATAGAGACTAGAACTGTTCATAATCAGCATAAACATGTATAACAGCCTTAAACCCTTATACATGGACAAAGATGTTTTTTACCTGGCATTCTGCAGCCATTCCAAGTTTACATCCTCGTGACAGCTTAGAGGATGGGACATGGATTGCACATTACAGTGTCTGATGCATTAAAAAGGGTTTTTTTAGTCCTTTTACAGTACATCTGCAGGAGACTACTTTCAAGCTGGGACTATTGCTACATCAAATTGGAATAAATACATATTTTGCATGCTTATAAACACACATACACAAAGTACAAATGCGCACACTGTGTACTCCTCTGTAAGAACTTAAAGAATTTTTCAAGCATCGGTTGATTAACCAAAGAAAATTGCGGAAATGGACACAAATGTTCCCGTATTCACTCTACAGTGGAGCAAAGTGAGGTAAAACCCCAACAGTGAGTGAATCCCTGGGTCTCACACTGTCAGGAGTACTGAATGCCAGTCCTCAGCCAACAGCTCACCCTGGCTCTGCTATAAGGCTTGCTTCTGCCCCAGCACTCTCGCTGAAGATCCTACAAAGCACTTAGTCCTATTTAATCATCTAAGTACTCTGGACCTTGCAAGATCAAGCCTCAATGAAATATTTAAGAGACATACATACAAAAACAAAGGTAACTGACATCAGGAATAACCAGGGAGTCTAACAAATTACTTTAAAAGAAAGGAGATCTTCATAATGATATAAAGAGAAAAATCAGCTCCTAAAGGGGACTAATTAGAAAAGAAAGTAAAATGTTTTATATTTAAATCTGATAGACGTGTGCTCAAAACCTGAAATTTTGTACAATAAACATCATTGCAGAGGATGTGTGGACAGCTGAAACAATCACATGAAAACTCAGGCTGCAGTGGGAAGTGCTGAGGTAAGTAACTTCAGCTACAGCGGCACAAAGGTTGCTCCTGTTTACCAAGTCCCATATAGATCTCATCAAGCTACTGTTAATTTCAAGAGTGTTTTATCACAGCTGGGAAGAATTCATAGCATAGAAACCTTGGCTTTACAAAAATAGTGTTTTCTGAAGTATGCTAATTATTTTATAAGTATACAATGACTGAAAATACTTTAAAGGTAAACAGAAACAAGAGAGGATTGAGGCTGTGGCTTAAAATTGAGGTGGGAGACCTTTCAGTAGAAGCATGCAAACATTTTCAGCACAGCTTTTGATGGATTAATACATTATGTTTCCTCTTCTTTTTTTTTTCACCCCATAGAATTGTATCAAAATTTAATGAGCAAGAAAATGTAAGGAAAAGGCAAAATAGCTATGGAATCATTTAGGCAACAAAGATTTAGCGGCCATAAAAAATCCTGAAGTTGTCATTAGCACGATTTATAATACATTAGCACTCAAAATATAATGCACACTTTACAAACACAGAGATATAATCTCTAGCCTAAAAAAAAATTACTTTCTAAAGACAATGAGAATGAGGACCTGTACCTCCTTGCAAGGTGTATCTTGTTGGGCTGGGTTTCTAGTCAACACCTATGGCTTTATTCACTGGTCAGTTGTGCAGCCAAACAAGCGAGCTTTCTAATGGTATGCAGCCACAGTTTTATGGCATGGTTGTTTCTGTCATGGAAATATATTAATGCAGATATGCAATGCCAGTTACAAAATATTTTTTAACTGGTTTGCTTTCCATGTTTCTTCCATGCTGTTGCAAGAGAGGAAAGCTCCCAAAGTCCCTGCATTTCTATAGACCCTGCATAGGAATAGAAACAAACTAATTTAAAAGCAACTTCAGACACCTTAGTCTACGGATTGCCCTCATTACTGAGGCTTGCTGGTCATTCCCACCAGCCTTCCACTGCCTCCCTGAACGCAAGGGCAGAACCATAAATGACAGAACAAGCTGCCTTCACAAACTGAGGTACTCCTCATGCAGACTGCCCTCTCCTTTGCCTGGTGTCCCAAGCCTTGCATAATCTTGGTCAGTTTGAGAGGGAGAGAGAGAGAAAATGATTACAGAGAAGATGATCTCATCCCTTTGCTCATGTTGACTTTTCTAGGCCAGTTATTAATGTCATTTGCATCATCTGGAGCAAGGTATTATTCAGTATGCTGGAAACTCAGCAAGACTATAACCCAGGAAAAGAAAGGTCCAAACAGAAACTCACTCAGAAATTCTGACAAACATGACTATAGGCATTGCCGTGCAACTACGATGCACAGAACAGAATCCTGATGGACCAGTCATAATGTATATAAATACTGATAGATCAGATCTGCCCAAAGACGGCACATTTGTTGGAAGACAGATGTATCTGCTGATGCTTAAATGCACAAAAAGAGACAGAGATCACAAATTGGTCATGCGGTTTGTCTCTATCCATCCACTATTGCAGTTCCCTACTCTTCAGCAGCACCTGAAGGAAACTGGAACCAGAGCCACTGCTCAGACACGATGATCTTCAATGTCCAAACAACAGCCAACATAAAATTTAATTCAAGCTACACTACAGGGCATGTTTTCAGCATTTTTTGGGGGGATGATGTTTGGGGATTTAACTGCAAAACTCCCATTATTAATAGAAGTCGCTCAGCTAAATCCCCACATACCATAGCGAAAATATCGCCTTACATTTCTCTCTGGTACCACTGCTGATCTGTGCTGACAGCTCTCTCATCATGAATAACATTATGTCAGGCTGCCCAATGATTCCTGAAACTGTCAACAGTGTTTAAAGTCAAGTTCTCCAAACTTTTAAAAACTTAATCATCTTCACTCTGGAAGCATAAAAGTTGAATGCAATAGAAAATGTGCAGATTCACAGCAAGGTTTATTGACTTGCTGGCCAAAGACTTCATCTAGCTGCTGAAACATTTAAATAGTAGAAAGCACTGTCTATAGAAGGACTGTCCTTAAAGGCCAGAATATACATGAGATGGCAGAAAGAGTTGAGAAAGTATGGAGAACAGTGCATAGTGTACTTGATTTTTACGCTAAATTATCAAAGCCTTCGGTCAATCCAATGTATGCAATCAGCCTAGTTTGGGGAATTTTGTAACACCATATACAAGCACAGTTGCGAAAGAGAAAGTCTTGAGAAATCTTAATTCCCTTGTCTTTTTCTGGTTAAATCTGACTTACAATGTCACTTTTCAAAGTGTGGAAGACCATCAATCCCTCCATTTCCCTTCATTTGTTTTTTTTAATTACTGATCATCAATGTGATGAAAAGTTCCAGACTGAAAGCTTGAAGAAAGAGTAATCAATGGATGCAGGTCCACAGGGGGCACTAGTAAAGAAAATACCACCAAACAATCTTCTGAAAGGAAGCCAATCAACTTGACATTTTTAAATGGCTCAATTAAAAATAAATACATATATAAAATGTTTCAAATTGAGTGTCTGGTAAATGTTGTATATACTTTAAACGCCTATGTTTTACATTCTTTTTTGTTACTTTTGCACTCCCCTTTTGTTGTCTAGAAGGGTGTTTTCAGCAAGAACGTCATTAACTGGTACCCCAGACCTGCAAACTATTGACCTACACACAGCCAAGCACACAACTAAATATTAGCAGGATCAGGAGGAGAATAAAATCTCTCAAAAGTGTATGCAACAAACAAACAGATAGCAATGAACAGAAAAACTATTTTTTCCCTGCTAACTCAGTTATTCATTGTACATGAATTATAGCGGGTGCAACATTCCAAGACAGAAAATAAAAAATTATTTGCAGCTAGAGGATGGCTCTGTAAACCTGCTCAAGGAGAACCACTGTGGGCGGGGACTTAACAGAATACCATGAAATATCTACTGCAAAAAACCTCAGTTGACTGCTACTTTTCTGTTACCAAATTTTTATTATTTTTTTTTAAGTTCATAGTACTTCCATGAAAACGAACCCCTTCTCCTGTCATCATCTATCACAGGAAGTATGTGCATGTTGGTAAACAATAAGCAGGAGACAAAATCCTAGCAAGCTCATAGGAAAACCCATTTAACTGCCTAAATTGTACAGACAGCCACTCAAGATTTCAGGCATTGATCCAAACTGAACTGACTTTCTGAGATTCACCCTTCATTATTCACAAATCTTCCAGTGTCTGTGCTTCTATCAAAGCTGCAACTCCTCGAATCAACTGATCACATTAGATGACATTGGGCTTCACTTTTTAAAATTTGAGATTTAGTGTTAATGCCCAGAATGCATCAGCTGAATGCACTGAAGAAGTTCGAAACAAAAAGGCAAAGAAAAAGGGATGCGGGATATATTAGTTTATAATACCAGGACTATTATGCCAAGTTTGCATTTTGGGACTTAAATTTATGATTTTTGAACAGTCTTTGCTGGCAACACTTCTATTTTATTCTACGGACTGTTGAACCAAAGCGTATTAACAAAGTAGCCAATAAAATCTCTGCGCACTGTATTGAGGTCCTCTTCAAAGATCTCTAACATACGTTCCATGAAGAAATAGAGGGTGTATCTGTCAGCTTCTCTTAAGGGCTAATAGAGAACAATTTCATTTGCAGAGGAAGGCACAGTTATTCTGCTGGTTCCATATTAACCTGGGAAACCCTTTATACCAAGGATATTTCCTCAAAATCTGTTTCTACTGGTCTTCTTCACTTTTGAAGGAGCAGAAAGGTGTTGAAGTAGAACGGAGAAACAGTCTCACAGAGTGCCCACATGATAGGGCCTGTCTTAAAGAAAGCTCTTATCTCTAGGAAATTTATTCAGTCACGAGAACCTAAACATAGCTCCCTGTTCACGGAGAAAATAAAAATGACACACAAAAGAAGCTGTCCTCTCATTTTGGCACTGGGTAACCGTAGATAAAAATAAAGTAAGGAAGAAGCAAAAGTGATCAGCGACTATTTCCTTTAACTCCTTTTCAATTGCCCCCAGTCAAGCCACCGATGTGGTGTGGCCTAGAGAGGGATAAACCAAATGACTATCTACAGCTCGTGTGTGTATAGCACACTGGTCTCTTACACTATATTTGCTACCTAAGTAACAGAAGAAGGATTTTCTTGCTCTCTTTTCCTCCTCTCCTTTCTTCTCTTTTGTCAGAAAAGAGAGCGCTGTATTAGTGAGAGAGAGACAGAGGCAGAGAGGGGGTTACTCATTAGCACCACGTTCTCTGATAGCCAACATGCACCAATAATTTTGTCATCTCAGGGGATCCAGCCACAGTGTGCATCTTCCATGTTTGCCAATAACTGCACTAACATTCAATCCTGTACCACGTAAATTCCCTCTACCAAACAGATACGAGATTTAACATTGTCCTGAAACGTGACTAAAATGTTTTTAGATCCAGCCTATATTGTTAAGTAGAACAATAATAACAAGGGAAATAACGATTAGATACATAGAAAAAAATTATTGACAGTGAGGATGATACAGCATTGGACCAGGTGCCCAGAAACTGAATGAGACCCTGAACAACCTGAACTAATTTCCGAGCTGGCCCTCCTTTGAGTAAAGGGTTGGACCAGACGACTTTCAGAGGTTCCTTCCAACCTGAATTCTGACTCTAAATATGGTTTAAACAGCCAAACTGTCCACTGCTAGTGGCTAGTTGTGGGGTTGCTTATGTGGCAGACTGGTCGCACATTTGCAACACATCCTCTTCTCCCAGGGAAATTTCTCATTAAGTTGAAAGAGAAGGTAAAATTGTCTAAAGAAGTGCTAGACCAAGAAACACGAACTACTGTATCTTGTCCCTCTCTGTTCTTCACACCTCCTCAAATTCCTATATGAAAAACAATTACCAATTCTTTACTATAGAGGAACACAGAAATAACACAGATATTGGTCCTTGCAATGATTATTCAGAAATTGTTTTGGTAAAAGGAGTAGGTTTTCCAAGACAGAATTCATTCAGGGGCTGCTTCAAGCTCTGCTGAATGTTTATATCAACTTTTATGCAACCTGACATTCCCAAAAAGAACTGACAGTAATGGACTGGAAATGCAGGGAAACCATTACACAACACAGAACAAAGAGTTTAAAAAGAAATGGAATTTAAGAGCTAAATTTCTTAAACTTGCTCTGATAAGGGACTGGCCTGAACAGAAACCCTTTGAGGAACTTTCAGACTAACAGCTCAAGATGAGACTCTTGCGTTGCTCCAAAATGCAACATTAAAGTTGTGATGTGAGGCTGCAGCAATATTCCCTTCTGGGTTTTATTTTGTCAGATTTGACAGACCCAAGCAGACTTTACACCAATTAGCAATAAAGACAGAAAGACCTTTCAGGGAAGCATCGGAGTCTCCAGGAGTAAGGTCCTGGCACTCCTCTCTGGAAATCTGTCCCCATCCCACACTCCAGACTGGTGTTAGGTGGGCAGCAGTCCACTGGTGCCACAGCTTGCGAGATTTCAGGCTGCAGTGCAGAGTATCTCACCTTCACCATCTCAAAAACATCAGCTGGCTGGGGCATTAAGAAGTCTCAACTGTAAACCATGTCTATCTAGACAAGTATATAGTATTGTAGACCCTAGCAACAGGGCCAGGACATGAGAGGAAACGGGGTCTTTTGCAGTTCCCTTCCTTGGAATAACAGATCTCTTCCATTTCAAGAAAATGAAACGGACCTAAGCATGTACTTAGAAGTGCATACATAGAAACAGAATTCCTTGTTATGATGACAGGGGCACAGAATTGCCAAGAAACGCTCCAGCTTTTATACTGGGGCTGAAGCAGGTATTGATCTTTCCTGAAAGTTTAACAATTCTCCAGGAGGATCCTTCCACCTCTGTAGCTTCAGGACGCAGGAAAGCTCTTCATGCCTGGGCTACCCTCAAAATTTTTTTCTAAAAAGCTTCTTTTTTGATTCTTGATTCCTGATCTTCTGAGCCCGAGTGAAACCGTATCAGACTGAAACGTAGTCTTGTTTCTCCCTAGCAGTCACTTAAACTGACATTGCATTTTCTTTATTTTTCTCTTTCCTTGATAATTCCTAGCTGGACATAATGCTCTTTGGTGACTAAATGCAGACGCAGCACACCCCAGCAGGAGTAATATGACTTTGTTTTTTCACATTATGATGTCTGTTTAACAAGTAATGGGCTCTGTCCACACTTGGTCACTGTCAACCTTTTCCACAAGATGCAAGAACAG
>NW_008825614.1:4487245-4524844 GCF_000699105.1 Pygoscelis adeliae
TGATATTGCAGGCACACAACACAAATTGAATTTAATGGGATTTCTGTATATTTAGCAACTGAAGTTTTGGGACCTTAAATAGTAACCTTTCTCCATAACAATCATATCCAATGTACTGCACCATAGGAGGCCAAACCACTGGGCCTGATCCTGCAATATGAATCCCGTCATCCTTTTTTTTTTTTTAAGCTAATGGAACTATTTGTGCAAATAAATGTTGCAAGGCTGGGTGCTCAGTGCTTTTTCTTTTCCAGCATCCCGAGTAGCTGGCACAGGCTGAGTTATCCAGCATGAATCTAACTGAGATGATCTATACGGTTCCCCTGGAATAGCACCTGCGCCTTTGTGGCCCTGAACTGCTCCAACAATACAAATTTACAAACAGCTTTTAAAACATGACTCAAACATCCTTCAGTATGAGCAAAATCTGGTGTGTGACACAACTGGCTCACCTTTATTTTATTATCATTATTACCACTTCCAGGCTTTGGAGAGCTGTGTCTCTCAACACATTTCTTTAGCATCTCTGATAGCCTTCGATCTTCCTGCATTTTCTACCTTTGAACCACCAGCAAACAGCAAGAAAAACTACATAAACAAATGGGTTCACGCAGGATACAAGAAAATCCATGCAGCTAACTTAAGCTTAATGTTCTTCAACTCTTTTCCTCCTTCCTCTAGCCTTGCCCCTGCCCCCCAGGGGAGGTGGGAGGAATGGTTTAAATCAATAACCAAAGGCTTCAATTTTACAAACTCTTGAGCCATTAGAGCTCCGAGTCCTCGGTGCACCCGTCATAACCTCCCCCACCCCAGCACGCACACATACACGCACGCACATAACACACATATAAAAGAAATACTCCCAGCCTGGCATTAACAATGTTCATTCAGTGCTCTTTACTTAAAGGAAGAAAACAATTAAGTGAAACCTTGAAGTAATCTCATTCTGCCTATTTAGCCTCTTCATCCCTCAATGTGTGGTTAGTAAGTGTTGCAATCAGGGGCTAAGGCCTGCTATCATTCGGCCTTAATTAAAAAAGACACAAGCAGTGGAGCTGTGAATTAGAAATGTAACAACGCACTACCCCTGATTAATTCGAGGCTCATGTTGGATTAATAACTCCAAACAAAGAACAAAAGGAAATTGTTATGCGAATTGCAACCCTCCCAGGCCAGACAAAGGTCAAATCACAGGATTTCAATTTCATCCGGAGTCGCTTAATCAACTCCCTCGGAAGGAAGACCATATGCAGTCCTGAAAGCTACCCATTGTAGTCGTGTTGTCACTGGACCTGAGAGACGGCACAGAGATAATCCCAACTATTCCCCATCTTTTCTCCTTCTTGGATGTTTCTTTTCTCTTTTTCTTTTCTTTCTCAGTTTCTTTTTTCTTTTTCCTTTTTTTTTTTTAAATATGACAAAACCCCTTCATTAGGGCTAATGATTAAGGAGCAAGGACGCTATCTGTCAGAAAGCAGCTTTTGTGGCTGCTGCCCCGTGGAAGCACCCTGGCTCTCACTGCCCATGCATCTGCAGAGGCAGCTCCTCATTTTGAAGGGGGTCTTCCCTGAACGCGGAAGCCACATACTGCTGTGCTTCGGCATCATACAGTCACTTACAACAAACAGCTCTTGGGGGTGGGGGGGTTGCACACATCCAATGCACTGCCTACATCTTAATACAGAGGTCTTGTGGGTACATTAGCTGAGGATATTACTGCCCTGAAGACCTCTCTCTGACTGAAATTAAGCCACAGAGAATAGAATCGCATATTTTCTTGCTGTTCACCCCCAATGAAATGATGATGGAGCAAAGCAGCCGTCAGTTTTCATGACCCAAAATACACTGTCCCTCCAGTGAGCAGACACAGAGCGCGCCCCCCGCTCCCACCGAACATGACTTCTCAAGTAACAGGTTTCTTTTTTTTTTATGTATATATTCTGTAACAGCAACACAGTTCAGGACCAAATTTACTTTCTCCAGGAATCAGCTCCAGCAAGGGGCCAAGAGCCAACAATACTTCCCATCTTGATGTAGACCTCTTGCTTAACTCAAACAAATTTCTCCTGATTTACATGGAAATAAGATACGAAGATTTAAGAAACAGTCCTCTTTTACTCTCAAATTCTGGTCCCAGACATATTCTGCATATGTATGCGTTACTGTAGGATTGCTGACAAATGCACCATGGCTCTCTGACTTGATTTTGCCAGAAGAGATACTTTAAAGCCCAATAAAACTACCAAAAACCTGGTACTGGTACCTGGCACTGCATCAGTAGTTTCAAAACCTGAAGACACCGATGAATACGGGTTAGGATTCACATATTAAAACACCTTGGGAAATGCAGATTCTGTAGAAGCCTCTTACCTGTGTTAGGTGCTGGAATAAAATTGCAGGTCACTCGGTGAACTTAAAAGAAGATCCTGTTTTGACTTTCAGCTTGGGATCATCTCCACTCAATTCTGTCACAAACTACACTTGGTCCTCTTTCCAAGGGGCTGCTTACACACCTGCTGTCTCTGAATTAGCTGTTGAAGGGGAAGAAGTGGTTTGTGAATTGCCCCATTCTGAAGCCCTTTCCCACTCAGAAATATATGCCAGCTTTAAATACTAACCCAGTAAATGACTATTCAACTTCTCTGATGCTTTCCTTTTAAGTATCTGTTCACTTTTGCTTTACATATTGATTTCTTAGCATGCAACCAAAAATTAAGATGAAATACCTACTGTGCCGTGGAAAAGGAGAGTCACATACTCAGAAACCCTTTTGCCTGTGTTACACCGAGTCATTAAATCCAAATTACATGGAATGCAAATTCTGTTAGACATAAATCCCTCAAACGTTCCACCAGCTCCAAAATGTAAGTGTAATTTTTGAAATCTGTTACTATTAGAAGCTCAGTAACAAATGATTTTATGTGCACTAGCAGTTATTGTAGCTACTTCCACTCTTCAGTGCAAAAGTAAGATCTAAGCTTTAAATGGGCAGCTCCAAAACTTTAGCCTGCTTACTAGTCTGTAAAAGAAGGCAACCTGTGCACACATCCCAGTAAGAAGAAATGGGAGGACAAGCTTGTCCTTTTCCCTTATTCCTATTACAAGTTCTACGGAGCAGTTCTTCATCTCCTTGTCCCGAAGAGACACCACCCTCTTGGAAAAATCCTCCTGCTTTATAATGAATTCTGAACCTGAAGTTATTATTATTCTGTGATACGAAACACTAATTCATTGCATATAGATAAATGACAGTAGCCTTTGAGTAGAGTCAAAGACTTTATAGTGCTTGACTCCATTGTAAAAATCTTCACTGGGAAACACTCTGCAGCACCTTTTGGGAAAGTGACTGTCCAGCGTTGGTGTTCATTCATGTTATTTCTTTATGGCAAGCAAAGGGCTCACTTCCATAAAATCCAAATGGACTCCCCTCAGGCTGCACAACAGCATCCTGCCATACTGTTTTACATGAAGCTCCAACTTCTTGTGTCAGCTGACTATAGAAGAATTTCAGCTTTCATGTTTAAAGCTAGTTAAGCTTGTAGCCTTCAGTCTAACAGGGGAAAAACTGGCCACACATTTCCGATGTAGTCTAATTACTCAAGAACAAACATAAGATTTTCTCCAACAGTTAGCACACACTCATGAATTTTAGAGCCTAATTTCATAGCCCTGGTCCCCAGGCCCATGAGATGTCATGACTCCTCTCAATACAGGACATGCACCTCTAACCCATTGGAGAATGGTGTGCAAATAAATGCAAGACAAACTGATGTGTCAAGAAGAAGTAGCTCAGTATTTGGACACTGCGGTGACCAAATACATCCACTGCTATTGTAATACAAAAAATGCACCTAAGACAGCTTTCTTCTGCTTTCTGCAGAAGGCGTCAGGGACAGGTAGGTATTGGGGTGTCTGCTACACTCCCAACCCAAATGCCAGCACAGGCCAGGTAGCCAGCAGCTCCTGTAGCTTACATCAGATGAAAATCAGCTACAAATCTGGTGAGGAGAAGAACTTATTTAAGTGGCTGCAGACCCAACCAGCCCCTATCGCCAAGTTTGGCCCATGTGTTCTGTGTCTTGAAATCAAACTTTGCCCATCTTCATAGCTCCTGCAAATGCTGCTGAGAAGAGCAGCTAACTCTTGGCTGGGGACCGGTTTAGCCTAAAACCTTCCTCATACCACTTCCAGCATAACTGCCTCCCTCTCTGACGCAGCTATGGTGAGGCAGGTGGGAAGACAAGGCAAGCCCTAGCTAAGCTACACCTGGGGCCCAGCAGACTGCCCTGTATTTCTGTGCAATCCCTCAAAATCAAAGAGCCCATCCCATCCCTTAGGACCGAAGGGGCCTATGAATTTTTATAAATCCCAAAGCATCAACAGCAGGCAAGCATTTAAAGCTGCCTTCAGCTTGACTTGCTCTCTTCTTTTCAATAACCGTCTCAAAGCTGTGTACCTGTTTCTTCAAGCAAATAAACCAACAAATTTCTCTGATTTTACTTGACATTTTTCCAATCCTCTCTCTTCACATAGAAGCTCCCTCTTTCTCTTCTCTTCCACTCAAACAAGCTGCCGGTGAGCGATATTACTCCTCTGCAGCGCCTACCAAGTGTGCAATAGCTTTCATGTATCTCTACCTCACTGACCCTTCATCTCTTTTCAAATCACAGATAAGAAACAACATTTTCTTATCTTACTAAGAACTGGGAACACATTCTACTTCTATTACAATATTACCCACAATACTACCCACCTCTATAAAGCAGTCTAAGAGAAAAAAAATGCATAAATATGGTAGTTTTCTGCCAAATCCCAAGCAACAATTAGGACTACGTTTTTTCGGTGGGTAGTACTCCAAACCATACTGTAAGCGAGCAGCTGTGTCAAAAGATAAATATGATGGGACATGCAGAGAAAGCCAGTTATGTCAAGCAAATTTGTCTCTCCCCAAAAAACCCAACCCAATCAACCAAAGATAATGTGGGTTCTTCTATTCACCTTACAAAAATGCCACTTCGGTGAGAAAGATGAAATCAGAACACAGCAAATTAGGTTTTGCTTCTGGATAATTCTTCCAAAGAAGTCCAGCACCTTTGCTTAAGCTCAACTTAAAGAATTACACACCATTTCTGAGAGCTGCCGGGCAGCTGCTGTGCTTTGTCACAGAGGTGGCTCTTCTTCAGTACTGGCTGGCGTTAAGCAGAGCAAGATACACAATCCTTATTCCCATAAAGCTGTTTAATATACATAATTAGTCCCATTGATATCAAAAAGGAAAACGTGTACTATAAAAAAGTAGTGCAGAAGAACATTTACCTTTCTGCAATAAAACCACATAACAGATACATCCCGTCTAAGCACACTAGAAGTTACTTTCCAAAAAGCCCAAACAATAACTGCCAACATAACCACACGGATTACATATTCTTAGTTTATGGAAAAAATGGAGTAACATCTTGTATCTTTAGCAATATGACTATTGTCTGATTTTTTTTTTTAATGGAAGAAATAGGTTTAACGAAAATAATTTGTGGGAAAAGTTTTTCCTACTTAAATAATTAAAAGGCAACAAACAAAAAAATTATCAAGAAAACATCTCAGTTTTGACAAAATTTCCGTGACAGCTCAGACATGCAGAAGAGAAGTCACAGCAGCTAGAGAGGCTGGACCTCCGAATCAAGCAGAACAGAAACTTAACCTGTTTCTACCACATCACCACTACCACTGTAGCTCCTGGAGTCTTCTGGCTTCTTAGGAATTTTCACAACTTCTTTGAAAGATACAGTTTTCATTCCATGACACAAATATACTTCATGAAACTTTTTTTTTCTTTTTTTCATTTTAGGCCAGCTTTAATGATAACTGCAGGGATTTTCAATTACCGTTATAAATCCAGAAAAGCAGTAAAGTTTTTCTTTTAAGGTCATTAAAAGTAACTTCCTTGTAAAAGAATCTATAATACTTTCACAAGGTGATCAGGAATCTTACCTAATTCTTCGTTACTATGATGAGAAATTACACAAAGGAGTAAGGCCAAGAGTCTACCAATGTTACCTAAAAAGAAAGAGCCTGGAAAGAGGTTCCAGAAGCTTGACAGAACTGGATTCCATGGAGCCTTATTTCACCTTTGCCTTTTTTTTTTCTCTTCTTTCTTGTGAAATCTGTCTCCTTTGCTTTGATGCCTTTGATTGAAAGGTATTGTGTAAGTGACTCACGTTTGTGCAGCTCAGAAACATGAGCACCAACAGAAGCCCAAACATACAATTTGGTATATTTGCTTGCTGACTAAACACTTTTTCTTACATCTTTCTTTGCTTGGAGGGTAAATTGTTATTTTCAAAGCTGAATGACTGCTTCAGTAAGTTGGTAGCAGACTATTGGTACAGTGCGATAATTAAGGGATCTTAGTTCTTAAACAATGCTGATAAAACAGAAATCCCTCTCCCTTTTTTCTGGATTACCTTTAGAACTGAAATCAGAGCATGCTAAATGAATAACAATTTGTACCTTCTGTGAATGATACAAGATTGAATCAAATTTTAACTAGACTCTATTTGTAAATCCCTCAGGATGACATAATTACTATTCAACACATACCTTAATTAGCTGTACACATCTATTTCATAGTATTTAACAGGTTTAAAACAGCTTTTGTTGTCTGTTGAATGGATGTTCCATTCTTATCAAAATGAAAATAATCCTGAATTTCCTAAACTGGAAGAAATTTGCTCACAGAAGTCAAGAAAAGACCTACAAATTGCTGTCCCTATAATCAAATACGTAACTTTTTTTAGCATTTTTAATTTTGTTTCAAATTCACTAATGGTATCAAAGAATTGATAATGCACTGATGTTGAATTTTTGTGGCTGCTGCTTCTTTCCTTTTGATGAAAAATGATCATAGTGGCACTGTCTGGTAAAAAAAAAAATCTACTCAAACTTTGCACAGAATTTGAAATGAATACAAGCCAAGTTGGGACACAATTTCTTTTTCTGGTTTGGATTACAGTATGACCTTACCTCTAGAAAGCACTCTTGCTTTCATTGCTCCACCATGGATCAGAAACAGGCTAAAATTTGGCAAGCCATACCTTCAGGTGAAACCGAAGGATTAGCATTTGACACCTTGATCCTCGTGTTGTGTAAAAGCAGGTACTTGCTCACACGCAGAGGCTGTTCTTAAAACTAATAGGATCTGCAGAGCAACACGGCTCAGCTCATCCGCTGCAGGCTGCCTCAGCAAAGGCTGGGCGCCCGTGCCACGAGCTGAGGCTTGCTGCCGAATCGCAAGCACAATCTTCCCTAAAATGTTTCGCTGCTTAATTTTGCTGACAACAAAAGCAAACGACGACGACAATGATTATGTGCAGACACATATGCATGTGGTATGTTTTCATTATTTTGTCAAACTGCCCCAAGTGAGATTAAAACGTTTACTTAAGTACTTATTTTATACTCTGTGTCATTTGCTTTCTGTTCTCCTTAAAATTTAATGCAAAAGACGGCTGGCTCTTCAGCACAACTCACTGTTCCTGGGGCCAAATCTAAATTAAGATGCTCGACACACGGGGAAATGACGGAGGCTGAGTCCAGGGGAGAGGGGAAGGCAGGACCAGAAGTGCTCTACTCTCCCAGCCACCTTGGCTTCACTGGGACCAGAGAGAAGCCAAGACCTCCGCAGCCATGGTGAGCGAGTGCTGCCAGGACCCAGGACCTAAGAGCATGGGGAAAGGGAAAGACCATGCAGGATGAGGCACGCATCTGTGGGATAGGAGGAACTAAACGACTCGAGGAGAGGACCGGTAGCCTGAAGGATATTTTAGGTACTACCCCTCCCAACCACCCAAAAGTCATCAGACCAGTACTTAAAGTCATAAGATTTCCATAAATAGTGATGCTTAGAAACAAAAAAGACCCTAAAACACACACAAATGCCTTCCAATGCATTTGAGATCCTTTTGTTTTTATCTTTCTCTTTCTTCTTTAGGGTGCCCCCATGTCATATTTTCAAATTTTTCACTGCAATTCATTGGAGTAAAAATTTACTTTTACAGAAGTGGGGGTAGAGATTCTCACACATTCATGTAATCTCAGAACAAGACAGATTACATATTGTAAGCTTTATGATAAAATTGCAGGCATGGTATTGGAAAACTAATCTGTTTCATCACTGAAACAGAATCAAGTAAAACAAAATAAAAATAAACTTTATTCAGTCAGGAATGCTTCTCATTTCATAGTTATGTTTCTTCCAGTGTGTATGGTGAAACTGTAAATGCAGAATCATTAAAAATTAAAAAGATAAGGATCACTCTTAAATATATAAATCTGACCCCATATCTTTCTCAGCAGATTTAGGGATGGAGAAAGAAGAAAAAAAAAAAAAAGGAAGGGGGGGATATTTATGCCAAGATGCTTTATACCTTACCAGCACCTTCCCTTGCACCTAAGTTTCAGCCTAGCCTTGCTCTGGTCTCAGCTGTCGCAACATTCCCAACAAGAGAAGGTAACCCTTCTGGAAACTGTACAGGTTAAAGCCAACACCTGCAAAGCCACTCTAAGTATCAGAAACTTATTGGAAGTCAGTGCAGGCTGGGAGCAACAGGCTGCTCTGCTCCTATCGTGCGATCCTGCTAACAAACCAGGCTGCAATCTCCTGTGCCAGCGTCTGTCCCTGAGCAGCCCACAGGTTCCTCCCGGACAGCACGCTGCAGGAACCTCATATCTTGAGGTGACACAAAGATGGACCTCAGTTGCTGCACTGCATATCTATCTTCAAGTCATTACCCTGGAAAAGAGAAAAGCTATTTGTACTCTCCCCAGTAAACTTGCTCTTCTCGATTTTCCTAACATTACAATGAAACTTTCCTGCCTGTCATTTCGGTCACGTGTTTTGTATTGGAAAAATTGCAAATCACAGGGAGCAAAAACGCTGCCATAAGTAATCCCTGCGTAGTATTAGAATAGTGCTGGATACTCTCTAATTACATAGAGTACTGTTGATACGCATATAAAAAAATCATATTGATTACTTACGTATCGTACTGGAAAGAGAAGTAGGTTGAGCTCAGCCGGCTACCCAGGAAAAACTACAGGAGGCCAAAAAAGGATTTACAATTCTTTTCCGCTTAAATGACATCATCTGTGAGGAAACATGCATTTTGATGGAGTACATTATAGAAAAAACATTGTGAGGGTACAAAAAGCATGACAGGAGATCCAGGCAGCAAAAACATGCCATTTTGAGCATCATAAAAAGGATGGTAGTACTAGCTTACGTGGATCAGCCATTGTGTTCGGTCCCCGACTGAATCCTACTGTCTTACAATACTTATGCTATACTATTTATTATTTGCATTACATATTATTTGCATTGCGGTATCCCCAGAAAGGCCTCCAGGAAATCCCATAGGAGTATTTTCATGTTTGGCTGATTAGTTTTGCATCTGCATAAAAATATTTGCCTTGCTGCCTGAAACCTTGACTTCAGTGCGGAAATGCACAAAAAGCAGGAAATAAATCCGATCTTTATGCTTTCTATCTCCAAGTTAATAAAATGTTTAAATAATTAACTGATAATAATTAAAGCTGAATTTAATAATATGAAGAATGTCTTAAAGTTACAGTGTGTCAAATTTCTGAAAGCACTTCTGTCTAAGTTCTGCTGAAGCCCCAAGTAACTGAAAACTTGTTGAGTGGAGAGCACAGGCACCTGCGCCATCAATAGCCATTTCAAATTTGACTTAATATCTCTCTGGAATACGTGACAATAAAAATCAGCTAAGATGATATCTGCTGTGTATGGCTGTGATTTCACCGTGAAAGCAACAGCACTTACACGTGAAACCCATTCTGTCGGTAACACCTCGGGGGGGGGAAACCCCATATGTGCGCCTCCAGAAGAAAGAAAACAAAAAAAAGTTTGCAGTGTTGGTTTTTCTAATCATGAATTATTGCAAGTGGAGATATTGTCTCTACATACTGCATGTTGGCACAACCACAGTTCATTCTTGTGTAAATAATGTGGGATAGCATTATACAAATTGCAAATATGGCACTTAATTTTATTAAAGAAAACAACTGATGCAATAGCAGCTACAGCAAAATTGGGATGGTAAATAGGTTAACTTTTATCAAACTTTTCCTTGGACCTTTCTGACAGTTGATAAAGACACGTTATGGAAGCCATGCACTCAGTGACTGCCTACGCTAGTTATGTTGATCCAACCAAGTTCAACAGGGTTGAAGGAGACTCTACAATCCTACAGTAGGGAAGGCAGATACAACTAAATCAGCTAAGTGATTTAGCTTTATTATTTCCTTTGAGGGACTCTGAAAGAAGAATTCCTGGACTTTGACTAATTTGGACTTGGAATAACAAGATCATTGGATGGAGAAGTCAGTCAAACATGGAAGAAAGAATGGAATAGATTAATTCTTACCAGCCATTTGCTTTGGTCAGCTTGAGCTGACAGGCATTACCCTATTCTCAAAAAATTAAAAAAGCTCCAAGTGGGAATTGCCATGCAGTGGGAAAAAGTGAGCAGCATATTTGGGATCTGGTAGGCAGAATATATCTGAAAAAAAATTTGGTCCTAAGTCCCCAAGTACAGCAGATCTGTGCCGTGACTAGCTTAACATTCATCCAAACCTTCTTCTGTGCCCTTCTGTGCTTAGATTAGGCTATGCACACAACCTATTTTCTATTTATGCAACATCTGCTCCGCTTTGAGATTGCAAGCAAGAACATTTCCAGGCTCCAAAGCAGGATGAGATTACAGACTGGCGAACTGAGCTGGATAAAACAAGGCTGGAGCCACAAGATTTAGGTTCAAGTCAGATTATTTAAGATTGCAAAAATGTCTCTATTTCACTTTAACATAAGTGATTTCCCACATTTGTACATCCTTGGAGTTTCCAGAAGGAAGGGAAACAGAGTGCTTAATTAATAAAAGTTCGCCTAGTATTGTTCTCTCACATGACCAGAGTGCCAAATCTTGTGGGTATCATGTGTAGTACTGTAATTAAACCTTCATCCCTGATTATTCAGAGCTCGGAGAGTCACCTAAGCCTTGTCATCCGGACACGGTGATGTACTCTTACCACTGGAATGAAGAGGGGAGTCCGGGAAGAAAGAGGACGTCCAAGCACAGACGATGCCAGTATGAAAAACGCCCACCTTGTGGGAAGATTTCGGGGACCAAGAGGGAAAAGAAGCTGCAGTGCTGCTGAAGCGGGGGGAGACGGTGGGGGCAACCGCGCAGGATTCCCCTGGAGATGACCAGTTCAAAGGAAGAGGAAGGGGGGCCTCCTTTTTCCTAAGGAGCAACTAGTGACATTTGTGGTAACGTCTGCAGTAAAGTTAACACTGGTTCCTGTGAAAATCATCTATGAGGGCAGCAGGACCACGATTTGGTCTGCAGCAGTGACAGCCACTATATATGGAAGATCTAGTTAACTTTTTTTTAATAGCAACAGGCAGAAGGTTAAACATCTGACCAAGATGACAACCTCAGGGTTGACTGACAGGACCACAGAGCTCTTCTTACCTTCCTGCTGGACTTGGCTTCACCAACTGCATCTCACACTCACTGGCAAAGTAGATGTGAACTAAGGAGATTCTGCTGCTATTGAACTGACAGTTCAACAGCCCCACCGATACTCTGGGAGCCCACGAGCTCACAAAAAAAACCCAGCTCAAATTCACAGCTGGCCAGAAAGATAGTGGTTTACCAGTTTGATTATCCAAATACTTTCAGCTGGGTTCAGTGGAATAATAGTTTGCTGATAGCCTTAAAAAAAAATAATTAAAAAATAAATAAATCCCTCTTTACTTGGCCATGATTGAGGGTTTTTTTCCTTCCTTGGAGGAGGCTGCAAGACAAGGAATGCCATTCAGCTAATAGGGACTGGCTGCATCAAAAAGCAGCCAGGATTTCTCCCTCTCCCCATTCTTCCCCTCCCCAACACAATAGACCTGAAAACAAAAGGCAGATTATTAGGTTTAAGTATGTAGCCCGTACTCCACATACCCCTTCCCCCCTCTTCCCACCCCTTCTTCAGCACATCTGGTAACCATGTGTGGCAAGTGCTAATGAAGACTTTCCTGAGCGAGCTACAATTAGTTCCGACTGCTGTTCGCCTCTCTTGGCTGTACCGAGGATAAAAACCAACACAAAACAAAACAAAATCTTCCCTTCACTGTTCCTGAAACCTCCTCCTGCCCCTGGGATTCCCCCTCCTCATCATGCTGCTGAAATTAAAACAAAAAAAGCGTAAGCAAATACTTTAAGGCTCTCTTCTGTCTGATTTTTTTTCTTTTTTTTTTAAATCAGCATTTTATTCATTTTGATTGAACACGACAGGCAGGCAACAGTGTTTCTATGATCCTGTCTACAATAGAGAATTGTTAAACAGATGTCCATTTTTTTTTCCTTCTAGCCTGGCAATATTATACACATAGCAGTTTTATCTGCTTGAGCAGATCAAATTTGTGTGTGTGCGCGCGCGTGTGTGTTGCCATTTGGAGTGATTAGAATAAGCCGCACAGAGGCAAGATGTATTGTGCACAATTAAGCCCATCTCCAGACCGCACATTTTTGTTTACTCTTGGTCTCTTCTCCTCTCCCCAATCAAGCTACTAATAGAGCTGTTTCAAGTTTCAACAAGGACCACATTAAGTGCTGGTCTCCACATGAAACAGAATGCCAAACCCCAGCCTCTCCCCAAGATCTAAGCGCCAGCCTCCCCGTCCTCCTTTACATTTCCCTCTGAAACCGCCGTGGCCCTCACCTTCGAAATTCCTAATGATTCCCCCTAGTAGACACTCGGCGCAACGTAAAATTTCACAGTGTGAGACTTTAGTATTCTTTGTCATTTCCCTCAGCTGTGTCACGCAACATGATTGCCACTGACCAACCCCTACTTGAAAGTATGTTCCCACTAAACAAACAATCCAGATAATTGCTGTAGAAGTGATGATATCTGCATACATCATATTTCAATTATACCTTATTCACGCAAAAAATGGCTATGACCCTCCTACGCCTTTTGAACAGTGCTGTATATTGAAATGCAAAAAACTAAGTTCTAAAAGCAGAACAAAAGGAAAACTGATTCTTTAAAAGGAGTTATTCTCTTAAAATACACACGTATCTACTTGCCAAATGATTTCTCAGAGAAGATGATAGGCTGGAGTAATGCAGGGAGGGAGGAACAAAAGGGGTTTTAATCATGGTTCGGATTAAAGAGTTGTATAACAATTGCTCTCCCTCCAGGCATATATACTGTACACGCTCACTGTAAATGATCAGCATTTAAAGAAACAAAGTGCACCACAAAGCATTTAACATAAAGACAGCTGCATATACATTAACACTTTATTAATCAGAAGACACTGGGCACCTTTCTCACTCATGATACCAGAAAACAGCACGTACACACACATGACCAACAGTCAAAGCCAGGCAGGAATGTAGCTTCTTCCCTACCCCAATTTTAAGTACGTAAAACCCACCACAAAAAAAAAAAAAGGCAAAAAAGAAAAAAAAGCATGAGACTCTTCCAATTTGTCTGCCTCCTGTTTCTGAGGGCTTCTTTTTGGACAAAAAAATACTGCTTCAACTCCACATAGTCTTGTTTTCCTCCACACCAAGCAGGGAGTAGAGCAAAGCTGTTGCATTCCTAGCAATATTTTTCTAGAAAACATAAATTTTACACTTTGAAAAAAAGGCTAATTTTACTGGTAATGAATACCAGTAATAACTTAATGAGTCACCGCAGTACACACTTTAAGGAGGGGCTGGTGCTAATGCGTGAATAATTATTGACACAATTAAATGCCCAACACTGGGCCTGTTAAACTGCTTCTGGCATGTGAGGGCTCCTTAATGGCTCTGCAGTATCGTACAATGACCCTAAAAGGTTTTAAAGTGCAGAGAGCTCCCCTCTGCTACCGCAAGGGATCCTCGGATCTCAAATCCGTTCCCCGCTAGATAACGTTGAATTGCCGAGGACTTACATCCCATGCGGGGTTTCGCCCTGTTGCCAGGCTGAATAATTAGCTATTTACCGATTCAGTAAACAGTAAGTTCACCCTTTGACCTGCCTTGGTATAGACTGTCTGGTCTGTAACCCTGCCGGGGGCTTCCGCCTGCCTAATGGTTGCTCTGTGAGCCGGGCTGCTGCTGGAAACCAAGCTGCTCCCTTCCCACCGGCGGCTCTGAAGCGCAGGACCCCAGCGCCACGCCAGCCATCGAATCCTTAACTTAGTGGCTGGGGGGGGAGTTAATCTCCAGCTCACCTACAAAAATTTGCTTGAAGTTGAAATAGAGCCCTCGGCACCAAAAAAGTCACCGAGTAAAACATCTCCAAGCTGTTTCATCGTGCTGCATGTCTAACTGACCCCACTGCGTGCGTGTACCCACCCTGAGTCGCTCAAGCCCCCTCGGCCCCCATTGCACACACTCAGCCCCCTCTCACCACTGTTAAAAGGCTTCCCTCTCTCTCTATTTTACAACGTGTGTGAACGCATAGATGTCCCAATTAAACACAAACCAACTCCTGGGCCCCGCCGTGCATACCATGCTTATCTCTGACAAGTCCAGCAGAATCGCTGGAGATATTTGCGTGGCAACATTATCATTGGAAAAGCCATAAAAAAGTCACCTCTGGCGAATAACTCTTGACCGTGTTTCACAATAAGGGTGCTTATGTCCTCCGAACGGACAGGGCTGTCTCTTTAAGGCAAAATGCCCTGCCAAGACGCCTCATCAGTTAGCTGGAGCAACACATGCACGCACACAAAAATTGACCTTTTTTGCTGTCATCCTGAACTCCCCCTGACCTTCCCCAAGCTATTCCAGCATGCGCGTAGGTCCATTAGATAGATGGACAGATAGACAGATGGGCAAGCAGACAGACAGATCATAATATTTTGTGTTAAAATCTGCACCAGCCCAAGTACTGCATCTACAGCATTATCACCAAGGGAGTCCCCAGTCCGGGGTTACTAAGAGCGTCTTCGAGCATGTAACGCCGTGGTCGCACGCCGGCTGCGAGGCAGCTATCACGTCTGAGAGACACGCGAAAGGATAAAAGAGGGATCCTCTGGGACAGCACAGCATAGCCCTCCTGGTCCTCCCAACGTGAGCACGTCATTAACGGGAGCGGAGGCAGCAAGAACAATTACAAGGAAGTGGACAATTAAGCAAGTTATAATCAAATTCTGCACGCAGATACCCTGTGAAAGACTGCGTGGCAAACAGCCAGCTAGTCACCACAGCGTGCGAGTCTCCTGCGCTCCAGAGCTGCTCCAATGGACAGTGGTGGGATGCCATGCCATGAGGAGGAAGGACAGACAGACAGGCTGGACAGACAATGTCCGCAATGGGCGGTCAGAGAATCCTCCCTCCTCCTGCCATGGTTTTCCTGTCTGGCCTCAGCAAAGCACTCAATCGCTCTGTGTTTTCTCATCTGTGAAATGCAAATAGAGATGCTACCATCTTTGTAGGATGCCATAGGCACATATTCACTTTAAATTCACGTGTGGTACTGTACGTAACAAAGAACAGGAAAACCTGACTGACCTGAAAAATACATATTCTGAATCAGAAACTACCATGCACTTAGTCTAATACTTCTCCCACAAGAGAAGGCTTGGAAGGGAGAAATTTCTTCAAAAAATAAATAGCTTCATTAATTTCCATTCATCAGGTAACTGGAGATATAAACCCCAGACCTTGTTCCTGACAGACACCACAGGCCAACATCCAGCTTACTGGGACCTGGAGCACAGCTAAAGGTTCACCGTGTCCCAGGTGATGACACTTTCCCACCGATGCAGTTCCAGATTTCCCACAACCTGAGGCCTTATTGGAAACAACAGAAGTATAGGTTGGGAAGAAGATTGCCAGCACGCATGACGAACTTCCAAAGAAAACAAGATTTACTGGGGGCCACAGATGGACAAGGTGGACCTTGCAAGAGCTTAGCAGTTCACGCACCCACCAGGAGACCCTCACTGCTCCATCAGCTGTGCATCAGGCAGGCACCGGGTACTCCATGTAACTACACCTGCGGGCAGCAACCAGGGAAGAGACTCTGTTCCCCTCAACTTAGGAGCCAGGCACTACAAGTCTGGGTTTTATAGACACCAAATTCCTTTCAAGGATTTGGTATCTATTTAGTTTGCTCGTAAAGGCAGTGAGTCAGAAATAAACCTAAGGACTGTCAGGACATAGTCAGAAGATGGCCACAAATCATCTTCCCACCAAGAGAGGTCCTACAGTGCACTGCACAGTGGCAATACAATGCATCTTCAAAAGTACTTCTTTTGTTTTGCTACTTTCTTTCTACATTTCGCTAAACAACTTCTGAATTGATAAACTGCAACTCGACAATAGAATAGGTTATATATATATATATATTTTAAAAAAGCTGCATGAGCTCTTTGAGGAGAAAATCCAGGGTTTGCTTTTTGGTTCAAAGGCAAAAAGTTACTGAGTGGCAAAGCAGTAGTGGGCTTTGTCACTTGGAAATCAATGAGCTGCCAGGGAGAGTTTTACTCGTAGCTGTATCATGCCAGTTTAATGGTACCAGACCCTTCATAAACGGCTCTTGACCTCTTGCCCTAACTCACAGCAGAAGACAGCTGCTCTAACAAGAGCAGTCCTGCAAAGCCAGCTTGAGAGAGTTTGTGTGGTTGCATTAGAGCAGGATTTTACCACCACTCCACTGATCTGCCATGTGGCCAGCACCGCCGAGACCCAGCCCTAGTAACTTCCAGGCTGCCCCTTCTTTTCTGTAACAACTCAAACGTGCAACAAAATATTGCCACATCCCATGAGTATATTGACACAATTGGGACTTCAACCCCAATTTTGCTTTGCGTTTTTCAAATGGCTTTATTTATCTTAAGATAAAGCACATGTACTTTACCAATACGCTTAGGGCCTGATCCAGGGGCCAGGCATGTTGGGGAAGTGGAGTCAGTGAATATATACTGGGCACTGGGTCGCCTGAGGACGGGGCCCCTCCCGAGGTGCTGACCTGTGGCTCAGCTGCAACAGGAGCCAGAGAACCCTAAGACACTTGCAGGATTAGTCCCCCTAAAAAAAGAAAGAAACGATGAATTTTTTATGACTTGCAATGCTAAACGTATGTTTTGAAGTCAGCTGGTGTGAAAACTGCAGGGAAAAGGAATCAAACTTTAGGCTGTTGGTCATAGGTTTTTATAACGTGGAGCAGAAAAAAACAGACATTGTGTTTGCATTCTATTTCTGGGCCTTTTAAGCTGTAACAGCATGAGTGGTATTTGCATCAGGAGTTACCATATATCATTGCAAGCAACATATGCATAGATGGAAAAAAGATGACGGCAGCAGCAGGTTCAGTGAAATCTCAGGATCTCTCTGTGATAGGGACCTGCTAAAGGTTTGGTTTTATTTAGCGTAGCTTAAAATGTCATTGGCATATGTGTTTCTCAATTAACACCAATTTAATACACTCCAGAAGTGTTCTATTCTGAGAGCAGGCTTCAGAGTTTACAAAGGATCTAACCTGACATTTCAGTACAGGATATCCAGCCCCATTTACAATCAGGAAACCACATTATGAAGGCTAGATTTTTTTTCTTTGACATTGTGTAACATTGCATTTAATGATAAATACAAAAGTCAGAAAAATCCTAGCGAATGGTGCTGTAGTATGGAAATTATGAGTCCCTCCAACCTCTGTGAGTCACTCATATCCCCAGATGAAATGGTGCCTCGCAGCAAATGCAGAGATTCAGCAAGTGGATGGTTGATTTTCCTTCTCAGTGCCTCACCGATGCCGTACATCTTGCTAAACAACTTCGCAATTGATAAACTGCAACTCACCAATAGAATAGGTTTTATATATATATATTAAAAAAAAACAAAACCCAAAACAAAAAACCCCAAACAAAATGAGAAGTAGCCAACAATCCTGAAAACCCCGGGCTTTCTGTCAAAAATCTGAAGAGAGAAAGATTTACTGGTGACGGCTTCCTAAATGATAAACACAGATGTCCAACAGGATCCCAGAAACCAACTATGGAAAAGCTAAAGGATTATTTATTAACCAAAAGGATGAATAAAGAATAGGCAAGTATCATTTCATATGAACTTTACACAGACTATATGAATGTCTACAATCTATTTAAAAAGAGCACCCAGCATTATTAATATTGATTTTGGAATATACAATTCATTAGATACAATGGGCCAAATTCAGCCCTGGTGAAACCAGTAACTTCAGAGAAGCTTTATGAGACAGAAATATCTCTCTTCAGATCTAGTGAAGTGTTTATTCTGAAATCAATAACAACAGAGTGTACATTCAAAAAACACTGCAAAGAAAAAAGGTTAAAGTCAAGCATTTCAAAGTTAGGAAATACTGCTATTAAACTTGCCCATTAATTCTGTCCTGTTGTGTGTCTATCCTCTGCACTGAAGAGGGAAAACTAGCCCAGGTACCTGCAGTTCAAAAGTGTATCACAGGGCATTCACACAAGAGGGCAGAAGTGTGATTGGAGGGACAACCTGAATTTGGCCTTAATTGTCAATGTTTGGCTTTGCAATTTGCTTTAAATATTGTTTTTGCATGAACTTTCCTCCTTTTCGAAAAGCGGGGGGGGGAAGATAAAAACTAAGTATATTACATACAACCACTGAAACTTTCCAAATCACACCTCCCTGGCAAGGTTTAGCCTCTGCCCCCCTGCACAGAAGTCTGCCATTTGAGCTTCAGGGTACGAGCTGGAGTCTGCAGAAAATAAGGTATGGTCTGGTCTGTAGCCAGGAGACCTCACCACTTTTTCCCATTTCCTGGCTACGTTGCTGGGGAAACTCTAGCCAATGCCAGCCTAGGGAGGGAGAGAAAGGGGAAATTGGATGTCCAGGGAGGAGGTTGGGAGAGCACATGCTCCCCGTCCTGCTACAGCTGCTCTGGCAGGTCCAAGGGTGCCTAGTTTGGTATGTGCTGCAGGAGTAGAGGTGGTTTGGTACCAGCTGAGCTCAGCTCCTTCTAACACCCCTGTTTGGCTGATGTTGTGACACTGTGACACGCTTCCTAGACAATGACAATGAAAGCAAAATGGTGACTTTCATAGGCTTGTATCACCACCAGGTTGAACAGAGCCTCATGGCATGACAAAATCGTACTTCTGAAACCTGGAATTTTTTCCCTAATAAATTTTAAAGAATGCTGAAGATGGAGTAAACATTAACGCTTTTTGGTCCAACAGGATCTTTTAAAATTCGATGAGGCAATCTAAATGCAGGGGACTGCTACTGTCTCTTGCAATAAATAATTTGGAAGAATCTTTCTTTGTAATAACATTCTCACCTACACAGTCTAGAGCGTGTGTTTGTATATACCCATATATATATAAACACATCCTTGAATACACACAGTTGGAAAGACTTCATCCTGAGCATGACTTGCCAGGAAACCTGGAAAATTCTGATACATAACAAGTTAAAATATTAACAGATGTGCACATTCAAAATGAGAATTTAATCCTGAATTTGATCAGGAATGCATGTTGAACTCTGCTACAGTGAACACTGAAATTCAAAATCATTATCCAAGATCTTTCTTCTTCTTTAAATCAGAGGAAATCTTGGGCTTCAGATTCAATTCCACTCTAGGTTCCAGTGCAAGCCTAGAGTTTCTCATGTTGTTTTGGTCCTTTGAAAACTGAACTCAAAAGACAAAGTTCACTCACCAGGCACCCAAGAGGGTATTCATACCACCTACCTTCAGGCATCTAACTGTTCATAGAGTCAACAAAGGTTCCTAGCATGGCGGCTCTGCAGCCCCCTTTGGATGAGCCTGCCTGTCTCTATTGGCTGTATAAGTAGCTTTGGCTCCTCATTTAGGAACCTAATTTAGATGAGGTTACACGGCATGATAATTTCATCCTCAAGCCCTACTGTAGCACACATATACACATGCTAGTCAGCCACAAGCTAACTCAATCCCAAATGAGTGGGGTCTGTGTTAAATTCAGGTTTTAGCTAAAAATGGGCCTAAGTAAGTTCAGATCTAGATGTCCCCAAGCTCGAAGAATCAAAGATCCTATTCTAGATGCAAATTTCTCTGATCTACCTACAGCTTCGGCTGAAAATTTGGATTTTCTTTTCCTAAAAGAAGCTATAAACCCCTTGTCCAAAGGTTCCTTATTTGTTTTATTCCAATGATACGGTAATGTTAACATCCCCAGTGGCAGATGAAGTGGCAGAGAACTTTACAGAAGTATGTATACCACGCCTGGCATTAGCATATCACTCCCCATTAAAACATTACCTCCCTTCCTTCTCCCTGCCCCTCCAGCTCACAACACACAGTGGTGGGAAATGAGCAGGCAACTATGTCCTGTTAAAGCTGCAAAGAAAATCCTACCAGCACAATGCAGTTACCACGTTGAACCAGGCAAAGGGTGTGCCTCAGTGCAAGTTCTCCATCTGTGCTGGATGTACAGCACCTGAAAGGGTTAAGAGAGTGAGGAGAGCTTTCAGAAATACCTAGAAACAAGGATACCTGCAGGGTGTGCTCAGTTTGTTTTGAAGATGTGTTGTTCTAACACAGTGGTTCACTGGTTGAATATATTGCTATTTGATATCCTGCTAGACAACTCTGTGGCTGGAGTTTTGTGTCAGATCAGTTAAGCTTTCCATCAGGATGTTCACTTCCACAATGATCAAACAATGGGCTTGAGGGCACAGGCAAGCCGACACGACAGGCTGCGGTGGGACTGTACTGTGCCCAAGCCCTGCTGCATTCCCCCTTCCTGGGCTGCTGGGGCGAGGGGCAGCTCCATCAGCACCCCTGGGAGCACGCTGCGCCCCGTGGGGCACGCTCACTGCCTCCGCAGAGGAGAACGGAGCACAGAGACTCGTCCGCTACACATTCACGCCCTGCTTCTCCTTGTTTCTAGCCTAAGTTACTCCTGCTCCAAACAGCCCCTTCCTTTTGTGTCCCTTCATGCCGCCTTCTGGGGGCTTTAATTTTTTTTTTTTTTTTTTTTTTTTAATCAGAAGACAGGTGCGTAATATGCCCTCCTCGAGTCAATGCCTAACCTCCTAGGAGGACAGGAGAAGGAGCTTCATCCTGCCAGTCTCTTCCGCACCCATTTAACTTGACTCCTGAAAACGGCCAAATTCTCCTGGAGTGCTTCACAAGCCTCCCCCCTCCATACTGAATTCATCCAGACACATTTCATGATAGAAAATTTTGCCTCTCTAATACGTTGTCAAGACCCATTCTGAACTCTCAGGACTTATAACTGAGGTGCTCAAATATTATCTTTGTCCACAATAAAACTGACTGCTCTTTGCTTCCTGCCTCTTCACTGCAAAGGACTTTTCTTCACATCCCAAAGTAACCGCATTTTCCTAATGGCCTCCTGTGAGGGACTTCATACAAAGCACTTCAGCACTTAAATAAATCATATCGCCAGTTGTTCCCTGACCACTACATTGCGAACTCTTCCTGAGAAGGAGGAAAACCAATCTAATTAGTTAATCTTTGCGCAGTACTTTGAAGATGAAAAGTGCTATGTCTGTTTAAACATTCTTACACCACCTGGTGCGTTGCTTTCAGTTCAGTCTCCCACACTGAGCAGGATCCAACACTGGCCCCCATGGGAACCATTCCAAAGAGCCCTGGCCACCACCCTCACTTTCTGCCTTGTTGGGATGCTCCTCAGATGACATCACTCTCCACACACATCAATATCCTCCCCAGAAAGAAAACCCAAAAACCCCTCCAAATCCTAACTCTATAGTCTGGCTGCGTACTACAGACCTTTTTCTATAAATAAACACATGCTCAAAACTCTCACTGGTTTGGGGACTGATCCTGAACCCTTTACCCATATACTCATTAATATTCACTTGCACCAGCAGTGCTGGAGTAACAGCTGAATGTCGGGATAAGGGAATCGCAGTATAAAACCTACGTGATTTCAAAATTTTCACTACTGTGCAAACCAGCCGCAGAGTTAGTAAAACACAACAAAAGTAGCAACGACTTCTAACCAGCACGTCTCCTCGGGTCTGGAAGAGAGTCTGGTGAAGAAACAAGTCAGTCAGAGTAAGATCAGCTCTCTAATTTACAACACAAAGCATCAATTAAATAAATTAATCAAAGGACAATTAATATCTTGCACAGTAGCAGAAAATTCAGACCCTGCTTTTGCCACACATGCGATGGGTTTGGAAGCTGGCTAGACCCCACGTCGTGCGGTTTTTATTGCTGAGGAGCTGGTATTATTTCTCTTTCATCCAATGCCTTTGCTTTTTGTTTTCTGTTTTTAAGCGAGGGTTGCGGTTGCTTCTAACCCATATGTCTCTAGTTTTGAGCCGCATGGTTTGCCCCCTCTGTCTCTCATCATTGCTTTTGGCCCAGTTTCTTGACAGGAAATGCGAGATTTATTTTATCTGGCCTGAACTACATTGTTCCTTCCTGACTACTGGTGTTACTTCACTCCAAATAACACAGCTTTGCGCTTACTGCCTGTGCAAGGTCAAAGCCTGAGGGGAACAGGCATATTTAAGAGCAACGGTGAGAGAAGGGGATAAGGCTTCAGGGCAAGAAGAGAGAATAAAAGGCAGAGAAAAGGTAAAGAAATTAAGATGTGATGTAAAAAGTTTTGGTTTGGAGGAGTTCCCCTGTTTTCCTTCAGCCAGCAATAAGCCGAACTGCTGCTACGGAATAACTCTTGGATACAGATTCAAGCCAAGCTAGTAACACTAATTATATCAATTTTGGCAGGACATTACCAGGTAATTTAGATCATAAATTCAAGGAGAAAAACAGTTACTAAAATTGATACAAGAATTTTAAAAATGTTGCTGAAGATTTTCAGTCTTTCTCTGGCCGCTCAGCAGAACAAGCAGCGCAGAAACGTGAAATACATCCGTGGCTAAGAAGAGAGCAAGCTGAACGCAAACAAACATATAAATGCTGAAAACCAAACATCAGTTTTTAAATGAATTACATTTGAGTTTCTCTGGTACTTGTAGAAGGATTTGTAAATCTTTGCCTGGTGTTATTAAGTACATAGTAAATTAACTTGTAAAAGGCGGGGCAGGATCTGCACTGGGCATTGCAGCTCTGCTGAAACCCACGGCACTCAAGCTACCCAAGAGCGGAACAGCCTCGCAGCTACCAAACTGCTTTTTGACTCATCAAAGGGCTAAAAAAACCCCATCTCTCCCCACATACCTGACCTAAAATAAATCCAAAGCAACAAACAAAGCTAATTCTCCAGCCAGCAGAGGCACATACCTTGCCAGCATCCCAGCCTGCAGTGCATTTACTCTGAGCAGGGAATGCAGCTTCAGCCTGCCCACTTGCTTGCTTTTATCCTTGAAATTGGACTGAAGTAAGTTGTTCACAGCTTCCGATAAGCACATGGGTAATAGGCACTTTTGCCTAAAACACACCCAAACACTAGAATAAGTACCTTTTTCAGATTGAATTCTTTATCTTAGGCTGATCTCAAATTTTGTTTTGTAAGACACTTCTGACAAAGACATCCCCCACAGCATTTTTACCCATGATGGTTCAGAAGGAACTCAAACGCCTGCTGAAAGCCTGCACTCACAAATTAGCTACTAACCAGCAAGACTACGATGGCTCAAATGACTTTGGATAACTCCGCAAGTTCTGATGCTTTTGTGACTTTTTTCCGATACCAGCCAAAACAGATTGTTCAGGATGGGGCCGAGGGCCTGAGAGGAGAAGGGAAGGATGGCTCTTCAAACAACCTGAATGGGCATTAACAGCACTGCAAGCCAATAGCAAAAAGCAGTCCACGGTCCCTCACGGTAGCCTTTTGCTACCTCAAACGCTAAGGCACATTACTGGGTCAGTACTGCATCCCTGCGCCAAGCGCTGTCCGGCTCTGTGTAGTGCAGAATGCCAGTGCTCTGCCGTGGGATGTTCCGATCTGCACAGATGAGATCCTGAGCAACATCCCAGACCTCTGCTTCCCCAGCATCACATCATGATCCTACATGCAACCAGCCGGCTTCCTCTCACCTAAGGGAAAATGGTTTTCTGTACCAGCTGGAAGGTGGTGTCTGGGGAGATGGTTCTTGCTCCTTGTCCCAGAAACACAAGGATTGTGCACACGCTGATTCAAATATCTCGTTTACTTGGTCACAGCTCTGACAAGGGTCTGAAAAATGTCATAACTGGTACAAGGAAGAACATGGGACCAAGTGGCTGCAAGCAGGGAGGAGCAGGGCCTCCCCTTTCAGCAGTAGGAGGTTGTCACATTGGCTCAGCTGAGCATTGAATTGTACCACTACATGACAAGGTGGGTAGAGCAGAGATTGTCCTTTGCATTTTGGGGTGCAAATTTCTAGCTGAGGTGTCGAGGCAGTTTTACTGCAGCACATGACACTAGCAGCAGCCTGACTTCCTACTGCATGCTGAAGTTTCTCTCTTTTCTATGCCGTTATTACCCCAAACTGCTTATCCTTATGAAACAGGGAGTCTTTCGGTGTCCTGGCTTAAAAACACATGATCAAGCCTTATGGTCCAGTTCTGTTCCCTTTTTGCTGAGGTCTGAAGACTGAAAAGCTTATCAAATTAAGAATGGCCATTTAGTAAAAAATGGATTAAAAATGGAATTAAAGTTGGCAAGAGCTTTTCAACAGAGTGATGAGGCAAATATGCCCAGTGCCGTCTTCCTGAAGCTCACCCCCATATTCCTAGAGCGAGAGGCTAAAACCTGTGGGTTGCCTTCAGCGGTGCTTTGTACCCTTCGGAGCCTACTTACTTCATTGCAATTAGGTTTAAGTGGTGTTTAGCATTCCACGATTGCCCTACTTTACGGTCCCTTCATTTTCCTAGCTTAAAAAATAGCGATGTTGCAACACTGTAGTGTTTCTGTTGTGATTGTCATGATGGAAGCAGAGCCAATGCAATTTGCCCATGTTTTACTAACTGCCATCTGGCAGGGATATGGTGACATGCGAATCTTCACAGGACTCTTGTTTTTCAACTATCTGCTGGACAACTAAGGAGATCACCAGGCTGCTGGGATGAGTGCCAGATGGGAGGCAGGTATGTTTATGAGTTTAAGATTCTTATTTTCTTTCAGTGCTTTCACATGCTGTTCGTGGAGTGGCAGGAAAAGTGAAAAGGGGGAGGAGGGGATGAGTCAGTGACTAGACTACAACTGTTCAAAATCACTTTGAAGTTCTGCAAAACACAGTTGTTCCACAGTCCACCTCTTATTTGCTGTTTGTTCACTTGGCCTCGAGGTCTGCATGGGTTTTTTGGGCGTGTTCTTCTTTTCCAGTGCCCTGAGTCTGACAGGTGAACACGCTGCTGAACATGCACACAGTACTCAATAAAATGGCTATGCTTGCCTCTCTGCATTGTCCTTGTAGCTCTGGTGAGCGCTGGGGTGATGGAAGGAAGGTCATATGCTGCCTCACCAGTAATTACAGGCAGCTGACATAGTGTTAGCACAGCGGCTAAATCTTGCACAGAAATCTTAGACACGCAGGGTTACAGTAGCTTTGTACCCAAAGGAAAGCACTCTGAGAACGAGAGAAGAGTTTCTGCTCATCTCCATGGACTTCAGGGATGCTACAACGGCAAAAACTGTTGTGACAAGATGGAGACTGAGTCTTGCAGATGATAAATGCCTACATAACCCAAAGGATAATGATGACATCAAAACTATATAACTATTTTGAAGTTTACCTAAAAATCCCTCAAGAAAAAACACCAACTTCTGAATGGTGAAAGGACAACCGAGGACAGCGGACAAAGCAGTCAGTAGATCACTGCTCCTCAAGTGATCCAGACGGTAAGTTAACTTTGTCTGGAACGCGCTCAGGTCTCAGCTACATGATGCCTGTTAAGCTCCCCTCCTAGATCCCGTGTCTCTGGGTCTCCTTAGGAGGGGCCACAGCTCACTGCTGCAGGTCTCAGCCGGCAGGAGGGTGTGCAGCACCTGTCTGGCTCACCGGGGCTGGAGCCAATGCTGTCTCCTGTCGACATTTCGGAAAAAATAAGCAGCTTCGGCAAATTCATCTAACAAATGCCAGTATAAACTGTTTCAGTAACTCTGCAGTAAATATTAATCCCTGTTACACCCCGCATACCTATACCTAAATGTCTTACCCTGACTCACCTTCTCACAGCGGGGCCAAAAAAGAGAGTCTAGTTTTAGCCACTGTAATGACTAACATTCGTAATGACTAACGAAGAACTACAGCTAAAAACACAAGCTGCTTTAGCTCAAACTACAGTCATGGCTCACCAGCTAGGACTGAAAGATTCATGTTCAGCTTCAAACATAGAGGAGTATCTGTGGCACACTCTCACCAACGTGTTACATTAACAGAGCTACACTCAATAAATCCTTATTACAGTAGGCTTCTCATAACAAAGATTTCTGATGAGGGGGCTGTTTTGGAAGAACCCTGTGTTGCATCAATTAAGCAAAACAAACAACTCCTCACAAATTTCCTCCCAAACAAAAACCAGAGCACAAACAAACAAAACCAATATCCCTCACCTGTCAGGCTCAGGTTGGAAATCAACCCACGGTTATAGTCAAGGGTAAAGTATGTGACATGCACGCGTACCTTCCCTTTCTTCCCTCACCCTAGGTAAGGCAATTACTATGGAAATTATCTGCTCGATTATTAATTAAATATCTATAAATTCACACACTCACACACAGTCTCTCTCTCAATAGGTCTTGGCATAAGGGAGCACACAGAATTTTGGCAATGAGCTGAGAGTGGAATAGGCGGCACAACCTAGACATGCCCAAGCCTTCTTGACACAGGAACAGCTTCTCTTCCCTATGCCAGTGGTTCGCTCAGTGCCAGCTCCGATGCACACCCCCTTCCAGGAATGGCTCTCATCCATGCTGGCAAACAAAATGATAGAGAAGAAAATATGAAATTACTCTTCAAAATGTAAGTGGAAGGATGAGCATGACGCCAAGTGAGAAGTATCCAAATGTGAGATCCCACACTGCTACATGTCAGTTGGAAAGATGACACACATACAGGAAGTCAAGCAAACAGGTTCGTCCACAAAGGGAAGCTAAAGGAGATCATTTGCATTTTGGATAATAAAATATTTAAAGCAGCACTGCACAAATTATAAATAAAAACACTAACTGCAGTCACCAAGAATGCAAGCACCCTATGTGGAAGCTGGCCAGCAAACCCCTTCATTAAATACAATATGATCAGAAGGAAATAGAAAAGTGGCTACAGACCTCTGAAGGCCAGCAGGTAATGCAAGCCAATTGGTTATTGAGTTCTAATTAAGGGATCCAATACTTATTTTGGACTACTCACAGAAGAATAAAGCAAGAGTTCAGGGTGAAGTAAAGTCTACTTTATTTAACAATCTGTGACTGATTATAAGGGAGCAGCAAATTCCAGATGGGTGGGAGCGCTTACAAAAAACCCTCTATTTTCCTACAACTCACAATCAATGCTTTTAGTTTCCATGTATTGTAATGTTGCCACTTAACACGACAAGCACAGCAGAACAAAGAAACATGAAACCAACTTTGCACCAAAATTTGGGGCCTGAACAGGACATGCTTTCCCACTCAACAAAGGACGTAGTTCAGGCTTCTAATTTTAGTATCTTATTCAAGATGGTACCTGATTTACATCATTCCTCCGTCCAGCCCTCAGCTCTGACCTAACCCTAAGAAACTGTTTAATTCTGTTGTGTAAAATATGCACGCTTTTGGGGGCAAAGATCATGCCTGCTTCTGTGCTGTAGAAAAACCGTCATACAAATAATATTTTAAAATCATATTTACTATAGCTATTATTTATTTGAAACTATCTGCTTTTAAGAGCTACTATCATTTTGAAATGAACAATCATTTTGATTTTTAAATTCATCTTATTCATGTCCTCATAACCACACAGATTTATTATTGCTGTTGTGTAAATCACATGGAAACATGGAAATCCCAACAGTTTGCAAAAAATGTAGTCCCTTTTCTGTTATAATTGCAAGTTCAAGAAACTGTTCATTTTTATACTCAGAAAAGGCAACATACTTTAACATTGTGATTCTTGTTCTGTGCCTCTGCCCACCCCGTACCTAATCCCCACTGTCTTGGCACAGCAGTGGAAAAGCAGCAGGACCATGAGTAATGGTAAAAGCATGGAACTTAGCAGCCTTAATTGATTCATATTCTGTGAAAAGAAAAAGAAAAAGTCTGCGTTTGTGTCCTTGCAGAGCTCCTAAGTAAACTCTGCTAGACAGAGTACATGCATTAGGCTCATTGTTTTTTCGTGGCTCGGCAGAGCTAGGTAAGAGAACATAACGCAACTTTCATCCAGAAGGATCTCCCTGGGCAGCCGCTGTAGAAGGGTTAATGACTGATGTTTCCATTAAATCTGACCTACCTCTCAGTTTTGCAGTAGCCTGATATAATCCTTGTTTTGCACTTATTTGCATGGACAAATGGAGTCACTCCATAACAAGTAACACACAACCCTCGCTCTAACAGAAGGTCAATTCATTTTAAATGGACGCACACAGTATTATTTCTACTTACGCTTAAAACAAACAAACCAGGGCAAAGCCTGCCTACACACCGTGCTGCTACTTACCAAGAATTAAAAGCTCTGCATTCAGGACCTAATGGATGCAGAATACATCTGTAGGCATCCATGTATACTTTGAACAGAAATCAATACTATTACCTCGCAACTGCCAGCCAGGATGATATTCAGCCTCCCTAAGCTCTCCAGTCCAAAACATCGATCATCTCAGCTCTAAACTTTCAAGGACCAGTTATAGTCTCCTTTGCTGGGAATTCATGGTCAGGTAAGAACAGCAGCAAGAATAAAAAGCCCTTAAAACCTTTCTAGAGGAAGCCATCTACTTACTTTAAAATCCCAACTCTGAATTTGTTTTCAACACAAAAAGATTGAGGATGGGTGTCTACAAGGATTGATTACAGGATGTGTACTACTTTGGCCAGCTGTTTGAACATACTGAAGATCAGAACAGACTGAATAATGGGATAGGAGCTGATAATCCTAACACAAAACCACTAGGAACTGAACTAGCGCTGCAAAAATCGCCTTTATGATTAATATTAGCTGACCCTAACTCTGAAAGTCTCAGCTCGGAGACCAAATATGGGAAACGGACTTACTCCTAGAAGGTGTTTCACCAGATCAGGTTTGTGGCAGAGTTAGTTAGGCAGCACCTTTGTCTGTCTGGAAGATGTAGTGAAAAGGTCTTGATGCTGAACTGTATTAACATTCCAGCATACATTTCCTAAATATGTTTTACTAGGAGAGTTTAATACTTGGATTAATATCAGAAATAATTTTTATAGGTCCAAAATATTAATTGCTCAGAAGCTGAAATTACCATACACTCCATGTTTCTTAGGGATGTTCAGGAACTTTCCGTTATGCTTTTTTGACAGAAAAATAGTCTTCACTAAATCAAAATTTCTACAAGATAATTTTGATTGTGCTAAAATACTCTAATGAAATTAAATATTTTGGGGCAAGGTCAATGCAATTTGAATCATTTCAGTATATTTAAGCTACCTGCAAAATGGCTATACCTGGTGACATTTATCCTAAGGCATTTGTGCAAGTCACTGAAACAATTCTGGGGCAGTTAGCATAAAACTTATGACAAAGATGTCATAAGGGGAAGTACAGGTAGAAAAGAACAAAATAATACCTGCCTTTAAAGAAATTAAAATTGGGAGAATTATAAGCTTCAGTTTACCTTCAATACCCAGAAAATCTGAAAAAATAAACAAACTTTTTGTAAGCACATGGGTGGTAACAAGGAGATAAATAATACACATTAGTATTGATCAGTCAAGAAAATATGTTGTTAAACAGAACCCATTTCTTTCTGTTGCTTACAGTTCTGTGCAGAGCACAGAAGTAGTAGTTGCCATACTTAGATTGTGGGTCCGTTTTTGAAATTGTCTGACACTACCTTCACATAAGTAAACTATACGATATTCAAGATGCATGATCTTGCTGGAGCTATGATAGGGCAGATAGGAAAACAGTGCACTATTACAAAGAATGTATTATTAATGGTTCATTACTAAAATGGAAGAATGCATAGAGCGGTGTTCTGCAAGGATCTGCCCTAAATCTGGTGCTACTCAGTATTTTCACTAACAACTTGGACGATGGAATAAAGAGTGTTCTTACGAAATCAGCAGATAGCATTAAACCAACAGAGACTGCGAGTAGGAAGACAGAATTGGAATTCAAAATGATCTTGAAAATTGGAGGAGCAGCCTGAAAAGGATGCAATCGGGACAAGAAGATGTAACTATAATTAGGCAGAACAGTTAACTGCATATATACAGGATTGGGAGCGACTGACAAGGGAGCAGTTAAGGATCTGGGTGTTAACAGTCAACTGCAAGTCACCAGTGTGATGATATTGTGAAAAAGGCCAGCATCACACGGGGATATGTATCGTATGATCCATGAAGGTACATGAAGAAGGTACTCTATTCATTACTGGTAAGACCTCTGTGGAGAACTGCTTCAGGACACTTCTCTTGAAAAGAGATGTGGTCTACCCGTAGATGGTTTCTAATTTCCACCCTAAATTTAATGACCACTGTATGTAAGAACACTTTTTTTCTTATCTCTTAACTTAAATTGTTCTTCTCTTTCTTTGTGTATTAATACCAGATAAATCATGTTACTGCTCGATCTTGCTACATTAAACAAATCAAACCCTTTACTCTTTTTCACTAAACAGAGACTCTGTTCCCCAGATAACTTTTGTAGCTATTCTTCAACTGGTTCCAGTTTAAATTAACCTCTTTAAACACAAGTAAATGGAGCTGTACACAATATTCTACATGCTTTGTACCATAGCTTTCTTCCCTCTTTTGCTGGAAATAACCAAACCTGATACATCCTGCACTCATATTGCCTTTTTCACATTGTCACATTTAATGTTTCAGAGTAATCCTATGATCACCTAAATGTCCAGGTCTTTCCCCCTCACTCTGAGGAAGGGAGAGATGAGAAGGTATAGCAAACATTCTTGTCGTTAGTCCTTAACCAAATGACCTTGTTGTTTATGCTGTAAAGTTTTATCTGACTGTTAATCCCCTGTTCCTCCAAGTCATCTAATTTTTCATTATGGCATTCTGATCCTCCCCTAAAATGATAGTGCCTCTCAAATTTGTATGGTTGGTTTCTGTTTAAAACACAACTGTAAGAGCAATTAAAGTTCTTTATTGGTCCTCTTATTCCCTCTTATTTAGGTATACGAATGACGAAAATCACGATTTGTTCTTTTTTTTTTTTTTTTGTAAACAGAAGCCAACCATATGAAGTTTTGAGTCATTAATTCCATAACTGTCATGACCCAACCCTCTCACTGCTGAAAGACTGGAAGGTTGTTTATTCCTTTTAACCCCTGTGATAGGTTTATATTGATTGAACATTTTCAAAGCTGACGCTGCAAGGGAGGGAGAAAAAAAAAAAAAAAGGCTGAGAATTGCAGTTCCAAATCAGGCAATAGGCTTTGCCAAAGGTCAGCTGTGTACTAGAGTTCATGGTTTGAAAACATATATTATTTTCTCTCTAAATAACATGCAAGATACTATTCATGATTTACTATTCCAATGCTTTTCATAGTGCTATAAAACATACTCTTTTCTACATAATGGACTCCTCAAATATACATTGGAACTGACAGAACAGTTCTAGGTTTGATGATAAAATTATAACCTCAAATTTTATGGCCTGTTGTAAGGAGGAGATCAGGCTGGAGCGACGTACAGCCCAGACGATGGCTCTTTCTGGTTCTGCGCTGATCTCTACAGCTCCTCATATTCACTGATTATAAGAAAGACAAATGCATTATCCAAAACAGATTAAACAAACAATATTTGAAACACTGCTACCATTATTAAAAATGTTCTGAACGGTGGGCTACTTTAAAAATGAATCAGATATATTTTCATTGATATTTCAACAAAATAACATCTGTGTGTGTGCGAAGGGATGGGATAGGGAAGGTCGAGGCTGACTTGTGTATTACAGCTGCTCTTTTTCACAGTCTTGTGATTCATGCTCTTCCACGGTTTTCTGAAGCAAGTATTTCAGATCCGGCTGCTGCACAAGCCCAGTAACTAGTTCTCATCACAAGTTTCCTAAGGGGTCTCAGCAGACAGATGGAAACAATACACATGCGCAACAGCCACTCCAACACAATAGAGCCACTGTATGAGTAATGTGGGAAATATAGCATCCCTCCATCCCTGAGCAGGCTTTAATGCACTGGATTGTAACAGCTCCAAAGAAGTGTTTGTGGTCTACTGAGTCAATCATCTGTACATTAAAAAGTCATAGCTGGCACTACTATCTCTTTGGCACAACACTTAAAAAATATCAGTTAAAAAGGAAAAATAAAAGGAACACACCAAAACCACAGAAAAGTCAAAGTAATTTAGTTACTTGTGACCAGCAAAGCACATAAATAGATGCTTAGCTTGACTCCGGTGCAAGTGAAGGCAGGGCTTACATCTTTTGCTGAGTCAGGATCTTAGCACTGAACATTACCTAAAATTGCTCCGCTGCTGAACACACTAGGTACATTCTGAATCTAAAATTGATATCATACCACGTATCTCACTACTGGCAATAATGGAGTAGTAGCATCCCCACATACTAAGAAGCGCTTTCATATATTCCAATGGCATACCTTCTTCAGAGAGAACCCCATGGAATTTGTTATATGTGCACCTTAAAAGCAGTTGCTTCTCACGTACGTGCAAACAGCTGCTAGCAAAACATAGAAGAGCACGTACTGAAGGGCAGCCTGTCCAGCCAGCATGACCCAACTGCACACAACTGGACTCTTGAGCAGAACTGAGGTTCCATCAAGCAATTACCAAAATTCAGACTTCTGCTGAGCTGCCAGGTCTGATAGCCACCCTAAGTCCCAGCACCCGCACTGCCCTCGGGGGGGGCTGGGGGAGAAGATGAAGCAAGAGCTGCTGTCCCACACACTGCTGCTTTCTTTGATGGCTTTACTGTCACTGCTGCCCAGCTGCTGGGTGAGGGACGGCTCGAGGCCCTGCAGCAACCAGGGAGGACTCGGAAGCAGAGTTTCACATCCGAGTGCAAACACTGCACAGAGCAGTGAGAAAGGCATGCAGAAGCAATCATGTTCAGTAACCTCTTAAACACATTTACATCAGTTATTTTTGAGCACGAAAAATTACTGCTGAGGTTGGCGGGGAGATTTTTTTCCTGCTCACAAGTGTTGCCGTGGGACTGAAGGAATGAATGGGGGGGGCTTACTGTTTGTATCCTTGAACACCATGTGTCTGAGGATAAAGAAGAGAAGATCTATGCTAGAGGACAGGAGGATTTGTTCTTCCCGTTCATTGGAGAAAAGGACATCACAGGAGGGAAAAAAAAAAAAGGGAAAAAGAAAAAAAGAAGGAAGGACTAATTTGGATGTCAGAGCAGGGAGGGTGCAGACCTCAAAAATACTTCATACTGGTTGTCAGCTTTCCATATATACAATGGCAATAGTAATTATAAAAACAAATAATCAGACATTAGAGTTGACTTAATCCTTGCTTAAGTACTGGAGATGTATAACTGAAGGCATGTACAATGTGATTTTAAATAAAAGCTGTGGTCTGCCATTAAATTAAGCTATTTCAGGGTTTTAAGAATAAAAGATGGCAACTTGGGAATTAATGGTACTGATGCTGTTGCAATAACATCAGGCACCAAACTTCAAGCAGAGCCTGTGTTACTACTTCAAGATTTTACGTCCACCTACTAAGACTGATTAACTCCTCTTAGTCCCTGAATGGGGAGGGCACTTCAGGACATGCTTAAATGTATCTGTATCTAGGAAAGTACTTAAATGTGTACTCAAACTAAGGGGTATTTCTCCGAACTGGGGGTCTCGGTTTCTTGGAGCTGATGCTACTGTAGCCTATTAAAAACTAGGCTTCCAGTACAAGTCTGGATGATGTGACTAGAGATTTATGAATACCAAATCTTTAAAAAAATTGTCACCTGGCTAGTTTTTTGATTATATATTTACATACGAAGAGAAGTACAGTAACAGACACTTTAAATTTGTGTGTAATAAATGAAACAAAAAATTCATTCTGAAACTAAGAGACAAAACATTCCTTGGTTTTAAATAAAAAAAAGAACTCTACACAAAACCATCTCTGGGTGCTTTTATATTTTTCACATGAAGTGCATAGGATCAGCAAAACTTGAATAGCCAAGATTTCCTTGTAAAACATTAAGGTCCCTATCCCACTTGAGACATCAAGTCATTACTACCAACCTCTTCCCCCACTGAAAAACTCCATTAGCTCTGAAAAGGATGATTGCTTTAAGAGAAAACAAAGTGCTCAGAGAAAGAAACCCTCCTGAAAATGAGAGTGTTCTCTCATTGCTGGGGGCAAATACAGACCAGTATTGTACGTCTGTACCTCTGCAAGCAAGAGGATGCTCCTGCAAAACCCCCAACTCATTGGGGAGGACTCAGACAACTATCTTCAGACAAGCTGCACGCATGCCCTCTTTGCCAGGGCTAAAGTCTTAACAACTACATATTATGTGGGAAAATAAGTTATTTTCACACCTTTGTCCTGCCCCAGATGGGCCAGATAAGGAACTGTGCTCAGTGTAGTGAATTGGGGTTTTTTTTTGGAGGCAGAATGTGCAGATCAGCGTGTAGTTGGGGAAAAGCAGCTGAATTGGATAGTAAGATGAGAGAGGAGCTGCAGAGGATCCCGACGCAGTAAAGATGGATTGTGCTCCAGATGTGGCATCAAGGTTATTAAAGTCCTCTTTATCAGATTGTGCAAACACATAGCCACATATAATTGTTTACAGCTCTGTCAAAGATACCTGAGGCTTAGGATCCTGCAAAACATGGAGCAAGAAAGAGTCTTTATTGACTGAACAAGTGGCGACCTGTTACTTGAATGTGTTTGTTAGCACTTCCAACGTGATCGTGTGTCTTGAGCCACGATATGAAATAAAGGGCCCTTTCTGCTAAAGAAAACCCTTCTCTGTCCCAGAATTTGTAATAACACTGTTTTCTATAGTTAGGATTCATTACATCTGGCTGGTTTTTCCCCAACCTTTCTGGCTCACTTAGTTGCAAGGCTACATCCAGGGTACTTTTGGCTCCTAAAGGGGATCGTGTTTTCCTTTATATTTTGAAATAGGAATCAATGAAAACCGATTATTTTTGGTGATTTTTCATTACTTGAGTACATAGTCCTTTGCTTTGCTTTGTGGACTTGGTCTGGGTTTTTTTAGGTGCCACAGTGCTATCAAAGTACAAATTACTGTACATGCTATTTGCTGACATTACAAGCTGCGATCTGGCATTGAAAGCAACTTAACTGAGCTGAGATAGTGGCATGTACTCTGTGACAGATTAGTGCACCGGCAAAAGGAAAAGCTCTTATTTAGGTAACACAGCAGGCTTTTGTCCATCATATTACATGTTAATTCGGTGACCGGAAACTCTTGATGATTCCTTGGCAGCTAAGGAGAACCGCTAGCATCCTCATGTCTTTACAGTGCGAACTTTTCCTTTCCAATCGCCTTCATCCTTTTTTCCTACCTCAATACTTTGCAACATGAAAAGGGTGGAAGCAAAAGTTAACATGCTTTAGCAGTCCCCACAGACTGCTTAAATAAACACTGCGATTGCAATTTAGACAATCTGGAGTCCATTCAATATTAAATCCCCATCCCAGGCTACAACTGCCAAACAAATAAAGGATTCATGGAGTACTTTACACTGTCATTTACTACCGCAACCATTGTCACTTGACAATCCAGAGGAGGAGCCTGCGAGGTCTGATACTGCACCAGCTACATCTGTCAACAAGAAGACAGAGAGCTCTGCTAAGCAAACAGGCTTGATCCTGCTTTACACAGTCTCCCTTTGTCTTGCCCAAGCTGAGCCTCCTCTAATCTTCTCAGGCTATCTTCAGCAGCACAAGCAAGAAACTTCTGCCGGAACCAGGCACACAAAAGATGCCTTTCTTCACCGCTGTGTACTGTTTAAATGTTTATGCCGCTCCACCTCTGTCCCCCCACCTTTATCCCACGTTCCCACCCACTGCACAACTGGAATGAACACACTGTATTATTTGCAACAGCAAATGACACCAGTGTTTGTCACGTCAGAGGGGGAAAAAACCCAAATCACCTAAAATGACATTATCAAAACAAAAACTTTGTAGGTTTGGGGTTGAAATGCACTACATATTTTACTCTCCCTCAGCTGCAAAGTATTTTAGTTATTTATTCTGAAGTGGCACCCAGATCAAGCTCCCATTGTGCTACTTCGTGTCAGGATGAGCTGGTTTGGTTAGAGAGCTCTCATTTGTCTCCTATAGAAAGCCACTGGCATTATAAATATTCACCACCTCCAAAAATTGAATCCGCCTGGAGACATTTAGGCGAAAGTGATCAAGGCACATTACTCTAGATGTCCAGGCTGGCAAATACTAGCATTAGAAGTCTAGCACTGAGTATCTTTTTTCATAGCTAGCCACCTTAAATAAATAGCACATAAGCAGTGTCACCAGGTAAACCCACAGGACACACTTCATCTCAAGGAAAACAAATGAATGCAAGATTTCCAGCTGTTTCGGCACCAGGAACTGCAATATTTATTCTGGAAGGAGCAAACAACAGATGTAGTTGGATAGCAAGAGTTCATCTGGTTTTCAACCACACTTGAAATAAAACTCAATTTGCCATTATCATGTCAAAAGCACTTGATAAATGTCAGGAATTTTGGGGAAATCCTAATGTGTAAACCTCAACTTCCAATTGCTTACCCAGGTTAGAAGGGGCCTCACCGGACAAAATCCTTTATCAACATCTGTTAAAGCAACTATTAAGAAAAGGTGGTTTCCTCAACTTGTGAAATTCGCATGACCTGCATCTGTGATTTTTTTGCCCTTTGCTCAGTGATGAGACTCCTCAGCCGGCCACCTTGATCTGCTCTTGCCAGGGATGTGCCCCTGCACAACCACGGGCGAGACAGGTCCCGGAGCCGCACTGGCAGCGTTTTGTGGTGATTGCTTTATAACAACTGGAGAGTGGTATTTTCGTAAATAAAATGAGCATTAACACAACCCCACCTTTCAGCTGTGCCACCTCCAGCTGCCACTCCACGTGTGCCAGGGGGCAAGCGGAGCCCACCGCCGGCACCGCGGGTCAGAGGGCGGCACGTCCCCAGCCCAGTCTGCACAGCATGCTGCACAGCAAACTAATATTCATGGTGCCACTTTTAAACCAGAGCCTTCAGCTTATTTTGTTGCCGCTTGCTTTGACGATTTCCTTTAAAAATACAATGGAAGACAGTTGAAAGGGATGTGTAACCCGAAGTCCCAGTTAGATGACTAACCATCCACCTGTACGCCACATCTTGGGGAATTAATGTTTTCTCCCCACATACATAATCACGCATTTTGTTAGCAATCAGACTGATGCAGTATATTGGACCTGACTGACAGAAAGA
>NW_008825614.1:4524903-4553797 GCF_000699105.1 Pygoscelis adeliae
GCTACGTGAAATCTGACGTAAATGGGCCTGTGCCAGGAGTGAATCTAGCTGGTTAAATAAATATTAAAATCTGAATATCTCTTTCAATCTCTCATTCATCCCTCCACAAAAAAGAAAGAAAGAAATGCCATTATCTCAATAGTATTTGCTGTCAGCAGCATTATTCTCTACTAGTAGGAGAGCCACACAGCTCTCCACTCCCTCACTATGAAGTACACCCCTAACTTTATATCCAATTCTGTTTAGCTGCATTTTGATTACTGTGTCTCTGCAGCGGCGACCACTGCATTTTTTTTCTCCTCTGCCTATGAATGTATATTGCTCCACACAAATGGATTTGATCCTTGATTGTACCCAAGCATCATTTCCTAACAAATAAATAATTCAGAACAACAATTTACCTCCGTTCCCCTCGTGTTGGCATTCTCACTTTTTAATCCTGTAAGCTTAAGGACATCAGAAACAACAAATTTCTCAGGCTGAGGTTACAATTCATATATATACTAAGGGCACAGATTCCATGTTCACTCTAAGCTTTTTGCTTCCTCTGCGCTTTGGTGTCCTGTCCCTCATTTGAGGTATTTGTCACACATTTTTAAAGGCCTGTGTCATGCACGTGGGTCTTGGCAGGTTACGAGTTATAACCAGCAGACTGCATGACCCGTGCAAACCCACTTCTACCCCCCATCCGATTTCTTTTCTTCTTGCTCTTCAAATACCATCTTGTCTGCCCCTGCTGAGATATCGCAGAAATGTTCTTCATCAACATACAGTGTCATCTAACACATGGAGCCTGCCAAGTTTTCATGTTGTTATATCAGGAAAATATCCCTCAGGGGCAAGGGGAGAGGAAGAGGTCATTTTTCATCTATGGAAGAGTGAGTAACCCTTTTCCTTTGGGACTAAGAGGGTCTTAATTTAACAAACCTTCTTCCCTGTCACGCTGCTGCTGCTCACTTGCAGACCACGACAGGCTACGCAGCACAAGAGCCAGAGAATAAAGTGTACTTGCAGGAAAGTAGCAGTTAAACTTGGCTTGGCATGCTGGAATTCAAAATAATTAAATGCAGAATGGGAGAGAAGCCAAAAGTATAGGAGTTTCCAGCACAGAGGAGGGAAATTTGTCTGGTTTCCAGGTGCGATGAGCAATCCTCAGGAGGCTCTCGTCAGTTCAAAGAAGGAAGCCCAAAATGTGGGTTCTTAGGCAAACTTCAGTCAAATCGTATAAATCTTTTGAATCTTCAAAAAGATTCAGACCTGGGGATCACGCAGAAACAGGCTTCTTCAGGGATGGAGTGCTGCTGTCTTTTTCTTTTTTTTTTTTTTTTAAACAAAAGACCTTCTTTGGTATTTTCCATTGTGGGCAAATTGGCAATATCACGGAAAAGTTTTCCATGATAACATAAACTTTTTTTTCCTTGGGGTTGTAGCCCAAAAAGGGATTCAGAGTCTGAATGGATGTTCATTTTGGCTGTGGACATTTGCATTGGGACCGGTACTTTCTCTGCCTTAAGGCTTAGGCTCTCCTCTTCTCAGCTAAACACAAGGTAAGCAAAGTCACAATACAAAATAAACCTCCAGCAGCTTGATGAAAAGTGGCTGCTGGTTGGTTTCGTTTTCAGAGGCATCTCTGATGACTCCATGGACAAAATCAAGCCCAGTGGTACACAGGACATTTTACGTGAAATGGTGCCTGGCAGGTTTTTGAAACAAAATTGCTGAAAACTGTTATCCCACCCACAGTCCAGACCCCAAAGAATTATACAGAATTAAAACATGGGTTTACACTAAGGTCCCATGATATGAACTCCTTATTAGCCTACCAAATGTGGACTACATCCAAGACAAGAACAGGTTCATTTTCCAGCACTGGTATAGATGAAGAAAAAAATGTTCCTCCCATTAAAGCTCTTCCTGAAACATCAGAAATTTAATTGAAATTGTTAGTCCTGAAAACCTTCAAGTCAGTCCAAGTAAAAAAATCTGCTTTTTTCAGCTCCAAACCAGTTCTGCATTTGCGGTAGTATCTTATCTAAACCAAACCTCCAGCTTTAACTCAGATTTGAAATTGTCCTCTTAGCTCATTTCTGTGACACAGCCTTGTTTGATTTAGAGATGTTAGGCAATAATATCCTGCGAATACTTGCCACTAGTGACCTGTCTATAATGACGATAAGATAGAGCATGCAGAACTCTGCAGCCACTGCTTTTTTGCCACCCTTTTCATCCAAGCTAGGCAGCAATCACCAGAGGTGGTAAACACCGTATTCCCTCAAACAGGGCTACAGAGAAATGTTTTTGCTTGTTTTTTTTGTGTCCCACGTACAGGCACTGAAATGTTCCAGGAATTTGAAATGTGACCAAAAATTTTGTACAAAAAGCTGTAAAGCTTTCAAGACTTTTTTTCCTTCCAATTTTGAATCATCTTTTATAGTCTCAGAGTTGACCTGGTGAGAGGAAAAAAAAAATAATAATCTGTTAGATATGGCCTCCAGTTCCTCAGTAACAGACTGTGCTTTCTGCCTCTCTAACTACACCTGCGCAGACCCCGTGGGACATGGACTGGCCTTCCCGATCCTCCGAGTGGTGCAAATCACGTGTCGCTGAATACCAGATCGAGTCTCTGAGCATTACTCTGCCGTTCCCTGGCCACGTTTCTATGGCAGGACCACTTCATTTTGATGCCTGCAGGTTTTCTCAGCCTGAGGAACTCTGACCAGCCAGTTAGTTAGAAAGAGTAAAAGAATACCATCCTCCACTCAAAGCATTTATTTTTCTGCAAAGTACAGGGTAAAGGATAAAAAACCAGCATAAGCAGCACATGCACGGCTCTTACTCTGCCTCCTCCTGTAATTCCTCTCTGTTTATGAAAACCCTTACCTTCTGACAGGAGGAGCAAACTCATCTGACTGAATCCATTTGCCGATGCTCATTGAGCATCTTCACCCAAGCCACTCCACCTTTGCTGCCCTTTTTTTTTTTATTCCTTTTTTTCTTTTAAGTTAGAAGTGCTTACAGTGTGATAAAGGGTCGTGGGGTGGTTAAAACAACGTGAGAGCATGTTTTGCTTCTTTTTTTCCCCAAAAAAACCTCCTCTTACTCTTCTGGCAACTTTTTTAGACTATGTCAATCAGGAAGGAAAGCTAGTAAGACAGTGAAAATACTCAAAACCAGTTTTCTGGAGAGAATAACATGGCAATCAGGTTCAAGTTCTGTTGCACCTGCAGGCGCATTTTCTTGAAGTGCAGCTTACTGAAAAGCTTGGTGGATTGGAGACCCTTGTTTTCCAGCTCAGCACTGTCTGCCCCAAAAATTATTTCACTGACTCCACTCAGACTATTATCAAAACATCCAAACCAGGCTCTAGGTAGAGTGGTAATACCCCCTGCTTTCATTCACATTTGGTTTGCTTCTTGCAGAACAAGCCATCATCCTACTTTGCCTTCATCACAGTAAACTCTACATGGGGAATGATTTTATGGGCAGCCTCGCACATTTCCAATTCAGGTTAATTTCTCAGTGTAATAGTCTCCTCCACCCATGCCTTTGAGAGACGCAGATACACTTAACCCAAAGATTCATCCAAAATTTGCATCCCAGTCTTCAGACGGATTCTTATTGCTACTCCAAGCTGTACCCACCATGAACATCATAATGAAGAACCTCTTCCCTTTTTTTCAACCACAGCAATAAAAGGAAAACAGCAGTAACTCTCTCTTTACTTGCAGATACCCAACAGTTATTTCCACTGCGTAAAAACAGAGAATGAAGCAGATGAAGGAGATGGAGTAATGCAGGACATCCTCCAAAGGTGTTGCAAGACAAGTACAGGGTGGGAAAGTGGCTGTTCATGATCCTCAGCCCTCTCCTCACAATGGAAAGCCTAAGTGATCTGTATAACTTCTATACCGGATGCGCTTAAGAAGTACCAAATTATTTAAAAGAAAACAAACAAACCAAAAAAATCCCACAAACCAAACCCTCTTGAAATTTTCAGTCATATTCTAACGACAGAGGATCAGAAGATGTTGAGATGAAGGAGGATTCTGCTGTGTACTCCTTTGCAGAGGGATAACTGAAACTTTAAGATTTTCCATTCTGCCTAAAATTGCAACCTGTGCAGAAAGTGTTCTTCACCGTAGGATGGACTTTCTCACTTTGGGGGGAAAAAGAGGAAAGCGTATCCTTCCTTTCTTTTACATAAGGAATCTTCTTACCTTTTACTTACATTAAGTTAATCCCTTTGAAAAACAGCTATTACACATCAAGTGTTAAAACTAAACTATAAAAATTGGAAAACCAGTCCCAAATTAGATTCCTTGCGTACTGGTAACAGGAAAGAAATTATCATGTTCCTAGTACACAAAATACAATATGCATGCTTAATTCTCAGAAAGTCCCACCTTTAAAAAAATATTTAATAAAACATCAAAGCCTCCTATTACTTCAGAAATCCACACCAGATTCAAGCACTGATATGCAATTAAAAGAAAGCTAATTTCTGTAAGGAGGTGCTCTACTTTTAAAGACGTCTTTATGTAAGTGATATTTTTCTTCTTCCAAATTCAAACCGTAACTGTGTGTTAAGTGAAGAGTAAAATCTCTAGCTTGGCTTCAAAATGGCAATTTTAAGTCTTAATGACCTTCACATAGCACTTTTGAACATCACATTAAAAAGATAAGCCTTTGAAAACTTTAAAATGTGGGTAAGTAGGAAATATTTGAATAAGTAATTACAAAGGCTAAAGAGAAGAATCGTATGTATCATCACTAGGCCATATTCAGAGAAATACATTAGATCTTGGAGAATCAGTTTTTAAAATGACCTGTATTTGTATGAATGTGTGTTGCAGGTAATGAGCATATGCATATATATCATTCCTAAAACTCCTATAAGGATAATGCTCACAGAACAGTAGTGTTAAAGCCTCTGATTCAGCCAAGTGCTTTTGTTTCAGCATAATTAACCATATGAAGTTCCACTCAAGTCAACTATCTCACTCAAGGAGTGCTCTTGAAAATAACTGCACATATGCCATAAGCAGATGTCAATAGGGTCAAATCCAATTTTTTTAATATACATCAACACAGGTTTTAACGTGCTAGCTCTAAGGATTGAGGACCTAGCTAATATAAAGTATTTTGGAAATAAGAAACTAGTTCTTCACTTCTTGAATATGAAGAGCTGAGTATGTCAGAGCTGCCTATGGAATTTTACATCTAAATTCCCATGTAATTTAAAAAAAGGCTGGTGCCTTCAAATTCCCTAGATGACTCTGGAAATTTCAGCCACAATTCCTAGAAAGTTAAAGCCAACACTGCTATGGTTTATTTTAAGGCACTGGGTGCACTGTGATTTGTTAGACTTGCAAGTTGCAGCGTCCCTAAAATGAGATGTACATGCATGATATCCTCATAAACTGGATTAAAAAACAGTCTCTGCTGAACAACATTACCATTCATAATTTAAGAGTGAAAAGGGAAGCAAAGAGATCCCTTTCTGTTGCAGTTCAAAGCAGAAACAAGTATTTATTTCAGTCCACAAGCCACTGTGCAGCTGCAACAGCACGTAACAAAAAAGTGTACCAAAAAAAATGTTCCACATCTCTCAGTTAGGGGGTTCTGCGTATAGTTGGGTCATTTGGGGTTTTGGTAACAGTAGAACTTTAAGTCTACTTGGGTTAACTAAATAAGGTTTTAATCATGACCTCCAGGAATGTCTAAGCCACGCTACCTATCAGGGTTTCCTATACATGTTTTGTTTTTTTTTTTTATTTCTACAAACTTGAAACTGTTCTGAAAATAATGACTAGATTAAAAAAAAAAGAAAAAAAAAAGAAAAAAAAAAAGGAGGAGGAGGAGAAGGAATAACGCTGTAGCTATGGTTAATCAATACCTTCCACATGGGAAACAGTGAGTTCCTACGATATTTATTTTGGGATGCAAAATATACAAAAGCAATCTAAACTCCTGAAAGACAGATAATCTATTATCAGTTCATGCACTCAACCTTATGCCTAAAAACCACGTCGTTTTCTACAGTATAAAAAAAAGCCAAGCAGACAGGATTTCTCTAGTAACCTTAACAAGTTTTGAATGTCTTTACAGCGTGGGCTTAAATCTCCTATACAAGGTCTGAGCTTTAAATAAAGTTTGGTTTGTTTTTGGTGGTAGAGATATAGCTGCATTGAGAAGGAGGATTATAAAAGAAAAACGTTCTGCTTAATTTTAAAATATAATAGATCAAGTGTTTTTTATACAGCTCATCTGACTTTATTTGGTGAACTGGGACACCGAATTATTTTATTATCTCATATTTTTTAAATTGTTGCCAAGAGCCAGACTCCCTTTACACAGTGGGAGCTGTACCTATTTACACCGGCTAAGGAGTCTGTCTAATAATATTTTTGAAGAGACATGAATGAGCTGCACATGAAAAAGAATGTGAGTAGTGAATATAAATTTTCCATGTGGAGGCCCGGTTCCTTGATTTGAAGACGTAACAACAAAACTTTACCCACAATGCCGGTAATTAACAATTACAGCACAGCTAACTTCCAGTCTACCTGTGCCAACGCGCCTCAACTTTAGGGCTGCGGAGGGTTTAAGTACAGACCAAACCCAAATTTTGCCGTTTGGTTAATAATTAGCATATTAATTCATTTTAATGTTTACAGCAAACACAGCGGCATTGCTGAAAATCCTAATTATAGAATCAATAAAAGTTGCAGCACAATAATTGTCCCCCTCTGTCTGAGCTAAGTCATTCATGGCTTCTCCTACATAATCTCATTGGGTCGCCCAGGCCTCCCCTCAGCCTCCTCTTCTAAATATCTGAGGATCATAGAGGGGAAAAACAGCAAAGCGTCTGCTAAAATCTGACTTCATTTGATTTACTCTCCAAGACTGTTTTTTATTAAATATGTTTGACTGCTATCTCTAATTAAATGTAGAATTAATTTTGGCAAACTAACCACAGATGCAGTTTATGTTCAATTTTATCAGACAGATTTATTTATAAGCTGTCAACTTCTTGAAAGACTTCATTTTGGAGCAGTTTTAAATTGCTAACAGTAGCTGTAAATGGGGCTACTGTTCTCTGGAAGACTAAAGAAGAAGTATGCTATAAATGTCCATTCCATCTGCGAGGAATCATAAAACAATCACATTCCTTTATATTTTTTTTTCTCCCCCTCCCCCCCTTCTTAGGACCTTTATTAAATTAGTTCAACTCAATTAAAAATAACTTCAAAAACATTTCAGGGTCCTTTGTTTCAGGGAATACTTGGAACTCTCTGCACGGAACGTCACCCTTTTAACTAATCCCTTTTGGGGAGCGGAGGAGAATAGTGGTATTGTGACTTCAGACAGTGCTTTCAAGGGTCTCTACTGTACCGAATTGAGGTCACCGCCAGACAATGCCCAACACCCAATAGCCTTTCAGGCGTTCTTCACAACTCTATCAAACGTGTCTTTCTTTCTCGCGCGCGCTTTCTCTCGTGGCAAAGTCACAGGACAATGGAGAAAGCCTCCAGCACCATTTATGGTCACCATATTTGCACATGACAAAGTCTATTCTTCCTGGTTTGCCAATTCTGCGGTAAAAAAGAATGAACCCTGGATAGATTTTCCCACCATTACAGTTGTTCAAACTTAGCTCAGATTAAAAAAAGAAAACTCTAAAAACAACAAAAAGCCCGTCTAAGAACAGTAAGTGCTGTTTGAGAGAGTAGCTACTCCAGTCCTTGCTATTTTGGTATATAGGAAGAAGCTGCAGAGATGAAGTGGAAGATTAAATATGCTACATTATAGCCTGCATATGCGTGGCTGAGTATACAGTTTAGTGCAAAATGGAAACGAAGGATAAAACAGACTCTATTATTTTTCATCGTATCGTTTGCCATTAGCCGCGTTAGAAAACTCACTGTTTGAACAACAATGCAGAAGCTTGCATGCACGATTTGGTTTTGCTTGGAAAGGTTTAACTGCTTCAATTGCAAACAACAACAGCAGCAAATCAATTACCGCGCATTTGCGCTGGCTCCTGCTGCTATTTCTGAAGATGTACCTCAGAAGTTTTACTCCTCCAACAGATGAGGATGAGAGAGAGACAGAGTGAGAATGTTGCACTAGATACGGCGAGCTTGCTGCCAGAAAGATTTTTATTTTAAATATGCGCTAGAGATACAGTATTCTTCACAACCTAAAAAGATCTGAATGAAAATGTGCTGCTGTTTAAAAAGACTGTTTATAACCAGTACTTAACTTGACATTTGCACTGCCTCACCCACGCACCTCCAAAACACGCACATCTTTTTTTAGTTAATCAGAAATCATGAACCCCCCACTCCCCCCGCCTGACAACAGGGAGCACAGCAACCTAACCTGCAGACAGTCAAATGCCATTAAACTCATCGTTAGAGAATAATTTCAGAGTAGTCACCCTATAACGAGACGACGGGTTTTCTTAATTTCTGTTTCTGACCCTTATGGCAAATCTTTCCCTCCATTTTGCACCATGCTGTGTTCACGGCATAAGGTGCTGCAGACTCCTTCCCCAAAAAATTACCCCCAGCCTCACGACACAAATCCTGCTAGTGTTAGGAGCTGCTCCTGCAGCGGAAAACACTTCGCTTCCCCCTCTCCGCCCCTCACACCGCGGGAAAGGAGGCAGCCGAGGCGAGCAGACCTGAAAGCTGCATCCACCCGTTCTCAAAAGGCCCAGCATGCAAAGGGCACGGTCAGCCATACTTACAATATATGATCACTCGGGACAGCAAAGAATTAGAGAACAAGGGCTTCAGCTAGATGGCTGGGTGTTTTTTTCCACCAGGATCAAATATACTTTAACTGAATTACGATACTAAGCCTCCCTGGAACAGTTATCTCAAGGAACTAGCGTGATGCTAGGGACCAAATTCTGCTTTCACTCACAAGGAAAACAAACAAGTACTTAATCCCAACCCACTTCAGGAAATCCCATAAGTATGGGCTTAATTTTAAGAACCTTCCCCAGTATGAATGTTCATCTGAATTAGAGACTGAACGTATAATTCAGGCTGAAACCAATGGTGTATTAATGTCTAGGAGAATCTCGGGATCCATCAGGAATGAGTTACTCACTTAACTGGTAAATCTACGTGAGATCTATGGATGAAAAGTTCTATAGAATGATAAACCATATTGTTAATATAAAAAAAAATAACTATAGCATATTCTATTTAAACAGCAAAATGTATGTGTTGGAGTACTGACTCATGGGTTCCAGACATGTGGAAAAGACAGCCAATTTTTTTAATACCACTAAGTTACTTCCAAATTTGCTCCCCACATTTTGATTGTATGCAGACCCAGAAATGAGTGAGTCAGTACCATTAGCGCATTCTTATATGACAGAGTAAAACTTAACTATCTGATCGTACATGTGAGTATCATCTATAGTCTCATAGCTAAGGGTTTCTGCCTGCAAATGGCAGCCTATGTCAAACTGCAGAAACAAATTAAGAGTCCAGAAAAAGGACTACTTGAAAGTTTGCTGGTCAATAGCATTTCTTTTCGTGTTCTAAAAAAAAAAAAAAAATTAAGGATGTGCATCTAAAAATGAAGACTCTCCGATGAAAGAATACAAGACTAAAAAATCTACTTTGAAAACGTGGTAGCACAGCATTTAACACGCACGTACTGTATTGAACCTGCCTTTAAAATTGCTCAGCTAGGTAAATACATGCTTGGGTGTTTTCTTAATGTGTTTTACTTGTGATTACTCACTTTTCATGATAAAAAATAAGATGATATCTTCAAGAGATGGACCATATACTGTTTGGAAGCTTCATTTCTGGAGCTTCTATATTAGGTCTTCTTTTAAGCCACTTAAAGGGCTTTTGTTCGCTGCCTAGCAGATAAGTTGACTTTGAAATCTCTCCTGAACGCCCCAAACATATGGCAAACCCATAATTACTTAGCCCTACTCTTTGTGATCCACGCTTTTACTAAATCTAACATACTTATGGAAAAAGTTCTGTTCAACTCCACTAGGTTAATCTGGGTCCTAGAAAAAACTTTTCCAGCTAACGCTCCATCTAGCAATCAAAAAACACAGGCACAACGGAAGAAAAACGCAGAAATAGATGGAGCACAACTCTAAGCCCCCTATAAATGGGGTATTTTTTTTCAGATGCTGATCTAAAATATCACAGGAGGAATCTGAAAATATTTACGAAAAGTATGTAACCAGTCCTTTTACACTGAGCCCTGGCTCACAGCTCAGTCTATCCCTGCTTGTTACTAGCAACGATCGAGTGGAAGATAAGCTGACACCCCAGAGGAGAGGTGCTTATTTTCTTCGCAATTGCTGGTGCTGTGCATACTCAGCCCTGAAGATGACTGCAGCCCTCCAGGTGATGGTCTCCTAGTTATGGCTTGACAAGCTGAAATGTTTCATTCTGGAAAAAGCTACTGTTGGGTGGGCTGAGGAAGTACCACTCTCAAAGAAACTGCTGAATCTACTGAATCTGATATTATTTATTTTTATAATCAAAAGCTAATGTGAACCACATTCATATTCAAATCACACGTTTTAAAAAAAAGATGCAACAAATTAAAACCAATTACAAGTGAACTAAATAAAGTATACAGCCCTTCATCAAGACTGTAACTGTTTTTAGATCTCAGATTTAAATTCTCTTGTTTCAGACCCAACTCTTCTTTCCATCATACAACAGCATTTAACAAGTGGGAGGAGGCAGGAGCAAGAAGTCCAGCTTTGCCTTCTGGTAGGAGATCTCATTTTATTCTCAGTTTTTTTCACCACCTGAAGTGCACTTCATTAACTTAGCAACACAACTGGCTGCTCAAACAAATGTCTGATGTGAGGACACAGGGCATTGATGATCTTTACGCCAAAATTTTTCATGCCTTTCTGTAGCTGCACATATGCAGCCTAATTAAAGCATTGCTGGAAAAATCCCTCCATCCTTCACAGCTCATATCCTACAGATATCTGAAGAATTGCGGGCTGGGTGCTTGCACAGCTATGTTTCTTTGAAAATGCTGGGGTCAGGCAGCAGCAAGGAAGTTGCTTCTGTGTCCCCCTTGCCATGTCCTGGAGGGAAAAAGCACCCCCTCTCTAGGGGCACGCTGCAGGGGGGCAGGCAGAGGGGGTGAAAGAGAAGACCCTGGACTGAGTACGCCTATGCAGCTCCCGAGGAGTCTCCATCAGAAGCAGCACCCTGGTTGAGCATGGAGATGATGCTCAGCCAAGTCCCTTGGGTGATGGAAAGAGACTTTTCTTGGTGTCTCAGACTAGACTGTGGACAGTTTGCTACAAGAAAAGCAGTCACAGCATTGCTAGGCTTAAAGGAAGATTGAAGAGGAGAGTCTAAACCACAAGGAGCCATTAGGCAGGAGAGGTATATTCATAAATCAGGTCTTCTATACCATTTAACCTCATTCTTCTGAGTGTTATCTTTTTTTTATACACACACACACACATATGTAAAAGGTCTTTGTTTCTGTCCTGATTTTGGCACGACAGTTTCTTTAAGTAAAACCTGGATGTAGACTTTAAAAGCCTTTTTCTATCCCTCAGGGAAGCTCACTAAAGTAAAGTTCACCCCCAACCTCTAGCTGAGTCACAGTCCCATGAGAGGATGGATGCCAGGCAAGGCTGGGAGCTGCAGTGAGAGGGCTGTGTTACAACACGGCTGCTCCCTTGTCACAGCAGCAACAACTTCTGTCCCAGCAGACAGGGCCAACGTGGGAGCGTTAAGAGACTTTCCAGTAGCCACTCTGATGCTCTTCTACCAGGTGAAATGTATAGGCACCTGGCTGATCTATAATATCTTTGGAGTGAGTGCTATTTAGTATTTCGAGGTTGCTTGATGAAACCTGTAGGCCAGTTGTTGGGTTTGCAGTAGGAATCACTCCTAGCAAGGCAAAAGTGTGATGCACATAGTTGAAAAGAGGGGTCTCAGTAGAAGAACAGCCAATAACGCTTGAAAAATGTTGCCTGTTCCAGAGGTAGGAACATGTAGGGGAGGATATCAGGGGCTGAACTATATTTTCCTTTAAGTTGTTCATAATAATCTATTTAGAGACACCTTGGAAACCACTGAAATGGAGTCAATTTTTATTGCCCTTTTAAACTTGGATTAGACTCAAGAGTTACGCCTTCATTGTTATGGGATTCAGGCAGCTATCTTTCTGACATGCCCTTTATGGGGGGAGGGGGAGGGAGCAAAATATCCTACTGTTTTGCTTAAAACACAGTCAGCAAAATCTAAGAGGATGTCAACCACCACCAAGAAAGATAGATAGGCAGACAAAATGATTGACGGATGTTTTTCAAAATGTCTACATCCACGATGTTAGTATGGTATGGAACACAGACAACTTTAAAATCACACATGCACAATACAGACTGATAAATGAAGAAAGTTTTATTCTCAATTTTAAAAAATAACATGTTTTCTGAAGTGAAAAGATATTTATGAGTGTCAAAGTGCAAACTTAGAAGGGCTTCTGGGTATGTAAGTCCACCAGCCAAGCTAGAACATGACTGGCAACTCTCCACAATTAGAAGGTAACAAAACGTAGTTTAAACTGCTTTTACTCCACTAAGTCTCATTACCTGGCAGTTGGCACAGGCTACCACACCCAGACAGGGATCAACAATAACCTTCACTAGGCATTGGCTCAGCCTGGCAACCTGTTCAGTTGCAGCAAATCATTTGTATCTGAGGACTTAAATATTTGTGTATACACAAATATATCCACGCACTTGATAGAGATAGAGCCTCTCTATCTCTATCTCAGGGAGAACCAAGCTTTCACAAAGATGCTTAATTTCAGTGCTCCCTTGTGCTGAAATCACCTGAGCTCCACAAGGGTGGCAGGATCAGCCTTTAGTTAATATACACAACTTTATCAGTTCAGTTTTTTGAATCCTGAGCAGCTCTTTTTTTGCTGCTGGATAATACAATACAGTGCTCATTTCTGGTTTGATAGCATCCAAAGAACTTTTGGACTCACTTTTATGTTTCTGGAAAGCATCTATTACAGGAGACCTTATAAATATAAATTAATGTGATCCCCTGTAGAGAAAACACAGAAGATCATGAGTTCCCTTAATAACACAAAAGGGATACCTGAACGTAAGTATAAAGGTATATTAGTGATATGTTTTCTTTTTTATGAGAACAATTTAGTTTTCCGCTGTCCTTCCAGCCAGACTTGGCTTGTGTGATATTGAGAGAGAAGAATCATATACTTTCAGAATGGCTGACAGTCTGCTTTAGGCATTATATCTGAAAGCAAATCAGCAGCAGCAAGGAAATTGACATTTAGAGAGAGAATAAATTATAGGACATTGAAATATCTGTACTAGAGCTGTAAAAAGTAGCAAAAAAAACAAAGTAAAAAAATCACCTGATACTGGTGGGGGAGGCAAGAGAAGGGAAGAGGAAGATGAAAGGGAGAAGAAAGTTTCGTTTTATACACCATGCCTAGTCTGAAAAGACAAAATAATATACACACAAAATGCTACAAAGGCTCCAAAATCTGGTGCTCAAAAGTTAGGACATGCAGAATTATAACTGCCTATACAACCTTTGTTTGGCCCCATCACGTAGATGAATTGCAATACAATAACTGCATGATCACAGATTATTTTTCCGCAAGATGCCTGTACCATTGCACAGAACAAATCTTCCTGCAGAATTAATCAAGCATGGGTTGTCAGTAAGGATGGGGTTTTGGGGGTTTGAGTCATTTGTGGCAGATTGTGAAGGTGTGTTGTAAATGAGGCGAGGGATGGAAGGAAGGACACAAAAGCTCACATCAGCAGACAGACAGGTGGATCCTGCTCGGGAGGGCTGGATCCCCTCCTTGCCACAGCCTATGTGCGGTCACCTGTGTAACTGAACTTTCCCAGGTATCCCTAACTCTTGTCTTCCTCGTTTTCTGGGTGTGGGACTTGAAACTGACACGCAGAACTACTGAGCACTCGTAGCTGCAACCTGAGTCATTTGATGCATTACTCTGAATGTAAGGAGCGCTAGATAAGGTTTACTATTGAAAAGGAATACATAAAACCAGATGACTTTTAGTATCTTAAATTGCCTTGGATGCACCACAGCAATATTTCTGCTCCCTAGTTTCCCTGTCTGTAAAATGGAGATACCCCCCTTCCTCAGGTTCCCAACACACCTATTGTGAAGATAAATTAAAAGTTTGTGATGTACTTAGATATTCTCTTGAACAGTGCCATACAAAAGACTATGAAAAAATAAATAATTCTTTCCTCAGAGCAAGAACGATATGTGATTGAACGGTAGGGATAGTACTACACACTGTACAATAAGGAATAATGCAAGACTGAACAGTTGCTCATTAATTGACCATCTTCATTCTGTGTGGTCAATGAGGCTCTGTGTAGAAGAAAAATTGTACGTGGTCATATAATTGTAGACTGTATTATACGTACAGATAGAAGAACCCTGAAATGAAATTACACAGACAACACAGTGTTGAGCAATGTAATTAGAGTGCTTGACTTTGCAAGCAATGTTATTTTAACGCAGCTCTTGTGCGCGTAATTTCCTACATTTTTCAAAAAAGGCAAACGGAGAAAACAGCGGTTTAACCGTATTTATCATGCTGCCAATGACATCATCTGGCTCAGGACATCCAGCTCCACCTCTTGCACCTCCGCTGTTCTGCTAATGGCAGTAACAGAGAGTAAAAATAAACTCATACCTGTGTAGCTCTTCACAGTGAATCTTTCACTGAAGTTTCAGAGGCACTTGATGTTAGCAAAAGAGGGGGATCCATTTCAGGTTCCTGATAAAGGGTACTTGTTCTGCCCTCTTCCCTAAACCCTCCCTACTTTATCTATCTTTTCTCCACTCCTCTTTCAGTTCACTCCTTGTCTTCGTGTCTATCAGTATTAACTCACAATCTTCACCATCCAAGACCAAATCTTTCCCTTTACTTCCACCCCTCTACCTCAGCATATCTCAAAAGCACGTAAGGTAGACATATATGGGCACATACTCAAAGGCACATCCCTGACTCAGAGATAATCACTTGGGAAATTCTATCTTTGCTTCATTACTGTGGAGTATTAAGACTATTTGAATAAAAGCCTACCGATTGCTCTTCTTTTTTTAAAAAATGGGTGAACCAAGTATTTTCTTTCATATCATTCAATATAAGAACAGTAAACAAACAAGAATGAGAGTTGAGGTCAGACCAAAGGTCCATCTTGCCCAGCATCTTCTCTGTGAGAGTGACCAAAGCAGATGTCTAGGGAACAGCAAACTTAAATAAATCAATAAATCTGCCTGAGGCAGATATTCAACACTTTACAGTCTTATAACAGGAAGCGTTTGACAACTTCAAAAATATTTTTCTTCTGTAGCACCCTATAAATCTTAGTTACATTCACAAAATTCCACTGGAGAGACAGTGATTGCTAAGACCAGATAATAATATATAATAGGAGAAAACAGACAGTTCCGCAAGGAGTATGAACAATAATGCTTCTGGTACATCACCCATCCTTCCAGCCTGTCGTTTTTTCTGTTTGTGAAAAAGATGCTGGTAAGAAGGTCACTTTTATCAAAACTTATATTCTCCCTCCCCAAGATACACAATCTTCCACCTCATCTTTCTACTCCCATACAATCCATGCAGACATGGTTTTAAAGAAAAAGGCCTGTTTGTCAAAGAAAGATGCTTTCTTGTGGTCTTGTGTTATGTGTTCTTATGTGGAAGACACAAACTCACTCACACTGGTAAAGTGTTACAATTCCAAACCCAAGCTACTACCACTATTGGGTAGTTCCCAAAGGCCCCAGGTTCTTGGTTAACCTAGAGTGATTTCTGACTGACATATAATGCAAAAAAATAGGGGGGGGAAGTTAAAAAGTTGGGAGAGCAAAATTGTTTTTTCACAAAGAATCTTTTTCAACATTCACTATGAACTACTGAGTCAATTGAAATAAGAGATATAAGAAATGAGAGAAAAACGGTACAAAAAGGAAGGAGGTTGGGGGGCAAAGAGAGAAGCTATAGATAAAATAAAAACAGAGTGGACAGAAGGAAAATAAAGCACCTGAAGTCTCAGCAGTGCTGTGGACTCCTTCCCTGGTGGTTGCCCCTCCACGGCCACTCACATAAAGTGCCTGACCTTTGCGAGGTACGTGGCAGCGGTGGCACACCAGTGTTTGATACCGCACTGGCCAGCGGCAGCCACACTGTTCTGTGTCTTCAAAGGAGAGATGAGTTAGAAATATTTGGAGAGAGAAAAGGAGAGGCTAAGTAGGGCAAAAAGCAGTCCTGGGAAAGACAAGTGAGTCTCCCAGCATCTCTTTTGCTGGTGACTTGGTGTTTTATAAAGGCTATGGACATCCTTATAAAGAAAAGGTGAGAAACATGCCATGAAAAAGCAGCTTCATGACTTTTTTCCCCAGGTCTTGCCAGGGGTCCTGCTGGTATAAAGTCCTGGGGTTTTGTTTTTCGCAGGGTTCAGGCACTCGGGGTGCAGATGCCCTACCCGCGTTCACAGTTCTTCCCCTGTCACACCACAGCTGGCCGCCCAGCAAAGGACTGCTGTGGGTCCAAATTAGAGGACGATTACAAGTGTCAGCGGGTGAAGGTTGGCTCAGAAATCTGGGTTTCATACCTGCCAGAGCTTCCCGAGTTCTTCCCTGTGCATTGGGAAACGTTGGCCCTTATTTCAGGAGGCCAATACTGTCACCAGCATAACACTACTGTCTTCCTTATCAAAATGGATCTGCAAACGTCCACTCATGTGAGCGGCTAAGAGGCTCTGTTTTATAAGGTCTTATCCAAACAAAGTCCCAATAGCAACTTGTGTTGAATTTTTTTTAGAGCAGGAAAAATGTAAGGCTCTTCTACCAGGATCTGAATGAAGGTTTCCAGGGACTCCAAGAGTTTTTAGTCTGTGGTCTGCGATGCATCTCATGAAAAAGGAAAAAATTCATGTTGCATTTTTTATGGACTTGCTGTAGATCAGAGTGTCATTATTATTATGCGGGCTAACTGCAAACAATTAAACCAAAGGGAACAAACACAGAGACAAACAGGAAATGAAGCAAGAGTAAAGATTATTCGTTAGAAACAATAACGATGTCCTGGAGGAAACAGAAGAAAAGTTATTAATTGGAGAACACCTCCTCACTGGCTGAATCTAGGCTGGCAGAGTTTATCCTTTCCAGGACTGAACACAGGATCAAAGGGGATAGTAAAAGTCTGCAGCCTTAACAGAGAGGGCAGTTGAGCAGATATTAGAAGGGGACAGAGGAAAACGCTACTCAGGAGCTCTCTGCTTCTCTCAGGCAAAAAGCAGGGATTCTAGGTCGGCCGGGGTTTATCCCAGACCTTCGCTTTTTGTTTTAACACTTTTGTCTGCTTGCGGTTTACTTTTCTGTACAAAAATAATGCTTTGCTTTTAAAAAGCTGTTCTGAGCCACTTTAAACAGCAACCACAGCTGGAAATGGGAGAAATAGAGGAACATGTAAACAAGATGGTTCCTTGTTTAAAAGCGGTACCTGGACCTGCCAATGAAGGATGTACTGAAGAAAAACAAGTGCAGGTCTTTTTGGAAGACTGTGAAATAAGAAAACTTTATCTCTCAGATTTTCCAGGACCCTGCGCCTACTTCTGTAGATTTATATGTACAATAACAAAAACACTCAACAAATATAAATCCAGGCCTGACCTTCGTGGTTTTGTCCCATCCTTAAAAGCAAAGCCACGCAAGACCTGAACAATTTCCAGTTTTGCCCGTACAAAACTTGAACTTTGTGACATGAAAGGAGGTCCCAGGGGTTCAGCCAGGCACCTAAACTGAGTGAGTCAATCTTTTGAGGTCAGCTTTTCTCTGCCTCTCCCACACTTTTGGTTGGTATGTCAAAACTATCAGTCTCTGTGAGATACCATCTATCTAACGGTGGTTGTGGCCACCAACTTTCTTCTCTATAATCTCTCCCCACTTTTCCTATGTAAGAGTCTTAAATGAAGTTTGTTCCAGACTATTAACCTATGACAGAAGACTGCAGAGATAAGATTTCACTGACAAATAGAACAAAGAAAAAGAAAGGGTGTGAAAATTGCAATGACAAGGTTGCCTTGGTAGTTCGAGATGTATGAAATGAAATAAAGTATCTGACAAACATCTGGATAACACAGGTTGGGCACTAATCACTTTGGTTGAGTCAATCAGAACTGCATTTAATAGAAGGCACAAAAGATTTCATTTACAAACCCAACTCCTTAACTACAACATCTAAAATTTATCCAATACTGTGCTGCTTTAAAGAATAAATTATATAAGCCCTGCTACAAAGACATACGTTCTCAAACTACAACATTTCTAAAACAGGAAAAATAAATATTCCATTACACTGAAACCAGTTCAGATTCTATCTATAAGAGGAAAAGCTATGGCGTTGGGAAAGCTACCTACGTAACAGTTAAACTGATCAAACTAGTCTCATGGGCTAGACAGGATCAAGCCATGTTTTGGCTGTGTGCCAAAAATAATCTTTCATCTTTGGCTGGGCAAAAAGTTTTCATATATTTTGAAGTGTAGATGGTTTTAAGCTCAACACGCCACAATTCTGCAGAAAAAGGAGGAGGACTGAAATTAGATCCAGACTGAAGGGAGTTATTTTCATACTTGCTGTTGTTGAGCGGGAGCAAAACATCAAAAGCAAAACCAAGGAAAAAAATTTAAAGGCTTGCATACAAATATCATCCTCTGTAGAGAGTTTTTACTAAAGTGCCTGTGGTAATGCCTAGTTTGACACCAACTTGGCAAAACTCTCAAGCTGTATTTCCTTCTGCACACTTTAACTTAATGCAACCACACGCATACACACAGAGCACAAACCCAACAAGGACGGTGCTTACATTTCCCCCAAATTTTTGTGCCCTAACTTCTGGCCCAGCGAGTGACATATTTCCTTTCTGCTGCAGAGCAGACATAGGTTCAAAATTATCTAATTTGCTAGCTAGCGCCTTTCAAGCCTAGCTGGAAACCCTCCTCAGAGGGACCTCCCCTGAGGAGAATGCACCAGGATGGGATGCTTCAGGGATTTGCAGTTGCCTCTAAGGGACACCAAGAGGGATGTACTCAATGTACTCAAACTCCTGCTCTGCTTCATATTGTACATTCCAGGTTGTCATGCAGCAAATATACGTAACCCCATAGAAAAGCATATGAAAGCGAAAACAACAAAGAAGCTGCAAAGCGAACAGGATAGGAGAAATACTACACTGTTTGTTTTTGCTACAGTCCAGAACACAGTCTTTTGCTTGGGACAAAAAAAGAAAAAAAAAATCTAAATGAATGGGTCTTTTTTTCCATTGTTGTTTATGACCATAATTTAGCAATGCATTTACTAGCCACTGTAATCATCAAACAGGCCTTGACAATTAACAAAGAGACCATGAAAATGGAAGTAGTGAAATGGAAATGAATCACAGCTTCACCACAGCAGACAACATCTTTCTGAAGAAAAACAGACTAGAATGAACACTACTCCAAGTAAATTACATATTAATTAAATGAATTAGCAGTGTTACTATTGTCCCACTTGGCTACTCACACACATTTTACAAAAGGACCCTTGCAGCTTTATGAGTTTCTCTCTTTTCACCACATACTTGTGTAATGCCTGCTTCCTAACTGGGATTCCTGTTTCCAATATCTATGGATGACAGTAAATCCCTCTACACATCCCACAGCGAATGAACCCTATGCAGACAACCTCCAGCAGTTATTCTGAACAGTGTCCTTCCGTCATGCCAACCTATCCTATTTTTGGCAGAGGATCTGTCTAGCACTGCTTCCATTCTGACAAGGAACAGGATAATACTTTATGACAGACAAGGAGACTATGGTCCTCCTGCTCTGCTTTGCGGACTCCCTTTTAGACCACAGAAGTGAGTTGGTCCAACTACGCGTAGGTGCAGTATTTTTAAAGGCATGATGTAAAGTTGGGTTCCCAGTCCCACGCTCCAATGTAATTCTCAAGACTCTAGTGTCCAACAACTTCCCAGGAAGTCAAAGCACCTATTTGAACAGCTGTATATGGATTTGAGGACCTACTTGTCCAGCAATTAAAAAAAAATCCTCAGTTGTGAAAAGAAAAAGCACATCTCCAAGTTTCCTTCCTCCCTCTGAACGAGCTCCCACACACGACGTGGAGGGACTCTAGAGCATCTGGGTACTGCAATGGATGTGCATGGTGTGTCCTGAAGGTGGGCCAGGAAACAAAGCTGGCTACGTCAGTGGTAAGATGGGACAGGACCATGGGCTGCTGGAGTCAAAGGAGTCCTCCTTTGACTCCCGGAGTCAAAACACTGGATGCAGCTGGGCTGTTGACGCTGTACGGTCTGCTGGCCATACTGATACACAGCAACTCATCTCAAAACAGAACTGCGGCTGTGGGTGAGCACGAGGCAAGAGCCGATTACAGACCCAATGCTCAGTAGGGTAGAGTTTTAGCTCTATATGCTTTTGTTAAAAATTTGTATTATATGGGGCAAGAGTTATATAAAACTAAATTCAATTTCAAGCATTTAAAATTTGCATTGTGTTCACAAGAACTTTCTGCTTAAATACAGAGTCACATCTATATTAACTACAAAGTGGCAAACAACCGTCAGAAATCTGCCAGCAAGACCCCTTGCATCATTGCTAAGGTGCCAAACAGATTCTTTGTGATCTTTGAATACGGGAATGTATTATATTAAAGAATCTGACTTCAGGACCTTTGCACGTGAAAAAAAAACAGATGCTTAACAGGAATGACCTTAAAGAAAATGTAAGAAAACCTGGGGCCCTCATATAAGCTGCGGCCCCATTTCCTTAGCATGTTGTCTACAACTTCTCAACAACAATGGAAATATCAAACCAGTACTTGGAGACAAAGGAAGTAAATACAACCAAATATGTAACTTAGGATAAATTTTCAAGCATTGCGGCTTCGTAGTTGACAATTCTCAAAGGGAAATTGGCCTCCTGATGTTGAGGAAATGGGTGGTCCAATTACGAATCTGCACAAATTATTTTCATTCCAAAATATTGTTAACATCACTGTCATAATGGAGCAAACATCTAGCATCAAATAATTTCCAATAAAACCCCAGAAGCACGCAGATGCTCTCCCTGTAAGAGACGTGAGAAGCCTTGCCCTTTCAGCTACACATCCTGCAAAAAAGGCTTACTGTGGATGAGCTCAAATTAAGACAGAACGTACTGACCTACTGTAAGGGACGAGGCCCAACACATGGCTGTGCTGTAAGCACAGACAATGCCCCAGGGAAAGCTCCAGAAGCCAACCACGGGGAGGGGCCGGGTGTCACTCTCCTTGACTGACTAATGTCTCAACCACTCCTGGAGCTGGGGTAAAAGAAGACTCTGGAGACCTTGGGCTGGAGCCAATAAATAGGGGCGCACGTGAGCCTCCGGGGGGACACTCTCCACACCGACATCCCCCGTTGGCAGGTCCAACGCTGGATCCAGGATTGGTGATTTCTCTATCTCTCTTTCTCTCTACCTCTCTCCTGCCTCCCAGTTCTCCCTTTCTCTTTCTCTCTTCTCCCCCTTCTCGCTCTCTGTTTTGATGTTGTTAAGCAATACAAGGCCTACCTCAGCTCCTCACAAAGCCGCTTAGCTTGTATTATGTATTAAGACATAGAGGGTTGATCTTTATGGAAGTGTTCGTGCCATTAAAGTTGGAGTTTGTTTTTGGACCTTGAGTGTTATTTCACCTTAATCCACGCCGAGGGGATTTGCGGATCTTAGTCACTCTCCCCTTCTCCTAGATGGGATGTGACACCTACCGAGCATTTAGTCCCAGCTTAAGCTGGGTCTTATGTTCTGCACTTTATTACAGCACACAACACTGCTCTCTGTGGTCATGTTGTTGGCATAAATGAAGTCACAAATCACCATTGTTTAAAATTATTAAAGGCCTTTCTGCATCAGTATTATTATTAGCATTTTGGTTTAAATGAATAGTCTGCCATTTTTCAGCTACAGTCAAATAAATGAGACTCCAGATTCTGCCGGGAAAGGAAACCCCACACTGTCTCACTTGAATAGAAGGCCAACATGCATTTTTGGCTGTGCCTGTCAGTTTTCCCTGACTTGATACAGAAAATTCAAATGCCTACAAATTAAAGTGGGAGCATAATGCATTAAAAGATTACTTGTGGGATGTTGACATTCAGATATGAACTTCACACCTTCACTTTATCCTCACGATGCAGCAAAATACAGTTCTACATCCTAAAACTTGACAAACTCCAGGGAAGCTCACTAGGGCTTGTACTGTGCAGTTCAACACTGCTATGTAATTTCTGCCTATTTCATATGAAGGAAATTTGTGTGTAGAGATGTATTTGTTTTGAACACTTATCGAGGCCACACTGCTGGTGTATTTTAAAAGGGACTGCATCTGTTTGTAGATAACAGAACGGTGGCTAGGTGGATTATGATAGGGTCAGTTGGTCTTTTATTCTTCAACCTCCATTCTCAGTTGAGGTTGACAATAGCAGAAAGAAAATTTCCGTCTTTCCTTCCAGGAACAACAAAATATTTAGCAGTATTTTAGATGGTTTTGTCTTCCTCTTCGACAACAAACACCAAGAACTGCCAGAGAAAAGAGTATTTACATGACGGACAAAGTGATCTGAACTTCACGGACCAACTGACAAATTCTGTGTTTCTGTTTTACATTTCAATAGACAAAATGCTAAGGAAAGAAGCCATGTGCACTATATACAAAGCAATTCATGACCCCAAATGTAAATCCTGCTGCATCAGATAGCTTGTATCTACAGTTAAAATAATTATTTTTTTGAGTGTTGTGAATGTGTTAGAATGATGTATTTCATATGTAAAAACTACCTCCTGCCTTGTAAGGTTATCATGAAAATGAGATCTTGCTCCAACTCAAGCAAGCCCAGAGATAAAGGTGACAACAACAACAAAGAATATCAGCCCTTCCATCTCCCTGTATAAACAGTTTGAATAGTCTCCTGCATTTCAAGGGTTCTTGTCACTGATGATCTTTAGGATCTTGTAGCCGAACTCTACACTTCAGCAATGAGGACATCCAGTGGCAATCACCAGTTAACTTACGGGATGCAAGCGCTTTCTGCAAGTCTGAATTTGATATCTGAGACTCTTTTTGCTTTACTTACACTTGCATGGGATGAATAATATCCCTTTTCTTGTTTGGTAACTGTTTTTCTCGAGCTAAATTGCCTATTGACTCTAGCCTGAAGCTCAGCAAAAAGGGCAGATAAAACAGCAGAAGCCATTAAATAATGTGGTTTTTGCCTATCATTAACATGAATACCATGTGCAATTTCAATCCCTAAAGAAAAGCCCTAACAATCTCTGACATCGGCATACAGCAATTGCTGATGAAGACTGACTGCTCTAGCAGCAGTTCTTCTTTATAAAAGATTTTATGCATTAAAACACCTGGACAAAGCACAATTATTTTCTACAACAGGTGAACGGCAATTCTACTGCTATTTTATAAAAGAGGAAACTAAGGCAGAAAGCTGAGGATGCTTTGTGAGGCGAGAGCTGAAGTGGGATTAAAAGGCAGGAGACTTCTTCCTGAGACAAATTCATCCCAGCCACAACTGCCTTGTTTGTTTAGCAACGTTTGTGCTGTACTGAAATGGTGGAAGGTGAGGGGAGGTTGGAAGGATGCATGCTGACGTTACGTAATCATACACTTTTCCGGATACCCCGAGCAAATCCCCGCTTAGCGCTGTTGCTGGAATTGTTTTTAGCGCAGGAAAGCCAGAAGTTTCCCATCACAGGCAGGAGCATTTGTTCCTCCGTACCCGCCTCGCTAATGGAGAGGAGAGAGTTTAGAGTCGCTCTAAAGCAGCCACCGCTTGAAACAGTTCCCAAAGGGAGCCTCTGAAAAGAGTTACTGCTTCTTTAACCTAACCGGAGGCAAGACCTTGATAGAAACGAAGGACAGAGCTGCGACTGCTGAGGGAAGAAAAGAATTGAAAACAATTAGCGTGTTGATGTCAGCTTAAAGAGGGTCACCAAGAGATCAGCTTTCCCTGCATCTGTTCTTTAATTAAAGAGAGAAAGGTGGCAGTGTCCACTACTCATCACTATGGTAACATTTAAATGCCACGCAGCTGGAACTGGCTGCCCGCTTGCTGCGGAGCAGGATCAGCCAAGAGCAGAGCAGGCACAGGTCCACCAAAGGGCGGGCGAAGCCCCTCGGCAGCTGCTCCGAGACCCGGGAGGACTTCTCAGTTGGCGCAAAGTGTTGATCGCATCTGTACAGGCGCACGTTACGTACCCCGCATCGCTTTGGCTGGCTGACGGCAAGGGGAGCCTTCCCAGGATGGAAGACCAGAAATGTCACGTCGGGAGCGGGGAGGATGAGGGGAGGTGACAGCGAGGAGGGTGTTCGGCAGGTTTCCACTGTGGTTGTGTGCCAGTCACCCTCTGCCGACTGCTGCCTTTGATCATCATTAGTACACTAATGCTGCCCCTGCGACAGTTGCTTATCATCTTCATTGCTGATTTAAGTCGCTACAAAAATATTTGCCAAAGCTATTGTTTGGTTTGTTCTAATAATAGTTATTATATTATTCCTTCAATTAATTACAGACAGCTGCACTCCCTGCTTTTTCTACTTCCTCTTGAAGTACTTCTTGCATTATCAGCACCGACAAGAGTTTTGTCCACAGATATGTAGGTCTTTTTTTTTAAAGGTTTCAGTAATTATTTGTGTGATTGCTTGCATCTTCTTCAAACTGCCATACTAAAATAACAACACACAACTGATACCAGACCAAAATAATGTAATATCAGTGCAATTAGAGTAAAAAATGTCTAACACATTTTGCAAATTAACATACAGTCCTGCAGTTGAGACCCTGTCATGTATTTTACCTTAGAATTAAAAATGTCTAGGTATTTTATTCCTTGAAAACTATTTCTGAACATCATTTCTTCTCTCAGCTTGAGACCTGTCTGTATCAGAATCAACTACGCTGCATGTATGTATCCAGAAGTCTCTGGAGTCCTCACTCTTTACAGTCTGGGGACTCAAGGAATAGGAAATAAGATCCACTGCATGCCAACCTAGCAAAGATCCTTCCATTCCTCTATTTTCATACACAGTTTCAACATCTTGCCTTTTAAATATGACAATATATTAACAGGTTATGAGGATGTATATTATCCTATATTATTATGCGAACAAAGCAAAAATTATATTCCCTTCAAAAAAGGACCTGTTAAAAGCCCCTATTACACCAAGAGCAGAATCATGAACAATTGAGTTAATGACTATGTAAAATATAAGAGACATTTTCAGTTAGGCAATGAAATGTCCTATTAACATAGATGTTTTTAATGAGCTATTTTAACTTGTACCTGGCCTCCCTCAGCTTAGATCTCCTGGTCATTTATCTCTGGTGCTCTAACAACCTCCTGGATCTAAATCCTTGATTAGTTTACATTTCTTAGCTATGGCTATTATAACACATCCAGCCGCCAAAATAAATCATTTAACTTTTAGTCTGCATGTGTCACATCACATTTGAAACATCTAACCTTCCACACAAATACAGGTGCATCAAATGCTGAAACGTAATTTAGTCTGATAAATTTATTTTTATCTGAAGAGCTGTGCTAACTATAAACTATTGGTACTTTTCTGACTATGCACATGTAGGTACATTAATAACACTAAGGTAAACAATCTGGTAATTGTTTGGTAAGGACTTAGAAAAGGATCTCGATGGAGTTAAATACACAGTCCCGCTGAAACAGATTGCTTTTACGCTTCAGGTTCCTTCAAGTGTCCCAGCTTATTAAAATAGGAGAAAGCATAGGGAAAATATACAACACAACTTCTATTTGAACAAACTAGATCACACTCAAGCTAAAAGAAAGAAAAGAGAGAATCTAGCTCCATTGACATCAACTGGCAAAAGGTCACAGTTTTCAGCAAGACTAGGAGTCTAGTATTTCCACTGAGACAGTATCTAGAGCACTGCAAACGGAAATCCAGTGACTCTCTCAGTAGCTCTGGCATTATATATCAGTAGGGTTGACCCTCTTTATAACATAATTCCCTGCCCCTATGGCCATCCAGCTGCTGGGGCAGTATGATCTGTGAAGTTGATGAAAAAGAAAAATTTGTACCACAGCTTTCAGCAGTTTGATCTCCCCACAAATCCCGCTTGAAACGACTAAGCAGGCAACTACAGGATGATTGTGAAAGAGCTCTGTTATCAGGAGGACACCAATGAAGTCTCATACCTATTCACACATTCCTATGTTTTTACAGTTCCTTTCCTGTCAAGCCCCCCAAAACTGCAAATCATTAATACTTTCCTGTCTACAAACTGGTAAATTAAAAAGACTTTGAATATACACATGCACTCTAAACCGCTGACACCTTACATAAAATTATAACACAGGAATGACTGTACCAGACCAGACCACAGACCTGCTCAGTTCAGCTCTGTCTTCTGCCTTACACAGTGCCACAAGAAGATGGTAGGGAAGAATACAAAAATAGGGCCATCACAGGGCAGCATTTCCTTAGCGTATTCCCTTACCCTCCGGCAACCTGCTGGTGGTTATGTTGGTGTCCTTGATGGATTTTTCTTCCATGAATTTGTCTAACCCCTTTTCTGACCCATGCCAGTGCTTGGTGCCCATGACATCTCACGGCAGTGAGAGCAACAGTTTAACTATGTGTTGCAAGTAAAAGCAGTTCCGACTCTGTGATGTGCTGGATCCTTTTGCTGTCACCTAGACCTGTACTAGAAAAAAGTGTGAACAAGCATTTCCTTTTCACTTTCTCTGGAGCCACTCACAATTTTAGAGACTGCTACCATTCCTCTCCTGCAGGCTTAAGGATATCAATCTACTCTTCCTCATGTGTACAAAGTCACTTTGTACAGTTGATTTTAGTTGCCATCCTTTTTTACATCTTTTCTACTTTGGAGATGGGGGGAGGAGAGAGAACAACCAGAAAGGAACACAGTCTTCCATATGTGGTTGAACCATGGATACAACATGAATGACATAATTATAATAATATAAATACAGCGTCATCATACCGTTCTCTGTTCCTTTCCAAGTAACTCTTAGCATACCACTTGTTTTATTCATTGGTACTAAGCATTGAGCTAACACTCTTGAGTGGTAAGCTAGTTTATAGTTCACCACTTCGTACGCAAAATCAGAATTAATTTTTCCCCCATATGCATTACTTCACAATTTATACACAGGAATTTTTACCTGCCATTAATTTTACCGACCAGTCACTCACTAACATGAGATCCTTTTCTGCAATCTGTTTCAGTTTCAACTCCTTAAATAATCTATTAGCAGCTGCAACCTTTTTTTCAATTTTCCTTTCTCAGATCATTTATGATATGTTGAGCAACAGATATCCCAGCAGCACAGACATCCTATGAGACTACACCACTGGCTTCCTTACACTGTCAAAACTGTCTATTTATTCCTGCCCTTTGTTTCCTACCCTTTAGCCAATTATTTATCCATAGAGACTCTTACTCCTTATCTCATGACAGCTAAGATTTTCCAGGAGCCTTTGGCAAGGGTCCTGTTGAACACCTTTTCAAATCAAAGTAGATAACACCAGGATCTCTGCTTGACTCCTCTACGGAACTGCAGCAATCTGTAAAACACAACTTCTGTTAATAGAAGCCACATTAACTCTTCTGCAAGAAAACATATTTATCTTTGTGTTTACTAACCCTGTTCTTCGCCATTGTTTCTTCCAAATGGTCTGTTATGGTGTGTACTTCCCATTGGAATTCCTTTAGAGCTTGTGGGTGAATACTGTCTGGTCCTGGCAATTTGATACTCCACGTTTTGTCGATTTGTTCTGTCCTTTCCTACTGACATTAGACGTTAAGTCAGATCCCGTGACACAACCCCCACCCTTCATTTTCCCAGTAAAGGAGGGTTCTGGCAGACAACGTCCAGAGTATTTTCTGTCAGCAGTACAAGCAGATTTGTGTTCATATGATCATTCTGTATAGTCTCATCTCACACGCCCTTAGATAAACAGACAAGACCCTCCCCAATACAGACAAAACGAAATCTAGGTGCTCAAAAATCTAAGCCTAGACATAAAATTCAGATCTGAAAATTACTCCTGTCTTTTGCACAAGCCAAGCACGCTGTATGCAAGATACCAGCACCGGTCAGAAAAGCTTAAAAGCCTGCAGGTTTTGTCATGCAGATCCCAGCTCAGTACTTTGCACCAGCTCTATTTCACAAAGTTCCTCTGTTTTCAACAGAGCACCTACTGCAAAATAACACTGAGCAGACTGTATATTAAAAAGCCATCCCACGCATATTTATAACTAATTTATTCTTCATTTCTTCTGTGTTGAATAACTAAATTACAACAGTGGCTCAGTAACCCCTTTTAGTTTAGGAAAGGGCAGCAGCTTCATTTGAGTAATATTTTAGCCCAATTAGTCCATTAGTCTCCAGTGGAGACCAGAGAATGGAAACCAGTGAAACAAGAGTCCTGCAGGATTCCTTTTAAGTAACAGACCTCTGACTCATCTGATATCGTCTGGCAGCCCTCATGATCCCTTCAGAGATATTTTGTATTTTCCAAGTCTTCCACAGAGACACTAAGCAGGCATCTGCGAGGAAGAGGCAATGTATTAACATAGGCCGTTGTGGATAAACCCGTCTTATAAAAGAGTTTCGAACTATTCATGTCTTGAAGGAGCTTCAAAGTATCCGAGGATTTTGACTCCCACTCTTTCACAAACGCTACCGAGTGTGGGTTAGTCTCAGCA
>NW_008825614.1:4553914-4581305 GCF_000699105.1 Pygoscelis adeliae
GAGTGTGGGTTAGTCTCAGAATAGCACCTTGTCTTTCCACAAGGATGTTGCCTGAGTGGACTTGCTGTGTGTGGTTGTCCAGCTCCGGTTTTGAGATACGTTTAATAAAAAAGCAGCCAAAATAAAATACACATTTTCCTATCTGAAAAACAGAACAATTTTAAAACCTGTTTTAGACTCTCTGCCATGTAATACATTAAGTGGCAGCTATGAGGTAGTATAAATACAAATATGAAGACTCAAGATGAAGAATTTGAAGGACTTTTCTGGTTCTATCTAACTGACAATCTGAAAGTTAGTGCCTAGTTTCAATTACTCCTTCAATGAACGGAGAGAGCGAGCCTCCAAGAAAACGGGCACCTAAGGCAGGAAAAACTGTTCACATACGCATCTGTATCTATTCATGATAAAACAAGTTTAAATGATTAGCTTAGCTCAAGCACCTAAAAGAGAAGTTGCTGGATCAATGAGAGGTGAATCCCACTTGACAAGTGATGACCAACATGTAGGTGACACCCTGGAACGTCTCCACATTTCTGTCACCTTACAGCACCATAAACACAAGACCAATAATATTTTCTGTTCATACAGGACAGAATTCTAAGTCCCTGGAAGCTGAGAAAAAGAGGCTTATCGTTCTCAGCAAGACTGCGTTGTAGCATTTCCATCAACCCCAAACACTTTATGGAAAAAATTCCTGCAGCCCAAGTCATCTACTCTTAGAAAGCAACCTTAAGCCAGCATGTGCATACATGCATACATATGTAGTCTCACCCATGGCTGCAAGTTCAGTACTCCAGGATTGCCCTTTATTCCTTTATCACTTCTAAAAGAAAGTTGCCTCTGTATGCATCTGACTGCTGCCACACCTACCTCCCTACCAGCGCTGAACTAATGAATTCAAGGCTTGCTCGAATATGTACACTACTTCAGCACTTCTTCATGGAAGACATGCCTTAGCACAGGGTTGTTCTCCATTTTTGTGTTTCTGTTCAAGTTAGATGTGCAGAGCTTAAATGAGTAGTCACTGGCAAAAGACTGCATTTCACAATAGGAATGAATTTTCAATTGGTCTCATGTTTTATATATATCATTTAATATTATGGCATATCTTTTCATCTGAACAAATGCAAAGTCTTTTGCAAATATATACAGCACATATACAACCACTGAAATAAAACTCTCAGCTAGTATAAGGAAGAACTGTTAGTCTCCCAAATAAAAATCATCATTGTTAAAATAAAATATCAAGCAGTCTCGTGTCAATGCATGAAAGATGAGACCCTGATTTTATAACTCTCATCCAGAAGAAAGGCTGCACAATACTCAATTTATCTGTCTCATAGGGATGAAAGGCTAAGCTTATTCTGCTGGGATTTGAGTCTGGGATTTTCATGGAGAGTTTATTTACGACTCTCAAATAGCATTTTCACTACATTTTTTGTAGTTTTTTTCTTATGCTGTTGTTTGGCATTGCAAGCAATGAGATAAAGAGGAACTCTACAAACAAAATCATTGTTATAACTTATTTTTAGGTATTCAAAAGCCTGAACTGCATATGTGAAGTTTCTTCCCCAGATTCCTGAGGTTATGTGACAGCATGAGGGAAAGAAAACACTCAGCCTTCATTTCCCATTGGGCTAACAGTGACTGAATAGCAGCTTTAAAGAATAAAAACACTGATCTAGTTCTAGTCATCAGCCAGCAAGTGCAGGGGCTCCACACCTAAAGTTCCTCTACACACAGAACTGCTGCTCATTTTACTGACAGATACATGCGTAGAAAGGACAGCTTCATTTTGAATTTCTTTAAAAGCTTGACCCAAATCTCATTGAAGTTGAAAAAGCTATGCCTGCCTCTGCCACTTGTATTGGCATAGAGAACCTGTTGTTTTACCATCTTTAAAATGATAAAATTTTATCCTTCAATGTCACCGCTTATCCTAAAGAAATGCAAAGCACTTTGCAGCACTTTACATAATGATGTATAAGTTATCGTTTCACCAACATACTGAGAGGATGCTGCTCTTTACCAGAGTGCTGATATATAAGACAGGAAGAAAGAGGTAACCTTTTATTGCAAGCAGTCTGGAAATTAAGATAGAATGCTAAAATTAATAACCTGTACCACAAAAGCTGTAATGACCACAAGCAGGATCACAAAGAGAATCCACTGTTCAACTGTATACAACTTATATTAATACTTACATTATTTAACAATAACCATCTCAGTGGCATATGCCAGTAAGTACAAACTACAGAAAAACTTTTTTTCAGTGTTCTTTGTGAAGTTGTGGAAAGCTATCATAATATTTTTTTTCCTTATTACAAAAGACTGTTTAATATGTTAATTTATTTTTGTTATTTTTTGTTCCATAAAGGAACCTTATCTTTCCTCTCAGGAAAACATAGACAGCTGCCTGCACGCCATGAATATTGGGCATTATGTACTTTCAGTTCACCTGGAAGCCTCTCAAGAACGAAACCTCATGTCTATGTTGGTAACAGCCACTGGCCACTAGCTGGTCAGTATTTCAGGGGATGTGGGTGTGGGGCTCCTAGCTCCTTCCAAGTATATCTGCTGATCTATGGCAATAGGTAACTGGACAAGACACTAGCAACATACTTTGATGAACTTGTGCATATATAACTTATATTATCTCCCCTTGCACACACAGAATAGAAGTAAACAAAAGGAAGATAGATTGGCTGAAAAACAACGGTTCTTACAGATATAAAAGCCATGAGTGTATTTCACATAATCTTCTGTATTTCCATGGACGTATCCAGTGCACTTGATAGGAACACCAAAATGAAATCTGACCCCACAGGAATGTGTGAGTCCTCATGGGCAAGCAGAGATAATGACCCAACCTGCGCATTAGGTCGACGTGAGATGCAGAAGAATACACTGGGTAAAAGAGGTGAGCAGGCATATGCACATGCACATTAAGGCACACGAACCCGTATATCAATAAGGTTTTTAAAATCAGATTAATTTCTACACAATTAACAAGGCTGTTGAAAGATCTGCTTTACAGCTGCTGCTGCTGCCAGGAGATGATGACAACTAAGGAAATGAAAATCAAAGGAGGAAACAATTACAACAATACTCGCTGAAACTATTTAGAGTTCTCTTAATAAGTGAGAGAAACAAGTAATTGAAAGAATGTATTTTATTGCTGATTAAGATAATACTTAATTTAGGTCTTATGTTTAAAAAGAGATCAAATTAACAAATCAGTTCTTTCATTTGAGTGCAAGTGAGAGCTCAGTGCATTCTCCTCATGATATCCCACCGCCCGGAGATTCTGAGGGCAGGCTCTGGGAGAGAGCAAAGGTGAGAACGAGGTAGGACACATTCAGGGAGAAGGGCCAGCTGGAAAGAGTAAAGTGCCAAAATATAATTATATATAAAATACTAACTCTTATTCATTTAAATATAGCAGCACAACAGTAACTATGCCTTGCTTTTCTACACATTGTTATACAAGTCTTTTCCTGTTCTGCAACCGTCTAAAAATGGTAACGCCAAACATTTTTAAGCCCAATGTCTAAACCTATGGAGCAAGGAAAGTTTTTTAAATAAAATGTTATACATGTTTTATGAGCAGAAACATTGCCAGCATCTTCTTCAAACAACAACAGCAAAAAATCCATATATCCTTTTCCTTTAAGTTTTTAATGCCATCATGTCATATCTCTAGGTATTATAATTGAGAGATAAGGGAATGTAAAACAGTTAGAATAATAAGTTAGCCGTGACTGCTATTTCTTTGAAATGAAGTGGGGGGGGAACCCAGCTAGCTGCCAGATTGCAAGAACAACAGGGGCCACTGCAAATTTTCTCTTAAATTTCAGATTCTACCCCAGTATCTTTTTCCTTTTTCTGAAGGATGAAATAAAATAGAAGCTGAAATGTAAACAGGATATGACAAGACTTTCAGTTTTGATAAAGAAAGGTAGGATTAATAAAAAAAAATGAGTATGGGCTTTTAAACAGTATGTTATAACCTGATAGTGTTTTGAAAAACTCAGACATATAAAAGTTAATCACAAAAACACTGGCAGACCTGCCTTTGAAGGGGAAGGCAGCAAAAAATTACAGAACATCAGAGCTCAGAGGGAAAGGTAGAAAGAATTGTAAAAGGGTTAAAATGACTAAGATTAAGAAAGTGCATGACAACCATTCTCAAAGACCTGATCTGCACTAACAAAACCATATCCTATGCTTTTGATGAGACACTCACAAATGATTTAGCAAGAGGTGCTTTTGAATTATACCAGTGCTTTTTGGCAATAAAATGTCTTTTTTCGGGTTTTCATTTGTATCTGCCCTAAGCTGAAAACATCCTTGCTAGAAAATAAGACAGGAAATAAGCAAAACCAGGTTGAAGGTATTTTTAAAGCAAAATTTTCCTAAAAAGGAATTTATTGCAAATGTTAGCAAAAATTGATTAAAAGAAATTTAAGAATTCAGGAAATACTAAATCTAAACAATCAAATATAATGCAAAAGAGGCTCCAGATTTTAAGCTATTTAAATAAAGATAATATAGCATGGATTTCAATAGAGCTATGAAGCTTATAAAGACCAAAGTTCTACCTTTAACTTCTGCTAAAATTCAGCGAGTTCACTGCCTTTTTTTTTTTTCTAATAGCTGTTACAGAGTATAAAAATGTCTGTCTTAAGCTGCGTGTTAATTAAAGTTCAGTCTGTCTTTGACACATAAGCTTCAGTCAGTTTACAATTAATTGCACTGAGGTCTGATCTCCAGAGTCAGTCAGCTGGCTTACTCCAAAGCCTAAGGTCCCATCATGCTCCATAAAATGGCATGATCCACAAAAGTCACTTTGCACCCTACAAAAGTGCAAAATTTACCCTCCTTGGGGAGAACGGAGTGATGATTTTGCTGGCAAGAGCCAGGAGAAGAAAAAAAATATTTTTTTCAAGGGTAGGGAACTTCAGCATGGTGGGGAGGAGGAGTGGGGAAGCAGGACTAGAGATTGTGTTTTGCTGCATCTTCAACAACAAAAAATGATGGCGGCCCCACTGCAGCCCTAATTCACATCAGCGCTGAACAGCCGTAATTTCAGAGGAAAGCAGCATGTTCTCCTTTCTGCATTGTACATCAACATCATCAAAACCCTAATCCAAAACTCCATGGCATTAACAGCAAAACTCCCATTTCTCTTGGCCACCCTGAATCTGACCCCAAGCTATTACACAGTAGAGGTTGTCTTCAAGGAATACCTTCTGCCTTGAAGAAATATGCATCTGCCTAATATACAGGTCCCATCTCTGAAACCAAACGCTCACAATACAGCAAAGTATTTCAGTTTTCCCTCTGCCAGGTATCCAAGAATGCGGATACGCTACGACACACCCTGTGGCATCCACACAGAGAAGTCCTTTAAGTAAGTAAAAACGTTCCTGCATCCCACTCACTTTCTGCTAATATCCTGAATCCTTCCCCACTATTTCGTAAGACTTAAATTTGAAATTCCATTTCAAGCTGAAAACAACTCTAATCAAATGAATAGGGACCGGCTCCCACTGAAGTCAGTGGAAAGACTTCACTGGACTTAACGAGGACTTCAATTTCGTACTGGATAACTGTTTTATTAATTGTGAAATGAGAAGACATATTAAGCACCGCGTGGCCCAGGAGTAAGAAATTCAAGAGTATCTTCTGTATTTAGGGAGATAAAGAGGAGATGACTACGGTGTGAAATCAGGAGGAATAAGAAACTGGCTTCCCCTTTTAAGGATACAGGATGCTCGCAATGAGTGAATAAGTACATAAAACAGAGACACAAGCATAACCTGACCATAAACCTAAACCCTTTGAAGAAATTACCTATTTGGGGTAAAGAAAATCAGGGAACGAAATCATCCCCTAACACGTCAAAATGTCAAAGCACCAGCAAGACACAAACACGGCATTCAAGGGCAAAAAAAGTCTAAAATGAATAAACCATAATACAAATGTTTGTGTGTGGTGGTTCTCCACCTGCTGCAACTCCGCCTGCCAGTAGCACCACTCTGGGACCTACCTGCACCCCAGCACCGTTGCAGCCCCAACAGCACGCAAGGTCCTCCAGGCTGAATACAACGCTTGTTTTTGCACAGCTCTGCAATACGGCATATCATTTGCAACGTGCTGAGTTACTGGCTGGGCTGCTGCCTGCAGGGACCACCACAGCTCCCGCTGCACATCTGCCCAGCATGGAGAAGTCGGCCAGAGGTCTGGGTGTGCAGGGAGCACCCGCTGAACATACAAGGGGCTGCCGGCTGTGCCCCAGCCCAACATGTCCTTTAGCTGGTGCAGGACACAGCTGGAGCACAGGAAGTATCGCATATAAACATATATATATACACACACACTCTCCAATTCGGATAAATGGCACATTGACTGCCACATGACAACCTTCTCCGTTTCCCCCAGCGCTCTGCCCTGTTCAGCCCAAGACGGGTCTTTATCAACTTAAGATAAATCTGCACTAAGCAGCTTTGGAGGGCCCACAGAAATGAGCTGTATTTGATTTAGGCTTGCTGATTTTAAACTGGTTTTGATCACTTTGTGCAGTTTTCTGCCATCAACAAGGCCCAGCCCACCACAGAAACAAGCTAGATGTGCATCGGTGTGCTACAACTGGGCCTAACAAAGAAGTCGCGAAAGCTCCTGCTCATTACACTGCAAGAAATCTTGCCCCAGGAAAGAAACTGTGAGCCATGAAGATGTCGGTATACACCAATGCTTTTGTTGGGTCAAGACAATCAAGTAAAATAATTAGTAGCAAGATACTGGATCTTCCAGCTCTTGGGAAGCGGTGCAGTTCTGCACATTGCGCTCCCCAGAGAGGCTGCAACCGTCAGGCACAAAGAAATTAGGAGCCAAGAAAAAAAAAAAAGAATGTGGAGGATTTCTTTCAAAAATTTCGTACTGGATAACTGTTTTATTAATTGTGAAATGAGAAGACATATTAAGCACCGCATGGCCCGGGAGTGAGAAATTCAAGAGTATCTTCTGTATTTAGGGAGATAAAGAGGAGATGACTACGGTGTGAAATCAGGAGGAATAAGAAACTGGCTTCCCCTTTTAAGAGCAGCATCAATTAAACCCAGGGGAGGCGGGTGCAGTTTACTAGTTAATTAGTCCAGGGATGTGGTCCTTTTATGTGTAATTCAGAACAGGAACACCTGGTGTGCGGCACTTCAAAGCACGGGGGAGGAAAAAAGCCAAACAATGCAGGATAGGTCACAAAAGAAAGCAACAGCACAAGAACAAAAACTGTTTATATCTGACCTTCACCCTGCTGTAAATAAAGCAAGACGGTAGGGCCCCCTCCTCCCCGCCCGGGGAGAACAAACAGCTCTGGGCGCACTGGGGGAGTCGCAAAAAAAAAAAGAGACAGAGAGGGGGAAGAGAGACATGGTGGTAACTAATTGTTTTACAACCTAATTAAAAGGAAGACAGACAGCAAGATATAGATAGGGATATAATGATTTTAATCACGTTCTGATATGCAGAACCAAAAAAGATGGAGAAGGGAAATGCGATCTGGGCAGCGCTCGGAGGCTGGTGGAAATGCTACCTATCGGCAAGGAAGAGCAGGGCAGGTTTCGTGCACCGAAATCCTAAGTGGGCCCAAATTTCAAGGTTTTTGACTGGATAAAAATTCAGGTCAAGTTACAAGCTTCAGACTAGGAAGGAGCCAGGATTTTGCTTGCTCCCATGTATAAATAGCTGAGGATATACCGATCTGCTCTTCCAAAGCCGGACCGAATGTTAGCAGCGTGCTCAAAAGTTTCTTGATCCCTTCCCATAACTGCTATCGCACAGCAAAGCTCCTCTGTAGCATGCCCGAATCGTGCTGAAACTGGAAGCAGATGCACCGTGATAAAACTTTTACAGTGCTTTACCTCATCAAACACAACACAACTCATTAAACCTCACACACCAAAGAAGTAGGTGTTATTTCTCTTTTACAGAAGGAAAACTGATAGAAAGATTAGTTTAGCAGCCGTAAGCCACAGAACCACCAGTAGCAATGATCAGCCATCTATCAAACTTCTTCAGCAAGTTTGCTGCTCAGTCAGTAAAAACACCAGAAGACGGCCAGATCTTGCAATATGAATAATATTTTATTGGATGTCTTTAGTACAGGAAAGTCTCTGAAGGGGATCACTCCAGAAGAGCACAAGCATGTGTTTGGCGATGTAAGAATCTCAGATAAGTCTGGCAACTTAAAAAAAAAATAATCCCAATTTCTGAACGTATATTTGAACCAGATCCCTTTATTGTGGGGTGATTGTTTTATTCACTCATCACTAAGCTTGATCTAGCACAGTAAAGAAAGATGCCGTTATTTTCAAACACTGGACTGCAATTTAAGAAACATGATTTATTCCTTAATCTGCTGCTATCTTTCTGTGAGTCCTGGAGTAATTAAGCTCTCTGAGTCTCATTTTGCCATCTGTAAAAGAGAGAAGCGGTGCAGAAAAACTGGGTTTGTGGAAAATGCCCCACAGAAGGGAGGCATTATCACAGATAAAAGCTCACTTATTTTTAAATAGCAATTTCTATGTCTCATGAACTATGGAAAGTTATGAAGCCCCCACACCTCGTTCTGAACCACCGTCTGTTCCCCAAATCATTTAAACAAATTAAAAGAAGAAATGCCGCAATCAGGACCATTTTACAAAACTTGCACTTGTGAGATATGGTTCTGGATAGGACAACAAATAACATTTGAAAACTCTCTTGACATAATGCACCAAACAGCACCATGTTAATATCAGGAACAGCAAAAATGCCCTGTGTGGCCGATAGTTTGGGAAATTATGGGAATTAAAGAAAAATAATTCCTCTTCTTCTCCCCTCTTTTCCTTAAGAAACAACACAGAACAGTTTTTTCTTTTTCATAAGTAGAAAATGGGTTTATTGAGCAACATGCATGAAAATACATTTCAAAATGGACTTAGTGGTAGTTGGGAATTAAATAAACAAATAAACAAAATTAAGCACATTTGGTGATTTGCCTTTCCTTACTTCTCTATCATTTATACCCAAGCTGGGGATTACAAATGTGGGAGTATTTTCAGAATGAGCTTTGCAGAACGGCCTGAAGACCTCTCAAAGTGTTCCTCTTCACCCACGCTCAGATGGGAAGGGCAAGCTCCCCTATTTTAAGAAAAATGTTTGTTATTTAATGAACAGTGACCCCTCCAGAAGCTGTCTTTATCTTAATGAAATAAGGCCATCACTCAAGCTGCCACCTAACAGGAGTTCAGTGCTGAAAGATGTTTTGGGTTTTTTTTTTCAGGTTGGGTTGGTTTGGGTTTTTTTTTTTTGGTGGGTTTTTTAGTTGTTTGGGGGATGGGGGTGGGGGAGTGGTTGAAAAGAAATATCATCCAGCACAAGCCTCATGGGAACAGTGGTAATAACATGAAATCTAAGCTGACCAGGTTTTTATTAGGTGAAGCCATTTGACAAAAATCACGATGCTCTGAGGTAGATTTCTCCATATACTTCTAGATATAACTCATGTGAGCTGCGAGACCAAAACCAGTACGAAGTGTATCCTCCTGAATTGGATGCCCATGAGACAGACCCCTCTTTCACCAATTCTTCCCAAAAATCATTCCCACTCCACCATGCCTAGGACATGACTAGCATCACCTACACATACTAGTCAACAGGACGGCACAGCAAACACCCCCTGGGCTCCCAACACCTCCCAGCAAACAAGGGCATGGCCCAACCACCCTCCTTAGGCACCTTGGGCAGCACAGCCAGCACAATCACCAGCTAAAGGGAATTCACAGACCTCGACCCCAGCCCCCTCATTCACAGCAAAAATGCGGAAAGGCTACTAGAAACAGGGCTGAGCTGCCACAGCAGTGCAGTGCGACACACACCTATTTTCAGACATGACCGGCTGGAGGGCTCACTAACCAGCTGTTTCATCTCATTGATAAAAACTGTAAAAACTGGTCGCCAGGGTGTTTTGTTATATACATCCTTAATGTGAATGCATTTATAGACCTATAAGGGGAATAGGTAAGAGCAGGTGGAAAGCAGTTCGTCAGCTCCAAGCAAAATGTGGTCAAAGCGTTTTTGCAATCATATAGCTCACAGATATGCTTGGCTAGTCCACGTGAACCAGGGGAAGTCATTGTTAAATACTTAAGACTGTTAAACAACACAAGCTCCACAGTGGTAGCCCAACTTTTAATTCCAAAGAGGAGTAAGAATGGAAGGAGGAAAATAAAAGACGAGGGCAATGAAAACTGAAGGAAACACTCACAGATAATGGGATATTACCGAGACTCAGAGTTCTCACCAACTTAGGACCTCTCTAGGTGATTGTAGGTTAGGTAAGAAGTCAACCAGCTACAGAAATGTATGCATATGTATGCTGTATATATTCTACCTAGCCAATATATAAATATATCCAGCTGTTAAGATAGAATTGGAGCATTTATTTGCCTTTTCTTTTTTATGATTTTCTGTTTCCAATTTGTAATTACAAGACTGCCCTTAAGTCTTGCTAAATAAGCCCAGACTTTGCCTTACCATTAAATTTGTCTCCTGGTGTGGTTCAAAATGAACTGGAAGAAAACTGACAATCTCTCGGTACTCTTGTCTTCCTGAACACAGCGGCTCAGTACAGCACAAGAACATGTTCTCAGGAAGAAAGAGGTCTGAGCAGCGTTTCCTTAAAAGCAGCAAAGAGCAAATAAAAGGGCTCAGAGTGCCAGATGACAGCAGTTCGGAGAGGTTTCTCCATAGCAGGAATAAACTGCAGCCTTTCCTGGAAGGAAAGAAAAATGAAGACCTGAAGGCATACCCCAAGAGTTGCATGTGTTCTTGCCAAGGAGTAATTCTCATAACAAGTCAGATTTTTTTGTAGATTATTTATTATGCAGGTGAAAGAGACACTCTCTCTTCATGCAATGCTTGACTCGCTGCAACTGGAAATAAAACCTTCACTGGTTTGAAAAAAGAAAAAAAAAAAAAGAGAGGGGACATCTTCACAAGGAAGATTCAACTTTTTCTGTTCTCTCTGCTCCCTCAAAACAGGATCCACCTGACTTCTACGTTTCTATAACTCCCTGGGGAGTTAAAAGGTAGAGAAATAAGCAATTTCGGGTATGATTCACCTGGGCTGTTTTAGCATCTAATATTGATTAGATGAACTTGCAAACTGCCTGTTCTCCCCATTGATTAACGGTGAGTCCTGACAACCATCTCAGTAGAGGTTCACACTGTTGAGTCTGGAAGAAAGGCATCACAAGTCCTGGGCAGGTGAGGCCGGGGCACGCTGCCAAGGCCGTTCTCCCAGGCTCACGGGTGAGCCCAGCAGGGAGTAGAGCGGCTCCCTAGGAAAGTGCCCTGTGCTCTCGCTACGCCAGCTGGGAAGCATTTGCTTCACTACCATCCCTAACTTTAAGGTTTGTTGATGAGTCCACTATGCAGGTCTGAATGAAATAAGTGATATCCCAAGAGTTTGGTGTCTCTGGGCATGAATTGCTCCCAGTGAAATTCGATTTACACCGGTCCCTCTTACAAGCATATTACCCTGTACAAGAACTCCCTGGACCCACTCATCCATACAATACCTCAAAGCCCCAGACTCCCTGAAGACATTTGCTGGGATGAAACCAGCAGCATTTTCTACTCTCCCCCAGCAGTTTCCAGGTCCCAGCTAAGCCCCACTGTGCTGCAGTGGCTGTTAGCATCCTCCCACAGAGCTGCTGGTGTCTTACTGGGCCGAGGTGTCCACTACACACAAAGGGACTCCTGAGACCTTAGAAGCCGAGTTATTCTTTGGTTCAAGGTAAATGCCTATAAAAACCAAGCAGTCATGAACTCACAGGCTTTTGCACTACTCACCTAGCTTCAGCAATAATCCAGATTGCAACCAGGACATAAAACAGAGCTAGTACGCTACATTTTGGAGAAATAAATATTTCTAAACCGTGAATCTTCATATGCCAAGTACCCGCATCAACAAAACCTCTTCAGTGTCTTACAGGAAAGAGTAGCACCTTCTAAACCATTAGCACCTTCTAGCTAGCACAACTATGATAAGTCACTGGGAATAAAAGTAAGCACAGGGCTGTTTTATTTGTGGCACTTCTATTTCCTTTAATGTGTGCCTGATAAAATGTTTTCTAAGTATTGCCTTTAGTATGTGTTTATCCCAAAGGGACCATTCCAGGAGGACAAAAAATGCAGCACCCACTACTGCCAGGTTTGCCTTCAAAGCCATGAATACACACTTCATTCACTTGAATAAATTTCCTTTTTATCTAATACATCCAGTGATGCTTCAGGCTTGTGCTTGATGAACATGTCCTACCTTTCAGCAGAAACTCTGAAACAGAAGTTAAGTGAGCTAAGAACAAAGTTACCCTCATGAAAATATTTGTCATGAAAGCTCACGTTTCAACAAGAGGTGTGTTTTATTTTTAAATATTCTCACTGTAAAAGACCACTAACTTTTGGGGGAGTCAGTCCCTAGAGTTTGAGAGGTGCTACATGCCTTCAGCTGTCATGTATTTTGGTGAGAAAGAAGACACACTTAAACAGGATAGCTCTGCTTGTGTGCAGCTAAAATAAACACTTTTCTTCCACCTGTATCTTCATTAAAGGGGAGAAAAATGCGAGGCCAAGAGTACAAAGAATGTTACCTCACTTTCAGCTTTAACCATTTGCAAAGTAATGGAGAGAGCCCTTTCCTCAGCCTCAGACAGACTGAAATAATTCCCACCCCACCTCCTGACACTGGGTCCACTGCTGCATGTGTGTCCCTGGCTAGGCAGCCGATTACACTCTCGGCTCCTTTAAAGAGCACCCTGATAACATGCAGGGCTAAAATGTCAGAAGCTATTAGAAACTCTCAGACACGCAATATATCTCCATCCCCACGTTTTCCCCTTACACTGTGCAACAACAGACAACAGGCATGCAAACTGCTCAGCTGCAACTGTTCCAAGTCGAATAATTACAACTTGTCAGAAAGAATTAATTTTCCCATTTCTCATAAAGATGTGTAAAAATTACCATGTTATTATACACTGACACTCTCTGGAGGCAGACACAAAATTTAATTTTGAATTCTTTCCGCATATTAAATTAAATCCATAAATAAGAGTTTAGGCATTCACTCGGAAGCATATGTTCATTGGGAGCGAAAGCCAACACGAGCCTGGCTGTAATGGTTGTTGTAATGTTTTAATAGCTCGCTTCTTCTAAGCACCAATAAATTTACATGATCATAACAGTCGTGGGCATACAAGAAGCCCATTACTGTCTGGGCACAGGCAGCAGCATTAACAGGATGGAAAAATGGAAAGGGGGGGGGGGAACCCTTAAATAAAATTAGGCAACTGCACTTGTCAGCTGCTCCATGATTGAATTTTTAATATTGTGGTCAATTGGTCAAAACAAATAATGGGATAAAATATTTTAATGTATTTAAAACCTGCTTCTGTGGTTAACAGAGTTTATCTATCTCTTTGTATATATGGCTACAGACTTGTCAGGCTGCATTTCCATTCTGTGAGTGCACAGACAGAAGGAAGGCTCATCCTGGTGTCCTCTCCGCCAGCTCACACTGGCCGGCGGCACAGCACCCCGGACCCTGTTGCGGGGGACTGCAAAGGGCCTGGGCACAGCCATGCCGCTCCCCAGCACCGAGCCGCACAGCCACAAACCACTTTTGGCCAATGCCAGTGGATGTTGAAATAAAACACGCAGGTAGGGTGGATGGCAGTCGGTCCCACACCCTTTGAGATGCTGGGCAGAGCCCAGCAGCCTTGAGGATGAGTGAAGCAGCAAGCCATGGCTCACCATCTCCTTTCACCTCACCAAGACAATCCCAGTGTAATCCCACCGATCGACCCCAGACCTCACTGCAGGCTGGACCCGTACAAAACCAACCTACGTACTTGCTCCCTTGGCCAAGACTGCCTTTGAGTTACACAAGCGCAGGCGAGCAGGGTATCTCCCCAATGCTCCCTCCTTTTTATATTTCTAATGATTTATCATTTAGATACATCCGTAAGTGAAGCTGAGTTTCCCAACAGGGAATTTAAATGTAATATAAAGTTTAGCTGTAAAGATGGGCTCCTGGAACTAGTTTTTAAATATGGGCAATGAAAGATAACAGCTAACCTTATGCTCTGCTCAGATTAAACTACCACACACTGTCTCTGCCTTTCTTATATGTACAGTCAGATGGTTCTTTGAAACCTTAATTACTTTTTTAAAAAAAATTCCAGTTATCTCCAAACCTCTGCTCACCACCACCAAAACTGGGAATATACGTATGCATAGTGTGTGTGTGTGTACAGTACGTATAGGCGCACAGCTGCACACTGCCAATGAATCACACTGCAGGGTGGAAGGCAATCCAGCTCCTCAAAAAACCTGTATTACAAGTCTTCACAATATTTTCTTTCCTACCAGGATAGACAATACATACAGAAGTCAGTATTATCTCTACAGTCATGTATTTGTTCAAAATAAGTTTATGAGGTAAGTAGTAACCAGATCCTTACACACAGCAAAACATACAGCCACAGATAGCCAAGCACTTATCAACTGAAATCATACAACATTTTGAAAACAGCACTGAAACCCTGCCTCCCACTGAAGTCAACAGAAGACTCAGTGGCTGTTGTGGGAGTTGGACAGGTTCCTAAATTCTCAATTATCTGCCCGATACTTCACTGATTTCCAGACCTCCAGCCCAGAGCATTCAGGTCTGTGCGACTCACTCGAGGACGAGCCAGCCCTGAACCACGGCATCAGGCCTGGCTGCCACGGCCGCAGTGGAGAGGCAACGCAAGCACCAGCACTCGTGCCTGGATCGGGCAAGAAAAGGCCAGCAGCCAGCAAAATGCAGGCATCCTTCTTCAGTAATACCACCCAGACTTTCACTTCTCAGAGAGACTGAATCCAGCTGAGGTCAACTGTAAGCAAAAAAAATACTGTGTTTTGAAATCCACTGGGTGATTTACAGCATGCAACGCAAATTGGGGTTGTCAGTCTAATTTCTATCAGGAGATATCACCATAAATACTATCTCAAGCAGGCTGCTACAGGTGATGCTCACACTAACAATGACAGTGTGCTGCCTGGCTTGCGGATGCTCCCAGTGCTCAAATTTGCCAGAATTTCACTGCACCAAGTTGAGTCTTTAACAATCAGAGATAACAGGATAGAGCAAAGGAGAGCCCAGCAGCAGTAACACTGTTTCGGTAAAGTTTAAAAAGTTCACCAGCAAGCAGCGATAGCTTTGTACAGACTCCTCAGTTAGAGGTAGAGGTGATTCAGAAAATGAGTATGACAATAAAATTTAAAAATAGCTCTTTGAAGCTGAGAAAATTTGGGGGGTTTCTGTGTTGCATTTTGACATTGTCTGTATTTTCAGTGCATTGGGCAGGAGACTGAATTCTGAAACCAAAACCTTGCAGGAGATTTCAAGAAAGTGTCTTTTGGCAGTGGGGCAGTGCTAGTTACAAAAAAAATTAAAAAAAGAGGCACCATTTTTTCACTTTGCATTGACTAATCTCATTCTTACTCAGAGATGCAGTGATTGAAATCCTTGTCACCAACTGTGTAGCAGCTTCTCTGAAATGAATCCTAGTGGACAAAAAAACCACCCCACAACCCAAAACCCCCTAAAGCCGTTGGTATTAATTGGCCATCCTTGCTGGTGGTCTCGGGACAGAGGCCACGGGCATGGAAAATGAACAAGCTCCTGACCTTCTTCTGATCCTCTCCACGAGGGCTGAGACAATGACTGGGCTATGCACTGCCATTTCCTATTTAATTAAATGGCTAAATGGAAGATTTCCTCTGTGGCTAAATGGGAGGTTTCTCTTTCCAGTGCTGCTCTCAGTCTACTAACTCTTGCAGTCACTTAAGTTGACTGTAACATTTAAAGGAAATAATTTCCCCCTTCGGTTTTTCTAGCACAAAGGAAAGAATACTGCACCAGTACTGCAGCTCAATTTATGTAGAGAGAGATTTATACATACGTCTTTCAATTTGCATCATTCTTTTCTTTTTAAAGGGACAACTCATGTCATTATTCCCTTTAAAATATATTATACGTTTCCCTCTAATCCCACTGTAGAGAGAACTTCTTAAAGGTGAGAAAAAGTTGCTTCCATGTAAGATGTACAAACTTCAGCTACCTGATGGTGATGATGTATGCACATTATATAATACATACATGTGGAAAACAGCCTTGATGTGACAGCTGAGTCCTGAGGCATCGTAGTAGTCGCTCTGCGTTTGAAAGACAGCTTCTCTACCAAACCACTCAAACAGTAAAATGAACACAATATACTCTCCAGCTAGAACTATGCCCTTAAGCTTCAGTTGGAAGAGGAAAAGAAAACTTCTCATTGAAGTCTATTTTAATTACGACTGCAGAGAACCAGTTTGAATGAAAGCCTGCTTTTTTTTTTTTTTTCCCTTCCCCCCCCCCCCTTTTTTTTTCTTTTTGAAACCCAAGCTAGAGTTTAAAAAATTCTTGGGTAGGGGTGAAAACCAAGTGAAAAGCTGAAGTAAACTTGCATTTGAAGGTCCTTTAGCTGAAGAAATTCCCCATAAAAACTTGGATTTAGGGATGACAAAGAAAGGATGGGTTCTTATATTCAGTCTGCTTCTCCCATATGATCTGCAGACTGGCTCTGTCATAAAAGCTAGAAAACACTAAACAAGTTATACAGCATTTGCTTAACTGACAAAATATTCACTGATTATTACTGCCATTAGCCTGTTCTTTTTGATTTCCCTATGTATTTGTTTCTCAGCATTTTGGATGTTTAGTATCCTGACATGATGTGTCTCCAAAGCTTTGTCAGATGCTATCTTTCTAGATTAAATACATGCAGAAGGATATGCTTTATATTTGCCTACCACAAGCGTCTTGTTTAACGACGGACTTCCAGGAAGGTCACAGAACCTGTGTCTATCTGTGCATAAGATAACAGCTTTGTGGTACCTGACTCTCTCCACTCATGCTAGATTTAATAATTATGAAAAGTTTGAATCACAGCACAAATAGCTGGAAAGTAGACATTGAGTACATCGTTTGCACCCACCTGCCAGCATTCGTGGTTGTCTGGAATACCCTCAAATGTTTCGAGCGAGGGGGGGTTTCCTATTTCTCTGACTGCCTGGGGTATCAACTTATCCCATGTGTCTCAGGGTCATATGCTGTTACTTTAAATACATGGATCTTGGATCAAAGATTTTGAGTTTGAGGGGAATACAAAGCCTATTTAAGCAGATGCAAAAATTATTTTGAAACAACAATGCTGCAGAATTCAGTAAGGAGGCAAAACAAGAGAGCTTCAGTACCAATCCAGCGCAGGCATAAACTGTAATCATATCTAATTAGAGTTAAAATAATGTTTCCCTTTGAAATGTTTAATTAGCTCTGTTTTATTACATAAACATTCTTGATGCAGAGCATACTGAGCTAGAAGAGTCTGATGAGTTAAACAGTGCAAAGTGCTCAGGCGCCCAGTGTGGGGCAAAACCTGACAAGGAGTGGCTGTTGTTACCAGATGTCTGGACCATCAGTGGAACCATGATGCTTGCTGCAAACAGCAGGCTATCATTTCAACCTTTGTTGCCTCTACTGAAGCCTCCCATCGTGCTTTCAATTTAACAGCATCACAAGGAGACAAAGAAATTTCTTACAATATGCCTTTCAGTTCAGAGACAAATCCCATTTCAACTTGTTCAACCTCTCATAACGTATTAGTTATTGTTGCCAGTCTGCATGTCCTCTGCAACACACTACTTGTTCTGGAGGAGGGAAGCTTTTTCTCCCCCCCCTTTTTCTGTCTCTCTCTTTTTTCTTTTTTTTTTTTTTTTAATTCTTGCCCTTCAGTTTGATAAAGCAAGACCAGATTTACTGGCAAACTTACAGCATGCTTGTCACAAGCTTGCAGCAAATTTAATTAACCTTATTACAAATATGGTTTTCTTGAAGATTACATCACAATCTGGTTTCACATCGCCTGCTGCTGATTCAACATATTCTGTGCTTTGGAGAATATGTTCATTTTCTGAAAAAGGTCAAAATGTTAAAATATCTAAAACTTCACTATTTCTTCTGAGTTCCTGTTCAAATGTTGTGGTACCAACACTTTGTCTTACGAGCAGTGTTGTTCTCTTGCCGCATGCCAATTGTAGACGTGTTTACTTCACAAAACAGTTTACATCCCTTTAACAACAGGGATGGCCAGATGATGGAAAATTTGCCGCTAGTTTAACCCCTCATTAGCACACTGGGACAAAAATCACTAGAGATGCATATCTAGAATGAGCTTTGCCCAGCAAGCTAGAAACAAGTAAAAGTTACTAGCGTAATTTGGAATTTCAGCTGCATAAGGACTTAGTTAAAATATTATTTTTGCTCAGGAACACTGGCAGTGAAGATGCATTAATTGGTTCAGAGTAGCAAAATAAATTAATAACTTTTTACAGTCAGTACTAGTTTTTAAACCCTGAAATGTTTTGTTAAAGGATTTTTCAGTCTCAGTTTCCAGAAACTGGAACAAGAAATTTCCTGTGACAGAAAATGTTGGCATAAGATTTCTATCAGCATACTTTAAACTCTAAGGAGCTGGATAGAAATCTTGATTGCTTCCTTGAACAATACCTTTAACTATTTGCACAGCCTGAGTTAGTCTCCTTGAAAGTACGCACTCTCAGCTAAAACTCTGGGAGAAAGATGATTCCTTACATGTTTATTTTTTCATTTAATGTCTAGAGGAGGAATGCCCTTGTCCATATTCATGTAACAACAAAGCAAGACTTCACAGGCTGAAATTCTCTTATGGCGTGGGAGGGAGCAGAGGAAAAAAGTCACAGCATCTGTACTAAAATCCTCTTTAATAAAGCATAAAGAGAGAAGAGGGTGTAAACCAAAGATACCTTTGCTAATCACTAACTCTGTAATTCTGTTAGCACACAGGTGTTATCAGATCAGTGGGCACTGGATGCAAAAAGAGATTATGCAGAAAAAAACAAAGCAAACATTAGTACAGTAGCAGTGATCTAAAGCCTTGGCATATTCAATAATGTTATGGCTCCCACACGCCATACAGATAAGGTGGTTGACCAACACAACGCAAGTGCATCGAAGACGCTCCATGAAAAGCAGCTATGCTCTGGAGAAGATAATCTGCAATAGCAGAGTTACTAGTAAAGGGTCTAAACGTGTGGCTATTGTGTATCAGCTCTTGTAGGATACCAAGGTGCTGACTCCCACATGACAAAGGATGCTTTTTGCATTTACGCTTATGCATACATAAGATGTATTTGGTATTATTTTACTTTTATATGCTTAAACAGAGAGGTTTCAAAACTCAAGTGAGAACACTTGTCAAAGAAAGACAAAAAGGGTCTGCCCACCAAGGTAACTTTTTTTCCCTGCAAGAGAAAAACGTAACAAACCAAGCAAAACTCTCCATCCCATTCCAATAACCAAAACCTTTCACACTGTTCTGTTAAACTTAATTAATCTGCAGGTCATTCTAACACTGCCATGCACGGAGGTTGTGCATTATTTTACTGATTCACTTTACAACTAACACAATATAAGTATTAAATCATTTAAACAGAACAAAGTCCTTGATTCTCTCAGGAATGTATATACCATTAGGGACATATTTTGAAACTTTCTGCAAAACATCCAAAGAACTAATTAAGAAATGGACAAGCCAACTAAGGAAGATGCTCTGCTGGGCCTGTTATGCAAGAAGAAGCAAGAAATGGTCGGGGATGTGAAAGTCAAGGGGAACCTTGGCCACAGTGACCATGGCATTCAGGATTTTAAGCTTCACAGAGAAGTGAGGAAGACATATTAGAACCACTGCCTCGGACCTCAGGAGAGCACATTTCAGCTTGTTCTGGGATTTGCTGGTCAGGATCCCAGGGAGACTGCCCTGGAAGGCAAAGGGGCTCAAGAAGAGCTACTTGATTTCCAAACCACAACCTCCTCAACACACACAGAGTCTTCCTACGTGCAGAAGGTAAGCAAGCCTGGCAGAGGGCCAGCACGGGTGAACAGAGAACTCCTCAGCTAGCTCAAACACAAAAAGGAGGCAGAAGGTACAAGATACGCGGAACAAGTAGAGACATTGCCTGAGCACACAGGGAGGGAGTTAGAAATGTAAGAGCTCAGCTGGAGGTGGAACTAGCAAAAGATTGAAAAGCAGTAAGAAGAGCTTCTGTGGTAAGGAAAGTATGGTCCCACTGGTCAAAGGGGTAGAGGAGCTAATGACACAGGACATGGAAAAGACTGAGGTACTCAACTCATTTTTCACCTCATTTTCACTGGTAAGGTTTGCCCTCAGACCTCCCAGGTCTCCAAACCTACTTGCAGTCTGTCAGTGTAAAGCAGTGCCCACAGCAGACAAAAGTCAAGTTCGGGATCACTTAAGCCAATGGGTCACATACAGTAGGACCAGACAAGCTCCATCTGAGGGAGCTGGCTGATATTACAGTAAGGTCCTGCTGTGTCATCTCTGAAGGGTCAGGGCAACTGGGTGAGGTAGATGGCAAGCTGAGCATGAGCCAGCACGGCCCTGGCAGCAAAGCCAGCCAACAGCCTCCTGGGCTGTGCAAACAGGAGTGTCACCAGCAGGGACTTGTGTGACCCCACCTGGAGCACCGTGTCCAGCTTCAGGCTTCCCAGCACAAAACATTGATACACTGGAGCGAGTCCAGCGCAGGGCTGCCAAGGTGGTTGGGCACTGGAGCACACAGCATGCGAGGAGAGGCTCAGGGAACAGGTTCTGTTCAGGATTAAGAAGAGAAAGCAAAGGGAAGCCCAGAGGCAGAGTTGCTGCTTAAAACCAGTGTGAGGTTTCTCTCCAGAAAACTGGAGAGTTTTCTCAGAGCCACACAGCAATAGGACAGGAGGCAATGGAAGTCCCAATCGAATATAAGATTTTTTTTTTTTTTTTTTTTTTTACTAGGAGGATGGTCACCTATGCCAGCATCTGACCAGGGAGGCTGTGGAGTCTCCATCCTTGCAGACATTCAAAACCCAACTGGACACAGCCCTGAACAACGTGCTGTAGGTGTTAGATGAGACTATCTCCAGAGGTCCCTTCCAACTTAAATTATTCTGTAATTCTGCAGTTGCATGAAATGTTAATCAGACTGGTCTCCTGCCACTTAAAGAGATCACGGAAATATTCCATACTTAATTGAATTGTTTTGGGTTCTTTGCACAGTTCCTAATAGCTCCAACATTGAGTGATTTACTTGGCGTATTTTTACTTCTATTTCTAATAAAGGTTAGACCATCTCATTATTTACTCATACGCTATATGCCTTATACTGGTGCTGTACACCAAACACCCTGTTCAAAATGGGCTAACACAAACCTGTATACCATCCCAGCACTTCAAACTAATTTGCTGTTGCTTGCTTTTCATCCATGTGTTGGCCATACAGGTTATATACCAGAGATTTTTCTTTAGGAGTGTACGCCTAAAAATTGGCAGCTCACCAAAGCTTTTCCCGCCCCGCCCCCCCACATGCTTCCTTTTCTGAAAGCCCTTAAACATCATAGAAGAGAATTCTGCTTTTTACAAGCATTAAATCCTGTTTAGATATATGGATGGTTTTGAGAAGAATAATTGCTGGAGTGAGTGCTTCTGGCTTTTCCCTTCATGATCCCTGCAAATCCACAAAGCTTTACGCAAACGGGATAGGAAGGTGTCTAGAAACTTGAGAGCACATGGGAGTTCACTACATTAATTCTGCTTCCTTCATGGGACTTTCTGAGCCCTTCTTCCTCCTCCTTGCTCCCTTCCAGGCAGTCTGACAGAGGGGAACGCGGCAGAGGGGAACTGAAGAAAACAGAATAAATTCACTGAAAGAAACAACCACTGCCCATAGGTTTGAGGTTCCCCCCACCTTTTTTTGGTGGGTGTGTGCGGTGTGCAGGAGGGGACAAGGAGGGAGGCTTTTTCTCTCTAATAATTCTATACAGTGCTTTGGGGTGCTGTAGAATGAAAGGTGCCATATATAAAGGCTTGATATTATTATAAAAACACTACCACTGCATCCAAAAGAAATACTTCAAGATTTATAACATTTCTGAACTCTCAACTCTTGGGACACAACTGGAGACCTTTAGATGAGTTGCCCACTACTACTGTTACCAAAAATCCTAAAAGAAAAGACAAGACCACTACTGATTGCATATACAATAGCAAAACCTGAAAGCTTTATAGCAGCCAGCTCTCTTATCACAATCCCCCATGGACAAAACATCTGTTTATGCTGGCAACAAATGAAAAAACCCACTTCTCTTGTTTAGTAGGTCCATGTATTATTACAGTACATAAGAGACCTGCACACCATTTTTCTCAAAATTTTCAAATTTAGCTGAGCAGGGAATAGTTTTCCCATTCTTGAGAAAAACTGCAACTTCAAACTATTTTCAAGTTCCGAAATGCGACAATGCCAGCACCGTTAAAAGTACAACATACCTGAGCAAACAGATAAATCAACTGCATTGACACTAGTGGTTAGAGCATTCACTTTGAACATACGACACAAGCTTCGAATTCCTACCAGAATCCATTCAGATGAAGGTCTTTACCACAGTCTCTCACATGCTGTATAAGCGTGCTTCCCAACAGGCTACTGGGAGCGTGTGCTGGGTCTCTTGGTCCCTCCTGTTACAGCCAGACAGCCCAACAAGTGAGAGGTAAAGGCTTTCATCTGTTATGAAGGAAACTAAGAAGCCAGTCTAAAGTTTGAATCAGGTAGAGTAAGATTTTAGCCAGATAGTCAAGTCATGAGTTCTCCCATCTATTCTAATCAGAATAATGCATAATTTACAGATTTTCTCATCTGGTTTTGATGAGAAAATAGAACCTGGAGATAAGAAACCTTTCTCCACAAAAATTTCACTGAACTCGACATATTCCAACAAAAACGTATGGTTTCATTAGAAAAATTTCAGAGGAAAATAAGTTTTTTAGATGAAAAAACTTGTGACCAGCTCTAAACGTTAACCTTAAACTGTGGTAGATATGGACACTGCAGTGATTATATCTACACTGATACACAGAATAAAGTGAAAGTGAAAATTGTTAGGGAGTATGCAAGCAGTCTTTCATAACTTGCTAATAGCTAGCTGAAATGAAGGTGGGGAGGAGATGAGTTAGAATTTTCAGTGAGTGTACATAGCAAATTCCAGAAGTATTATTCAAATTCATAATCATGGACTAGAAACAGGAAACCTAAGGCGAAGCACTCTCTTTGGTTAAATGCCTCAGTTCATAGAAAAAAAAAAAAAATCACCTGATGGGAGACAGGAGATCACACACAGAGGGAACCTCATGACAATGGCCAGCTAGGAAATCTTCTGCCCAAAACTGTGTCTTCTAAAACCGCACAGCCCAATCTCGCAGCTGTGTAAGCAACTGAGCCTTTTCTAATAAAGGTAGTGGGGCCACGTGCCACACACCTCTTCAGCTGCATGACACCTACCACCACCACAATAAGTCATCCAGCCTGCAGCCCACCCCTGAAATGGGCTCAGCATACACAACGAAGAGGACCGTGGGTCAGATGAATCGTCCTGGCAGGCTGCATGTGCCCCACAGACTATAGATTGGTTAACCCTTCTACAGACAGAGGAAAACTGTGTTTTGCAATGCTCACTGATGTCTTCAGGAGCGATACATCTCATAACAGCTCTTCTATCACGAGTCAATAGTTTGGGAAATGCCCACACACACCATTAGTGGGACGTTCTAGGTAAAACTTTCTCTAATTTCTTTTGCAACACCTGTGTGTAGCATAAACATGCATTGCTCCCATCCTAATCTGAACAGTGCCCAATGCTTATGGCAATACTGGTAATTCAAGCAACAAGAAAACACAAAAATCTTGGTCAGTGCTCTCTCATTTGGTCCTCTCGTGAGCCAGGCAGTGCACAACCCCGGTGTTCTTTGAACAAGGCACCCTGATCAAAAGTGGAGGAGGTTTGTTACACAGACCATACAATAGTCCAATATCTACTAAAAGGATAACTCAAGAGAGGCGCATCACCATCCAGTTACCTTCAATAACTTTTCCAGCTAATGGAAATAAACAAAAGTGATTGGACGGCTGCAGAGAATTGCTTCACTGACATCTGTTGCACATAAAAACTAAAGCCTAAAACTGAAGATAGCAACAGAAAAGTTAAGGATGACATGTCTGAGGTTTAGTTACTGACTTGAACTAAGAGTGAAATGGCTTATGACCTATTGCCCTGGGAAACTGATGAGATAAAAATATCACTGCTGTGCCCTGTGCAAGGCTTGAGCAAGATTTGTAAGAGTGGATGCACTGGAGGTTGATCTGCAAAAATCTGGAAAACTCTAATGAAAATGTGCAAATTGATTTTTATAGGCTGATTAAATATGGGTTAAAAATTAATTATATGCTTATAGGAACAGAAGAAGGAACATTCCTGACATAGAAGCCACATATCCATTCAAAGACCCACAACTATTACATTTCAGGTTACTGCTTCAAAAGGTAAGGATGACAATTATCCAAAGAATTAAAAACTTTCCAAAATTGAACATAGACAAACAAATTATTTTTCTGTAGCGCTCCTCTCCACAATGTCTGGGATGAACTTTTCAAAGGAAAAAACCCAACAAAATTGAGGTAGAGAAGAAACAGTTTTGCACAAATTTATAAATCATTTTGATTCCTACCATTCAGAGCTTTATAATATGAACAGCTAAAAAAAAAATAACCCACAAACCAGACAAAGAGGCACTTTACCCATCTTTAGGTGAAGAAAATCCTTTTTACCTTCCTTTCTTCACTTCCATTAGTGATTCCATCAAAAAAGCTAATCCAAATTTTCTCTAAAAATTTAATGATTCTATTTTGACATTTCAACAAGAAAACTATTCCTCTAATGAAGACTGCCATTTTTTAATGGCTTCTCATTTCTATATTCACAGGAGTAACAAGAGTAGCAAAGTGATTCAAATATAATGAAAAAGGTTATTTTCCTGGTATACATATGTAAACTGAGAGAGTTCTCTAAAAACTGTTTTGTCAGGAAAGTTCAATAGCTCCAAGGGAAAAACTCCCATCTTAAGTTTTCTGGCCCAGTTCTTCAGGACCATGAGATTTAAATAGAGTAAATAAGGATTGGAAATCCATGAGATTACTATCTATTTATAGTAGAGCTCAGTAATCTTCAAGCACTTCTCATTAACATGACAGTTACATCACCTGTGATTAATACTTTTGCAATTAATTCTAGTTCCATTTTGTTGAATAAAAACGTAACATCAGTATTACTACAGATTTATATGACATCTTTCATTGCAAAGTGATTCTAACATGCTTTAAAAAAATATATCCATTATATATTGTTATCAGCTCAACAATGAAACGAACCACCTGTGGTGGGCAGGTGAACAGCTGAAGCACAACATAATGCATAAATGAAGTGGTGAGACAATAGAAATTTTGGCCGTCATTAAAGCATGACCTCAATCTTACAGAATAGGTCAAAGATTTTTTAAATCCCCAGAGAACCAAAGTCTCAGCCTGAAAGTCTGAGGACAGAGAGAACAGAACAGTTGAGTCACAATTGTAAAGGTAAACCACAAAAACAACTCACACTTGTTGGAATCTGGGTTTTGCTCCAAAAACCTTAGATCTTGCTTTACGATGAGCTACCATAACTTGACGCAACAAAATGAAACTCATTAAAACAAAATAATAATAAAAAAATTCCTAAACTCTATAATAGGTATAAAAAAGTAGGAATGGGAATGATAATATTGCCTACATAAGCCCTTGATGTACAGGGCTTGCTTATAACAGTGGCACGTACCTTCACTTCTCACTGATTTTAGCAGCCCTCACACTTTAAAACCACTACTCAAAGCCATGGACCAAATGTATTATCACAGCAGTGGGAAAGGGCTTGGATGAAGCATTTCAACAGTTACTCAACTACAAGGACAGTATTCAGCCCTTGCCTTGGGAGACACCGGCTCTGTGATTGCGGATACTGACAAACTCAACCGTTTATTGCTCAAGAAGGATTTTTTTTTAAAGCTTTTTGTTTCTAATGTAGGCAAATGAGGTCTGCAAATATTCACTAAAGTCAGGCATGCTGTGAGCATCGTCTTAATGAGACCATAAGGATGCAAGCAGGAAGAGCTATTTCAGCAGGTCTAAAAGGTAATACCCAACAGTTGGATTTCTTAATTTCACCTAAGTGTGAGCAACTGAAAAGTAGAGGCAGAAAGCATTTAAAATGAGGAACGAAGCAATACCATAGTGGTATTGCTTTAAATCCACAGTGGATTTAAAGAAGACAGGACAGCTTTCAAGAGCTGACTGAATCAAGTGAAAAAGCAAAACAAGAATGCCCAAAATAATCACATGGTATGCAGTTCCTTTTCTCTTTCCCACATACTTTGCCTTTAAAATAGTTTTCACTGTTTAAGAAACATACTGAATATTCCCAAACTCTACCAAACTCTACATTTAATGTTTCTTAACAGGTAGAATATTATTTATTCCAGGAATCATATTTGCTAGTCAGCACAACAAACTACTACATCAGTAAGTTTCTCTGAAGAATTTCTTAAAATTACAGGTGTGAGATGCAGAATAACAAATCTGTACCAATTCCTCTGAAGAGATCACAGAATCCCTCTCTGAATAATTTGGGCTGGAAGGGACCTCAGGTGGTCTCTAGTCCATCCTCCTGCACAAAGCAGGGTCAGTTCAGACCAGGCTGCTCAGAGCTTTATCCTGTCGGGTCCTGAAAGCCCCAAGGATGGAGACTGCACAGCCTCTCTGGGCAGCCTGCCCCACCACCTGACTGTCCTGTATGAAGACATTTTTCCTCACGTCCAGTCTGAACCCCTCTGGTTTCCATCTTGTCCATTACCTTTTTTTCCCTCCTGCCATGCACCACCCTGAAGACCCTGGCTCTGTCTTCTCAATCCCCTCCCCACAGGACCAGGCAGGCTGCTGTTCGGACCCCTCAGTGTCTCCTCATAGGGCAGGTGCTCCAGCACCCAGCCACCATCGTGGCCCTCCACTGAACTCATACCAGTTTGTCAATGACTTTCTTGTACTGGGGTCCAAAACTGGACATTGCATTCTGGGTATGATCTAACAAGTGCTGAGTAGAGGGGATGATCCCTCGCTTCCTGCAAGCTACTGGCCGTGTCCCTGTTGATGCAGCCCAGGAGGCCGCTGGCCATCTCTGCTGCCAGGGCACTGCTGGCTGATGCCCAGTTCGGTGCCCACCAGGCTGCTCTTGCAGCCCTTGACGCTC